>NW_026652277.1:51841789-52267556 GCF_009828535.3 Hylobates moloch
GTAAAGCAGCAATCAGAATAGTCTGACTTGTGTAGAGCTCTGGCATTGGCTAATTGATCACAGGATTCCTAGAAGTGAAATTGATAAGAAGCCTATTCCGTTCCTATTTAATTTGTATAGGCAGAAAACTTCTAGGTCAAATGAACAAAAGACTAATTTGAATTACAAAAACAGAATCATGGCCCCTCAGTCAATTTCCAGACTTAAGCCAATTTACAGACCCAGAACCCCTTGAATGAAGTGGAAGCCAGGTCCCCTTGAGGAAGGACCAAACTACACTAGCAACAATTTATCCTGTTAAATCTTTCTCCCATCCTTCCCCAAGGGGACCTTCAGACTTTTGCCAGGGTAACTGTGTCTTGGTGAAAGGGAAATGATCAGACATTTTGAGGACTACTGGACACTGACTCTGAGCTGATATTGATCTCAGGGGACCCAAAATGTCATTGTGGTTCTCTAGTCAAAATAGGGGCTTATGGAGGTCAGGTAATTAATGGAGTTTTAGCTCAGGTCCAACTTACAGTGGGTCCAGTGGGTCCCTGGACTCATCCTGTGGTCATTTCCCCAGTGCCAGAATGCATAATTGGCATAGACATACTTAGCAGATGACAGAATGCCCACATTGGTTCCCTAACTGGTAGGGTGAGAGCTATTGTGGTGGGAAAGGGCAAATGGAAGTGATTAGAGTTAAATTTACTTAGAAAAATCATAAATCAAAAACAATATCACATCCCTGGAGGGATTACAGAGATTGGTGCCACCATCAAGGACTTGAAAGATGCAGGGGTGTTGATTCCCACCACATCCCCATTCACTCTCCCATTTGGCCTGTACAGAGGACAGATGGATCTTGGGGAATGACAGTGGATTACCATAAGCTTAACCAAGTTGTGACTCCAATTGCAGCTGCTGGACCAGTTATGGTTTCATTGCCTTTTCTCCATTCCTGTCTATAAGGCCCACCAGAAGGAATTCGCCTTCAGTTGGCAAGGCCAGCAATATACATTTACTGTCCTACCTCAGTGGTATATCAACGTTCCAGCCTCCTGTCATAATCTTATTCAGAGAGAGCTTCATCCGTTTTCACTTCCGCAAGATATCACACTGGTCCATCACATTGATGAAATTATGCTGACTGGATCCAGTGAGCAAGAAGTAGCAAACACATTTGACTTATTGGTGAGACGTTTGCATGCCAGAGGATGGGAAATAAATCCAATGAAACTTCAGAGATCTCTACCTCAGTAAAATTTCTAGGGGTCCAGTGGTGTGGGGCCTGTTGAGATATTCCCTCTAAGGTGAAGAATAAATTGCTGCATTTGGCCCCTCCTACAAGCAAGAAAGAAGCACAATGCCTAGCAGACCTATTTAGATTTTGGAGGCAACACATTCCTCATTTGGGTGTGTTACTCTGGCTCATTTATCAAGTGACCTGAAAGGCTGCCAGTTTTGAGTCCAGAACAGGAGAAGGCTCTGCAATAGGTCCAGGTTACTGTGTAAGCTGCTCTGTCACTTGGTCTATATGACCCAGCAAATCCAATGGTGCTTGAGGTGTCAGTGGCAGATAGGAATGCTATTTGGAGCCACTGGCAGGTCCCCATACATGAATCACAAGAGAAGCCTCTAGAATTTTGGAGCAATGCCCTGCCATCTTCTGCAGATAATTACTCTTATTTGAAAGACAGATCTTGGTCTGTTACTGGGCTTTGGTGGAAACTGAACGTTTGACTATGGGTCATCAAGTCACCATGCAACCTGAACTGTTTATCATGAACTAGGTGCTTTCTGACTCAACTAGCCATAAAGTGGGTCTTGAACAGCAGCATTCCATCATCAAATAGAAGTGGTATATATGTGATCGGGCTCAAGCAGGTCCTAAAGACACAAGTAACTTACACGAGTAAGTGGCTCAAATGCCCACGGTCTCCACTCCTGCCACTCTGCCTTCTCCCCCCCAGCCTGCACCAGTGGTCTCATGGGGAGTTCCCTATGATTAGTTGACAGAGGAAGAGAAGACTAGGGCCTGGTTCACAGATGGTTCTGCACAATATGCAGGCACCACCTGAAAGTGGACAGCTGTAGCACTACAGCCCCTTTCTAGGACATCCCTGAAGGACAGCAGTGAAAAGAAATATTCCCAGTGGGCAGAACTTCAAGCAGTGCACCTGGTTGTGCACTTTGCATGAAAGGAGAAATGTCCAGTTGTGCAATTATATACTGATTCATGGTCTGTGGCCAATGGTTTGGCTGGATGGTCAGGGACTTGGAAGAAACATGATTGGAAAATTGATGACAAAGAAATTTGGGGAATAGGTATGTGGATGGAGTTCTCCGAGTGTCAAAAACTGTGAAGATATTTGTATCCATGTGCGTGCTCACCAATGGGTGACCTCAGCAGAGGAGGATTCTAATAATCAAGTGAATAGCATGCCCCGTTTTGTGGACACCACTCAGCTTCTTTCCCCAGCCATCCCTGTCATCTCCCAATGGGCCCATGAACAAAGTGGCCATGGTGGCAGGGATGGATGTTATGTATGGGCTCAGCAACATAGGCTTCCACTCACCAAGGTTGACCTGGCTACAGCCACTGCTGAGTGCCCCATTTGCCAGCAGCAGATACCAACACTGAGCCCTCAATATGGCACCATTCCTTGGGGTGATCAGCCAACTACCTGGTGGCAGGTTGATTATACTGGACCTCTACCATTATGGAAAAGGTATTGTCCTCGCTGGAATATACACTTACTTTGGATATAAGTTTGCCTATGTTGCACACAATGCTTCTGCCAAGACTACCATACGTGGACTTATGAAATGCCTTATCCACCATCATGGTATTTCACACAGCATTGCCTCTGACCAACGCACTCACTTTACCGCTAAAGAAGTGTGGCAGTGAGCTCATGCTCATGGAATTCACTGGTCTTACTATGTTCCCCCTCATCCTGAAGCAGCTGGATTGATAGAACAGTGGAATGGTCTTTTGAAGTCACAATTACAATGCCAACTAGGTGACAGTGCTTTGCAGGGCTGGGGTAAAGTTCTCCAGAAGACCCGTGAATCAGAGTCCAATATATGATACTATTCCTCCCATAGCCAGGATTCACAGGTCCAGGAATCAAGGGGTGGAAGTGGAAGTGGCAACACTTGCCATCACCCCTAATGATCCACCAGCAAAATTTTTGCTTCCTTTTCCCACAACATTACATTCAGCTGGCCTAGAGGTCTTAGTTCAGCTGCCACCAGGAGACACAACAATGATTCCAGTCAACTGGAACTTAAGATTGCCATCTTGACATTTTGGGATCCTCCTACCTTTAAGTCAACAGGCTAAGAAGCAAGTTACAGTGTTGGCTGGGGTGATTGACCCAGACTATCAAGATGAAATCAGTTTACTTCTCCAGAATGGAAGTAAGGAAGAGTATGCATGGATCCATTAGGGCAACTCTTAGTATTACTATGCCCTGTGATTAATGTCAATGGGAAACCACAACAGCCCAATCCAGACAAGACTACAAATGGCCCAGACCCTTCAGGAATGAAGGTTTGGGTCATTCCACCAGGAAAAATAACACGACTTTCTGAGGTGCTTGCTGAGGGCAAAGGGAAAACAGAATGGGTAGTAGACAAGGTAGTCATTAATACCAGCTACAACCCTGTGACCAGTTGCAGAAATGAGTCATGAGTATTTCCTCTATCTTTTGTTAAAAACATGTTTGTGCATGTATACACTTGTACTAAGAAAATATCTTCATTTTATTTCCCTTTTCCCTTATCCTGTGACATAAGATTTATTGACTTCGTATCAGCATTTAAGTGATGTTAACTTTATGTAATAGCATTTGGGTTGGGAATTGGTGTATTTCTTGTTGTACAAAGGATAGTTGTACTACGTTAGATGAAATTATGACCTTATTATTGTCTTTATTTGAAGATTATGTATGATCTCAGGCAATGTGTATGGGGCAAATTGACAAGGGGTGGACTTGTGATGGTTAATACTGAGTGTCAACTTGATTGGATTGAAGGATACAAATTATTGATCCTGGGTGTGTCTGTGAGGGTGTTGCCAAAGGAGATTAACATTTTAATCAGTGGGCTGGGAAAGGAAGATACACCCTTAATCTGGGTGGGCACCATCTAATCAGCTGCCAGCATAGCCAGGATATAAAGCAGGCAGAAAAACGTGAAAAGGCTAGACTGGCCTAGCCTCCCAGCCTACATCTTTCTCTCATCCTGGATGCTTCCTGCCCTTGAACATCAGACTCCAAGTTCTTCATTTTTGGAACTCAGACTGGCTCTCCTTGCTCCTCAGCTTGCAGATAGCCTATTGTGGGACCTTGTGATCAAGTGAATTAATACTTAATAAACTACCATATATATATACACACACACACACAACAGGATATAAATATCCTATTAGTTCTGTCCACTAGAGAACCCTAATACATATAGTTTAAAATTTCATTTATTTAGCATATGAAAATGAGTTTTTGAAGCTCAAAATTCATTGTTTCCATTGTTGCACAAGAAATAGATGTCGCTCAATTACATAGTCAGAATATAAACAAACTGGATATTATTAGATTTCTACATTTACATAAACATTATGGAAAGACCAAGCTAAAAGTCTTCCTTTGTCCTACAGCTAAAAATATACACAAAACTTTAGATAATCAAGTTTTTATTTAGATTTAAGGGCTTTATGTGAATATGTGTTGATTTTGCAAAGTTTAAATTTGCCTACACAAACTGGGCTGTGAAAGGGATAAATGCAGAAAACCTATCTGAACAAATATTTCTCAGCACCGACTTTGCTGATGCAAGAATATAAAGAAAATAAATTCCAGGTATAATTTACTTAACAACTTTGACTATTTGCCTTATTAATATGATCTCAAACCCACAACCACTATAAAAAACAACATCTAAATGAAGCAAGCTTAAAATATACAATTACTGTAATGACAGCTTCAAATATCAACACTATGATTTCACTCAGTGTTTTGAGTTCTAATGTATTTCTTCCTTCTCCAAACGTTCATTTAATGTTTTTCACTATCTCTGGGAGGGATATTTTTGTACTCATTTGTCTAGTCTATTACTTACAGTTTAGGAGTTTAATCCAAAAGTGTAATAAATCCTAATGCAACTCAGAAAGTTCAAAATACTTACAAGACCAAATCGACCAGACATAATTTACTTCAAAAGTCTGCCTGATCCCTGCAAATACTTCACTAATAATGTGAAATAGAGATTATTGTCTTTATCAAATATTATTAAAGGAACACCTCAGTGCTACCAAGGAGCTAAATTTTTAATTACATTTTATTTTAGTTAAATTTTATTTTAATATTTACACACAGTGGCTATTATATATAGAAATTTATCTGATAATTTCTTTTTTTTTTATTATACTTTAGGTTTTAGGGTACATGTGCACAATGTGCAGGTTTGTTACATATGTATCCATGTGCCATGTTGATTTCCTGCACCCATTAACTCGTCATTTAGCATTAGGTATATCTCCTTATGCTGTCCCTCCCCACTCCCCCAACCCCACAACAGTCCACTGGATTATCTGATAATTTCAAGCTACAGACACAAAGTCATATATAGGGTGTGATAACATTATATAAATGTTCAGATAAATTTTATAATAACATTGAATTATTCATTTCAGTTGTATTTTATTTAGTAGCCATTTGCTGAAGTTGTTTATATTTTTGATAACCCTCTTCCCTGCTCCTCAGTGTCATTCTCCATGCTTCTGAGAATACGTGCAAATAGCTAAGATTTTATTCATTTCAAACATACATATATATATTATATATACATATATCTGTCAATATGTCATTCTGTGAGGGAATATGGTCTCAACTTCCCTTTTCAATGAGATTCTACATTTTACATTGATCATTTCTTCAGGTAAAAATACAGGTTAACTCTCTGAAATCTTCACTCATTGGTCTTTGTTCCTAGACCTGTGTTCTTTTCTAACTCAGCTTGCACATATTTAGGGGTTTGCAAAGGCATGTTAAAGCAGTATGAATTTTACTCCCTCTGCATCAATGAGATGCTCATTCTCAGATTTCAGTGTTAAGTCTTCAATACACATGGAAAGTTTACTTCTATCTTATTGAAATAATTAATTTCTTGAAATGTGCTGTATCTCAACAATTGCTATAATTGCTAATATATCTTATTAAGGGCCTCCTATGTAGAAGAATGGTATTAAATATGTTATACATATTATCTCATTTAATCTTCACTACAACTCTTATGAATAGGCACTGTTATCTCCAATGATACCTCTTGATTGAGAGTCAAGGAGGTTAAATATTTGCCCAAGTTTACCCAGCTAAGAAATAAAAGAGCTGGAATTCATATCCACTCTATACGACTTTAAAGACCACAGATTTATATATTTTTCCTGAACTTCCTATCCATAATAGGGAATTTTTTTTAATTTCATGGAACAAAAGGAGACTTGTTAAGTAACATTTTATTTCTCTAGAATAATAATAAAATCTGCAATCAGAGCATTCACCCTAATACTGTGTTCATGTTTCTTTGAAGATGGTTAAGAGCTAGTCATTGAAGACTTATAAGGTTATTTTGCTTTGTTTTGTTTTTGGTGGGGATGTTAGGGGAAGAAAATGTATGATTGGCATTATATAATTGGAAATTTTCAAAGCCTCAGTTATGTCGTCTAGAGTTTAACGTATATTCAAAAATAAATTGATAAATGTCCCCATTAGAATTCTAATATGGTAATCATTTTTGCTATTTAGGATTTGGGGTAAAATATTGTATTCTAATTATTAAATGAATGTTCTTTGTTCACATGTAATAGTCATGGTAAATTTAGCAAATAATTCTCCCCAGTACCTTCTGAATATCCTGCTGATTGTGGTTTGTATTAGTTTGGGCTGCTATAACAGCACCATAGATTGGATGGCTTATAAACAACACATTTATTTTTTGTGTTCTAGGGGCTGGAATTCCAAGATCAGGATGCCAGCACAGTAGAAACCCAGTGATGGCCCTTTTCTGGGTTACAAACTGCAGACTTACTGTATCCTTACCTGATGAAAAGAGAGAGTTAGCTAGCTCTCTGGGCTCTTCTTATAAAGGCACTAATCTCATTCATGGGGGTTCCACTGTCATGATGTAGTTGTCCTTCAAAAGCCCTCACCTCCTAATTCTATCACTTAGGGAGTGAAGATTTCAACATATGAATTTAGGTGGGAAGGTCACAGACTTTCGGTCCATAGCATGATTCAAGATAGGTTCTAGTAGCTGTAAAAAAGAAAATTGCTCTGACCACTAAGACAGCGACTTTCAGACCTTTGAGGGTTTGTAAAATTTGTATGTGTTATCTTTTGACTATGAAACTTCAAAGTGCTGCTGTGAGCTAGGATACATGGAGAAACTGCACATAATTTTGCCACAGGTCAATTCATATTTCAAAGAAATTATGTATTTAAAGTAGACCTGGTGGTTTTCAAACCCTTAAATAGCAAAATTTGGGGATGCTTCAATAATGATAATAGTGCTAAATCTTAGTTTACACACAAAATAACTATAATAGAAATTATCATGGAAAGGCAAAAATTGTTTTGATTTTGGGGGTGAAAATATGGTAAAATAAACTCTGACTTATTTGTTAGATATTCTTGAGCAAGTCCCCTACTGATTCTTACTAAGGTAAGAAAATACTAGTAGATATATTAACACTTACATTTGTCTGCCTACTAGTGGTTGAATATAAAGACATATTTCATTTATTTAAGGTGAGTGGTCTTTAACAGCAAAATAATTAGATTGCTAACCTAAGGAAAGAGCACAGCTTTAAAACATCTGAGCAGATTAATAAATTTTTATGCTTGATGAGAAGGCATTAAATGTTGTCAATGGAATTGCAGTCAAGGGTTAGTCCTCAAAACAGCTTCCTAAGACTTATTTTCTGGGCAAATCTGTTATTCTGTACTTCTGTTTGCTCATCTCTAAAGTAGTAATAAAAATAAGCCATGTGAAGAATAAATATGTGTCAAAATACTTATATTTAGTCCATGCTAATAAAGTTTGCCTATTCACTCATAGATGTGAAAGTAATTGAATACTTATCTATACAAATCTTTAGAACAGAATAATTTATCAACATATTAACAAAATCATTTAGTAATTTGATATCAGGTAACTTTGTATCAGTATTAACTTTTGCCCAAATTAATGAGGCTATCTAATGTAGGTAGAATGGGTTCTAATTGAAATTAACAGTCCTTTCTAAATTTCATGCTGCTCTCCTCCTAAACCTTGACTGAAATATATTAATAAGTCAGTTTCTTCTTGGTGCTTAAGTCACTACAACATAAGAGTAAGTTGTTTACAAAGGCATGCCCAGTTTTCAGGACTGCAGTGGTCAGGATAGCTTCAATAACATCTTACACACCAGGCAGGCTGAATTAACACTGGTCAGAACAGAGCCGCTTGGATATTTTTATAGAGATAACAGCTATTCACCTCTATTTCCTAGAATTGAAGACTTTTCATAACCAAAATCCCTTAGTATTTTAGTTTGCACATATGTATAATCTGTGTATGGAAAAATAACTTCAGCCTTTTATGTTAACATTATTCAAAAACTGTTTCAGCAACCCTCAAGTGACTTGGCAATGTGCCAAAGAGAGCAGATACGGGAGATGAAGAAAGTATTAGATGTTTATGTTAAGTCAACCACACTTAATTTAAAGGCTTACTCATTCCAATGACAACCAAAGCTTTGAAAACCCAAGAACATATTGTCTAACCCTAAACCACTTTTAATAAACAAGGACTTTCTAGTTACCACAGAAAACTATGTTTCAGAGGCTGATTATGTGTCCTCTTGCCCTTTATGGATAATGGCTTTTCTTTTCCTCTTGCTTCCCTTCCCCTCACCCCCAGAGAAGCTGGCCAGTATAAACTGTGCACCTAGAATGGTTAGCAAACAGAAGAAAAGATCTTTTCAAACAAATTTATTCATAGCTCTAGTAAGATACCATTTACAAAATACTTAGGATGTTCTAGCTAATGAGCTTATCACTATGCACACACACCCCATAGAGAGGATCATCACACACACACACACACTATATATATATACACACATATATGTCTATACACATATATACATACATATGTCAATATATTTAATTTAATTTCAAAATAACAAGATGTGATGGGTACATTACATTTTAATCCTCAAATGGACATGACAAAACTGAAAGCGTGACAGGTAAAATTAGTCACCCAAGTTATCCAACAGTTAGTTCAGTTAGATATCGGTAAAATAAAGCTATAGGTCTACTTCTGCTTAACTCCCAAGCTTATGAACTTTTGTTTTTCAGCATTGATGGCTTACTCAGAGTCAGACACTGTGCTCAGGAACTAAAGGTACAAATAAAGACAGGTAAGTCCAGGTTCTTTGCCTTCAATGAGTTCACATTTGAGTTGGGGAAAGTCTACATAGTCCTATTTTCTACATTTAATTAAAATGTAATAAAAATGATTCTCAAAGTGTAATCCCCAGATTGACATCCCCTAGGGACTTGCTAGAAATGCAAAATCTCAAGCCCCATTGCAGACCTACTGAATCAGAAACTCAGGGAGTGAGTCACCGGAATCTGTATTTTAGCAATTTTGGTACACACTGAAGTTTGAGAACGGGTAGCTTAGAAAGACACTGATTAGACGGGAACGCACAACTTATCTCACAGACATGGAAGAGGGATTTCTGGAGAAACTGACACTTCAGCTGTGTCAGGGAGGACTTATAAATTTTTTTTCAGGCAGAATGGATAGCATGACCAAAAATAGACAGGGAAAAACTCCATATGTTTGATATTCCTAGAAAGTGAAAGTCAGGGAGTGGCAATAGATAAACTAGAATTAGGTGGGCTGTAGTCTACCCATATGCCTTAAATATTTTAAGCCTTGTTTCAGTGTAGTGCTGGCATAGGGGCTCTAGTAACTGAAAGGACCTACTATAAAAAGGGCTTGGAATTGATGTTTCTGCAAAACTTGGGTTTCCTGTTGGTCACATAACTGTTACTAACCGTGGTTACCTTGAGCTTCCTCAGGATGCTCTTAGGTAGTGTGAGGAAGATACTTTGCTGTCCAAGAAGGAAGTACTACAAGGAAATCAAGAAGGAATTGACTCAGTTGCTTCTTAGAAACTCTGAAGCTCTCTGGGCTGTGACACATTTAAAGAAAGGTGACTGAATTAGACTAAAAACAGGGAAGAAAAGGGGTAGAAGGATAGGAAAGGGTGATTTTTACTAAGATTCAGATTAACTTAATTCTAAGTAAAACACACACAACATTAACAACAACAACAACAAAAGGGAAATTGAGATAAACCACAGGGATATATGTGGATATTGCATATTTACTATATATATATATTATGTTATATATATAAAATATTATATATATATTCCATGCACAGCCCAGGAGATAAGACATTATCGCATTATCTAAGCTACTGTTGAGAGTACCAAGGTCAAGGATCAGCACTGCACACTTTCATTTATTCCCTCCTGTATCTTGAGAGCATTCTGTTATTAACAAATTTGTTGAGAGTATTATTTTCTAATCATTCAACCCATTTTATTGGGACAAATCTCTGAATATCATCTTTCTCCATCTTATTGATCAAGTGTATCAGAAGGATATATTTCTTTGCACAAATGGTATATGTATTTTGAACAGGGAATGATTACATTTAAAGTAATTACTTTGCATTAATTACTGGAGAATCTGAGTTACATAAATTGTCACCCAGATTTACGCATTGGTAGCAATATAGCAACCCTTCAAGCATTGGTAGGTAGCACTGCAACAACTAAGAGACATTTTCCAACTCTGGGGCCTCCAGTGGCTGAAGCAGTTACAAATTTAGCATTCTCTCATTTTAAGCATTCCAAAATATTTAGTGATTGTCTTGATAGGATTCCAGTAAAAAACAGCTGTCAAAATGTATCATATATTTGCAAACCTGCTACACAGCACAGTTACTATAATTGGTTGAGGTTTGTTTTGTTTTCATTTGACTTTAAAAAGGTTATGGAAAGCATAATTTAGGTTTGGCTAAGCTTTTATTAATGTTCACAGAAAGACTATAGTCCATAATTAGACTTCAGTTTTTAAAGTATTTCATATTTGAAAAGTGGAGAAGCACGCAGGTAGCAATTTATCTTTACAGCTTCATTAATCTGAATGTTAAACCCTCTTGGACTGTAAGGTGTATAGTGTTGTAAATCATCACTTTTTAATTTGTTGTATCTGCTACATCAAATAGCCAAAGTAATTTGGTCAGCTGTGTTTTCATTGGTTTTAATGTCTCCCTTCTACCTCCTCTCCACCCCAAACTATGACTTAATTACACTAAGGTTATCTTCTTAAACCAAGGCAAGAAAATACCCTGGAATACTAGTTCTTTCTGTAAAAACTATAGCCCTCAAAACAGAGGGTATACTTCACAAGCCACATGTCTATCACAAGTATCTTAGAAATCAGGGTAACTAGTTTACTGGTTAAATCAGAACCAAAGATAATAGCGATTTCAAATTGCAAGATTTCTAGAAAATATGTGGAGGTCCTTTTGAATATTAAAAGAAAAATAATCTTGCAAGGATTTTTTTAAAATTATTCTGCTCTGCTTTGCCCTGAACATTAAATTTTATTACTAGATTTAAGAAGTGTACCTCAAAAAATATTAATCATTTTACTGCACTGAGTTACATTAATGGTGTTTTAAGCAAGGCACTTTCCTAAATTGATGAAACCACTTATAGACTCTTTCAATTAAAAAAGTTACACTCTGTGGAAAATATTAAGCTCAGTAACCATTGGGAAAAAAATATCCATTCATATGGCTTCAATAAACAGCTTTATAATTATGCCTCATAGATGAGAACATCTATACTAACCTCTTGCTCTCCATGTAGCCTAATGATTTTTACTAAAACACATTGCAATTTCACTGTTGAATCTGATCTTAGCCAAAAGGCCAAGAAGTGATTATTTAATCGTTAACAAAAATTGTCTATGCAAGATCCCATAATTCCAAATTTTCACAATTTCTACTAAATAAATGTTTGGAACATTTAATGCAAGCATCCAGCAGAAAATTGCCAAAGGTTATTAGAGTGTCTATTGAAATTCTGGCCATGAGAATAGAAAGGAAATGGTAAACCCTACAGATACTCTGGAAGAAGAATTATAGACTTGATGGTTAAGAGAACATTTTAGATCAAGGACAGTGGTGAATGAAATACCATTGGTAAGGGCGGGAAAATAGGATACCACATATAGTTATCCATGAAAGTATAATCATAGTCTGTTCAATATATGATGCTGGGAAAACTGGATTTCCACATGCAAAATAATGAAATCGAACTGTCTTATACCATATACAAAAATAAACTCAGATGGATAAAATGCCTAAATGTAAAACCTAAACTATAAAACTCCTAAAAAAAAAAACAAAGAGGAAGAGCTCCTTGACATTGACCTTGGCAATGATTTTTTTGAATATCACACAATAAAAGCTCAGGTTATAAAAGAAAACAAAAATAAATGAGACTACATTCTGCACAGCAAAGAAAACAATCAACAAAATGAAAAGGCAACCTATGGACTGGGAAAAATATTTGCAAACCATATATCTGATAATGGATTAATATCCAAAATTTGTAAAGAAATCACACAAGTCATTAGGAAAAAAACAAATAACCTGATAAAGTAATGGGCAAAGGACATGAGTAGATATTTCTCTAAATAAGAAATAAAAATGGCCAACAAGACCAGGAGTGGTGGCTCATGCCTGTAATCCCAACACTTTGGGAGGCTGAGGTGCATGGGAGTTGGAGACCAGACTGACCAACATGGAGAAACCCCATCTCCACTAGAAATACAAAATTAGCTGCGCGTGGTGGCACATTCCTGTAATCCTAGCTACTCAGGAGGCTGAGGCAGCAGAATCACTTGATCCTGGGAGGCCAAGGTTGCAGTGAGCCGAGATGGCACCATTGTACTCCAGCCTGGGCAACAAGAGCGAAACTCCGTCTCAAAAAAATAAAGAAAGAAAGAAATCAAAAGGCCAACAAGTACATGAAAAGGCATTCAATATCACTAGTCATCTGGGAAATGCAAATTAAAACCACTGTGAGATATCACCTCACATATGTTAGGATGGGCATCCTCAAAAGACAGATCACAAGTGTTGGCGAGGGTGTGAAGAAAAAGGAACCTTCGTGCACTGTTAGTGGGAATGTAGATTGAATTCTAAGGAAATTAAAAATGGAACTACTGTATGACCCAGCAATCCTTCCTCTGGGTATATACACAAAGGACTGTATTTTTACACTAAAGGAGTATATCTACACCACTTCGTAAGAATACTTGCATTTTCATGTTCATTGCAGCAGTATTCACAGTAATGAAGATACAGAAACAACTGTATATAATACACACAAATGGAATATTATTTAGCCTCTAAAAAAGAGATCCTGCCATTTGCCACAACCGGACGAACCTGAAGGACTTTATGCAAAATGAAATAAGCCAGACACAGCCAAAAATATTGCTTCATCTCATTTATATGGAGAATCATAAAAAAAGTTGAATATACAGAGATAGAGTAAAACGGTTGTTACCAGGGGTGGGGGTGGAGAGGAGAAGAAAGTTTATGTACTGGGTTAAGACTTCTAACTACACTGTTTATCAAAATAAATTAATATGAAAGGATTAAAATGGAAACTTAAAGCAAAATGTAAGAAGGAGCAAGGTTGCAATATTACAATTTAGGATATTTTGTTGAACTAAAACAAATTCTGAAAGATTCCTAAAAACAAAAAATGGGTTCTATTTTAGAACCCAGTGATGTTGTTCAAAATGACGTAATATATGTATAAGCACTTTGAAAAAGTCTTTTGCAATGATATATTGCTTTTAGCCTAATTAATATTTGTTATAGTTTTAAAACAAAGACCTATTTCAGAATTCAAGTGATAGAAACATTAAAGAAGTTTTACATTCTATAATTTTACATCCATTTATGAAGGAAAATGAGTTGCTGAATACATTACAATTATGTAATAACGGCACCACTTAATAGCTATGCTACCTTGGGCGAATTGCTGAAATATTCTAAGCCTTAATTTTCTCATCTATAAAATGGAGGTACCTCGTATGGCAGCCAGCCTCCAAAATGGCCCCCAATGGTCCCTGCCTGCTGGTATTCAGGTTGTGATCTAGTTCCCTCCTACACTGAATAGACTGACTTGAGTAACCAACAGAATATTGTGTAAGTGACATAGTATTTCTGAGCATAAAAGAGATTGAAGCTTCTGTCTTACTTTATTTTTCAACCAGTCTTTCATCTTAGAAGTGGATGCTAGAGTCTCAGTCAAGCCTTCGGAGATTTGCTACCTTAAATAACATTTTGGCTGAAATGAAGCATGAGAGATCATGAGCCAGAATTACTCAAATAAGCTGCTTTCCCTAATTTCTCACTTACAGAATTATGAAATAATAAATACAAGTTTTGGTGTAATTTTTTATGCAGCAATAGACAACTAATATACTCTGCCTGATAAGGTCATAAGAATTACATACTTGTCTGAAGCCATTTGAAAAGTATCTAGAATGTAATGAATACATAAGAAGTGTGCATTATATTCCTGAGCACCAGTAGATTTGAGGAACTGGGATATGGATATGTTGATATATGTAGATATCTACATGGAATATATATGTAATTACACACTCATGTGCACCCACACATATATATGTATATAATATATTAATATATTATATATTAATATATATTGTGTATATATACATATAATTTAAAGCCCATATAGTCAGCACTCTATTTCAGGTGTCAGAAGACCGAACTCAAGCTGTCTTAAGCTGAAGAAAAAGAAAAATTTGTTGTTTAAAAATAACTAAAAGTATGATAGGGCTTGTTTCACAAGCTGCTAAATTCAGGAGCTAAAACAATATCCTATCTCTTTCTATCCATGGGCTTTGCTCTCCTCCCTTTTTGTTCTCATATTGTTTCCAGCAAGAGGGATGTGGAAGCTTCACTGCTACATCTTTTAGGTTCCAATCTGGTGGAAAAGAAGATGTCTCACTTTTGCTTTGATGTAAGAATGTCAATGTCCCTGAAACAATCACACAGCCAAAAAATATGAAATTCCATAATTGTCCAGATAAAATCACATACTTCTTATGAACACATAGGCTAAAAGGGAAAGCAGGGATGCCTACAATAGGTGAATGACTTTGGGCAAAAATAGTAGATGTCTCATAACAATTATATGAAGTAGACATATTATTATCACATTTCACAAAGGACAATAAAGCACAAGGCTTCAGTAGTGTGCCTGGAATTGCACAGCTGTAAGTAGAAGAGCCAGTCAGATTCCAGAGCCCATGTGCTGGACCACATTATTATATTTCTTCTCTAAGGGATCTTATTTTTTTTTTTAATTGTATTGTGGCTTAGCAATTTGAGTTATTCAGATGCTACATTTGTTCCACTTCCTTTATCCTAAATTATACCCCTGTCCTATGTAATCTGGTCATTTTCTCCAATTATCCAATCTACTTAACTAGGAAACTTACTAAACCTTGAGTCATATCAAATACCTCAAGTAGGCCTGACCATAGAAAATCAGTGCACAACCTTGTTAGTGAAACCTCCCCTTATATTTATTGCATGAACAATGACATTTAATCATTTACCACCCAAACCTTCCAAATAGTCCTGGTCTAATTCCTAGACTAGAAAAAGGCTGTGACAGGCAAGTTTTGTTGGCTATCCCTTCTGCTTTTTATGAAATGCATTCCTTTAAGATAAAATCACAAAAATAATTTACTCTTCTAGAATGTTATACGAAATATAGGTGTTTATCTATCCTCCTCATCTAATATATCAATATCACACACACCTCTCTTATTTGAAATCCACTCTTACCTCAGGCTTTTTTGAAGTGTCACTTTAAAATTGTGACTGATTATTATAACTACACCTTTAACAATAACTTTAAGGTCTTAAAGATCAGCAATATTAATAAAACACTTCTGATGATAAAGACAAAATTTTCCACGAAATTACTTTTTCTGAAGAAAAATGGTGTGAATTTGTACCTCAAAACAGGATTTTAAAAATTATTCATCAACAATAGAAGATATTTGAATAGAAGGCAACTGAATTTTTCTTTCTTTACCTAATATACTAGGGTCTCTTGACCCTGATTACATATAAAAAATGAGGTATAATAATGTTATCTAAATATAGAAAGCATATAATTATGTATATAATAATTATGTAATACACATTTTTCTATAGATTTCTTATGGAAGAAGGTTGTCACAAAGGATCAGCATAAGCATAAACATTCATGGGTTTTGGGTCTAATTTATAGGCATAAAATACTTAGAAAAAAATCAACTTATCCATCCTTCTATGGATGCTTGTTTACCACCTATTCTAGTTCTACTATAAATATAGACTCTGTCTACCCAGTCAATATATAGTGTCTCACAGGATTACATATTTTGTAAATATTTTTTCCAAATTTAGTTGTATAGGCTCATCTATTTAATTTCGATTTGCATGTCATTAGCAATAGTCCTATGTATATAGTCAAAGACAAAAATTTTTATTAACTAAAGTTCCCATCTAAAGCAGTAGATATAAATAGGTTTACTGATGCTAAAAGAACTATGAGACTGATAAGAATAATTTGCTTGCTTCTAAGGCAACCCAAAAGTTGTTCTTCTTAAATACTGAGGACATCATATAATTTCTATACCTTATGCTGTGATGCTGTACACATTTTAGTAATTCATTCAGCAAAACATCTGGGTAGACTTTCAGTATGCTGTGCTAATTTCTATGGGAATACAAAGAAGTACTTTGTCTAACATTTCTTAGTGGTGAAGACGGGACTCTAAGAAAGTGGCAATGCCTTTCAAAAGCTTACAATGGCACAGAGAGACCATCAGCAGCAATAAACTCCAATAAAGTAACATACTATTATTAAATCCCAAATGAGTCGTGAGGCAATAGCAGCTAAAGACATGCTGGTAGGGAGAATAAGGGGTGTTGATGGAGTGAAGAATGGAGGCAGTTTCTTAGGAAACCTCACAGAGTTTGTTTAAAGAATAAGTAGGATTTGCAGATGTGGAGAGAGGGAAGGAGACCATTCCAGACAAGGAATAAAAGAATGAATCAAAGTATAAAATGAACAATTGTGGCAATAAGAGTAGGAATACGAAAAAAAGATGAGAGTGTCTAAAGCAGTGGAACAAGCTATAGAAAATCATGCTGGAAAAGTACAGTAAATACAAGCAGAGGTGTTTCCAAGCTCTGCTCCACAGTATGGAGGCTTTGAGTCAATGAGATTCCGGAGAACATATATTTTTTCAAGTCTCTCTTACATACTGAATTTTGCCTATGCTTTTTTCAAATAAAGGTCCTATCATTTTATGTCCAAATAAGTGAGTAAATAAATAAAAGCAGATAGTCAAAGACACTATAGTGCCAGTTAGGGGGGTGGTAAAGTACAGATTTAGGAAATAGTATGCCAGTGCATGAGGAGAATACCTGCCAATGGGGACTGACAGGGGAGACAGGGTTGGAAGAGGCTAGAGGAAGGTTAAGAAGACCACAGCCTGTTGCAGTATATATATATGAATATATATGAACAGTGTCTGAATGTCTGAATTTAATATCTAGTAGGAGTTCAGGCATATGGTGACATGGGCAGAACCTTCCTGTGGTGAAATGAAGAAAAAATAATAGATGCAAGGGGAAAAGAAGGCAAATAACTCATTATCTCTCTAGCACTGTGCTAGACAGGTGACTTGCCTGGTAGCATTTAATTTTCATGCCACACTAGCAATGCCACACATTGCTAGGTAGGGGCCGGACAGGTTATGACCTGAAGTCAGAAACAGCAAAAAATAGCTTTCCTATGGTAGAATTAGATAATATACTGGGTAGAGGTGTTGACTCAAAAAATGCTCACTTAGTGCCCATTTTGAGGCATGGAAGAACTGAAAATGAACTTATTTGTCAGAGAGTACAGCGTAGAGATTAAGAGTGCAGACAGTGGATCAAACTGCTTAATGCAGGCTTTAGCTTTGCCCCTAGTTTGCTACGTGATACAGGGGTGAGCTACTTAACTCTGTACATCAGGTGTTTTTATCTATAAAATGGAGATAACGGTGTCTGTCTTTTAAGCTTGTTCTGAGTATTGAGTTAATTAATATATATGAAATGCTTAGAAAACTGTTGGGTATATCATAAATAGTAAATACATGTTAGCTATTATTTTACAATAGTTTAAGACACAGTATCCACAAAATCATACAGATGAAAATTTGTGGGTTAGTTTACATGTGATAAAATTGCATAGAACTAAATACACATACACAAATGAGTACAAGTAAAACTGGGGAAATCTCAGATTGGTGGATTGTGTCAATGACAATACACTGGTTGTAATATTGTGCTATAGTTTTGTAAGATGTTGGCATTGGGAAAGATGTGCAAATGAAATTATTTCAAAACAAAAAGTTTAGTTTTTAATAGATGTAGATTGTTCTCTATCCCTTTATAAATCTGTGGAAGAAATGGCTATGTTGCAGTACACTGGTTTATGTGAAGAGGAAGACTGCATGTGATATGGATAGAAGAGTCATCCAGTAAGAGCTTAAAAGTAATTTGTACCAGCAGTATCTGTGAAGAAGGAGTGGGTAGTAAACCAGTAATCTTCTACAAAACAAAACAAAACAAACTCGGTTTAACTGCCAGTAGAATTTGGAAAATAGAGGAAAGATTCTACAATTCCAAGGCTATCACAAAAACCTGATTTGTTCACTGCACAATAACATCTAGTTGAGGGATCAATAAAGGGTGCAACCCAAACAAATTGCCTCCAGCAGAGGCAGGACCACTTTTTTCCAGTTTGTACAAGGGGGCTCTAAGGGTTGATACAGGTATAAAATAAGAATTGCTCTCCTCCAAGTTGGTATAACAAGCATATTCTGCATAGGCAGTATCTAAATATCTGTTGTACTTCAGCTAGAAAGTCTTGAACCAGTCTATAGCACAAATTGAAAGAAAGAAGATACTTTAAAAAAAATCCTGAGACCCAATAAGGAAATTGAAACTTTAGAAGCTGGAATTGTTTTTCTGACTTTTCATGTCTCTGAGGAAATACCAGGGATTTAGGAATAATAAAGTAATTCTGGTGACTTTTTTATTGAAGTGTAAGCTAATTTTGTTCAACTCAAAGAGCTAAAAGTAAATTTTTTATCTTTTTAAAAATTGGGCTTTTCTATCATAGAAATGTCTTAAAAATACAAATGTGGATAAAATAGTAAACGAATTTCCTGTACCTATTGACCAGCTTCAAAACGTATCAACATGGTAAATCTTGTCTCATCTATTCATGTAGCCATTGTTCCACTGAATTATATTAAAGGAAATCATAAATGTTGTATTATCATCTGCATGTAGTTTAGTATACATCTCTAAGAGTTAAGGGCCTTTTAAAAATATCCAAAATAGGATTGTCACACCTAAAATTTCCCAATTGTTTTATAAATGTCTTCTTTGAGTTAGTTTATTGAAATCAGGACACAAGCAAGTTTGCAAAATTGCATTCGATTAATACGCATTTCAAGATAATTCCTCCTCCTCCTTTAAGATCTTGACTAAACTGTCCAAGAGCATGGAAGTAAGAAGTGATAGAACTAAGATTTGAACATCAGTGTTTTACATCCATATGATTTATATTTCTCTGTATGCCAGGCTGAGAAATTTGGGAGAGTTAGTAATATCAGCACTGAAGTAATTAAACAGGGAACCTAGCCTAGCCTGAATGAAAAGTCAAAAGCAAGCATAGGACTACTTCAACAGAGGGTGCGTGTCAAACAATCCAATGTCTCAGCCATAGGAATGAGTAGATTCAGGAGGTGTGGGATGCAGGGGTAGGAATGGGGGATGCAAAATTTTAGTATACTTTATGGAATGTAGCAAATATTGTATCTGAACACATGCAAAAATCATTTGACTTTCAAAGAGGATAAACATTTGTTATGGCTCCCTCCAAAACACAAATGCTTCTCTATACGAGTAACGTGCAGAATAGGGGAAATTTAGTCCTTTTTGGTGTGCATGGTTTAGATCACACCTGAAAACTGCAATCTGGGGAGCCATCCTTCAGGAAGCAATAAATAATCAAATCTGAGTGTGTATAAAAAGAGTAGACATGATAGTAGAGCAACCAGTCATCAAAAAAGGAAACAATTAAGAAAATGGGGGTGTTTAGAGTGGAAGAGATTTCAAGAGTATATAACCTATTTTATTTATAATCAGGGTTATAATCAGGTTGAATAATAAGACTGTGTTGTCCCAGAGGGTTTTTTTTTGTAGGATAGAGAAGTAGAAATTGTTATTGTAATAACATTTTATCTGATTGTTCAATTATTTGGGCTGTTTGAAAATGTAATAGGCTATCTCTGTAATGGTTCCTTTTTGTTTTAATTATTTTTTATTTTACTTTAAGTTCCGGGATACATGTGCAGAACATGCAGGTTTGTTACATAGGTATACATGTGCCATGGTGGTTTGCTGCCCGTATCAACCCGTCATCTAGGTTTTAAGCCCTGCATGGATTAGGTATTTGTCCTAATGCTCTTCCTCCCCTTGCCCTCATCCCCCGACAGGCCCTGGTATGTGATGTTCCCCTTCCTATGTCCACGTGTTCTCATTGTTCAATTCCCACTTAGGAGTGAGAACATCTTAATTCTTTTGAAGTCACAGACACTTCTGAGAATCTGATTAAGACATGGACCGTAATCTTCATATAAATATATTTGCATATAGTTTCACAGTGTTAATTCCTGACACGCATTTATGTACTACTATGGAGTTCGTGACCCCAAGTTAAGAACCACCATGAGTTTGAAAGTTCTCTGGTGCTAGAAACGCCCAAGAAGAAGTGGAGCAACCACTATGGCCTGACACTGTAGTGAAATGGGAGTGCAGGTTGATGAGCTTCTGGCAAAGTTCTAACATAATTGTGAAAATCGCCAAATTAGCATGATATACTTGTATGTTCCTGCTCTTAATCACCTGTACAAGCATTTCCTTGTGTCCTAAACAGTTTTGAAAGCTTTTATTACCTTGCAGCATTTCATTAATTCCACATTTTAATTATTGCCATGGTGTTAGAGTTGGCAAGAGTGCTTTGAACCTAACAGCAACAATCTACATCCAGGGGGAGAAAAAGAAGAAAAAGAGATGCAACCTGAGCCAGAACCATCATCTGCTCTACAAGACAATTTCTTTTATAAAATGCCAATATCCTCAAATGGCATCAAATTGTCATATTTATTTTGTTGATTCAGTTGGTTCCTAAATTGCAATTCAAATCACTTACTGGAATATTTCGATGTGTTAAAAATAATACCAAAGAAAACAAAGACTCATGTCTTTCTCACTTCTTACAACCATTTTGTTTATGAATTTGCATCCCAGACAAACATGTTTTATTTGGATGATCAGTTTTTCAAAAATATTCTCCAAAATTCTCACAAGTCCAAGATTTTAAGCCTTTTTACAAACATATTTGGGCCGATTTTTTTTCGTACTTTTAGTGTTCTGGTGCTTTTTTTAGTAAACTTTCAAATTATTTCTTATTTTGCAGTGTAGTCTAGCGCAAAGACTACTGTGTTGAAACCTGAAGAGTGTGTTCTCATTTTACTCCCCAAACTGATTAACTATATAATTTAAAAATACATCAACCAAACAGCAAGAAAATAAATATGGTGTATTACAGATAAAAGAGACCTAGTCATAAATTAGTAAATGCAATGTATACATAAACAAATTAAATATCCATTATGTGAAAGCAATTCATGCTCATTGAAGATGGGATATATCTCTTAGATATAAGAGAAGCATAAGAAAAAATAATCTTTGCCAGTAATTCCACCATGCTGAGATATTGTGATTATAATACTTTCTTGTCTTCTTTTATACCTTACAAATACATCCCTATGTTAGATATTAGAAGCATATTTATTTAGGTTTATATATGGGTTACATATATAGAGATTTATATATAGGTTTATGTCTTAGTTTTGCAATAAGCATATCCCTATGCCATTACTCTTTGAAAATAGTTTTTAATAGCAATATTCACCAAATGTAAGCACTATTTTTTAATGAGTACTTTCTTTGACATTGAATTCATCCTAATTTTTTAATTTCATAAGTGTGACTGTGATGAATGTCTGTGCCCATATATATTTAGAAGCAGAATCACTAGATCAAAGATTGTGGATATTATAAGCTATTAAAGACATATTGCCAAACTATCTGCATGAGAGTTTTCTGCAATGGCATCATCCATGTATGTGAATGCTGATTGCACACTACTAATTTTGCCAACAGTGTATATTAAATGATTACCAAATCGACATATGAAAATTATGTAGTTATCACAAAATATATTTATATTATTTTGTGGTTATCTCAATGTACATATTAATTAAAGGTGAATTTGAGCATTTTTACATATTTATTGACCACTTCTAATTCTTCTGTGAATTGTTTAAGGTCTTTGTCCAAAGAAATGTGGTTTAAAGGAAAAGAGAAAATAAATTTTAACTATATATATGTAAATATGCATTTTTTATATTAGCATAAAAATATATAAATTGATACACACCACTGGAAGAGGGAGTTTGAAAGTGCAGATTATTTAGTTTTTATATGGGACTTTGTTTTAAGTTAATATTATTATTATTTTTTAAAATAAAGTATCAGCATGTTTCCCCTAAAAAGGTATTTGTTTATGCAAAGTTTTAGTGACTTCAGGGTAACTTATGTGCCTGGAAAAAATTACTTATAGCTATTTGAAGTCTTCAAATTAATACTGATTTAACAACTTCACAAATTTACAGGCCTATTTTACTTAAGGTTTTAAGTGTAAATTTTAAGTTATCTGACATTTTCTTCATTATTTCTTTTCATACATTGGGAAAATCTTAAAAATCTCTCACAAGGAAGCTTTTGATTAATATGTGATCAACCGAACATAAACTAAAATTCTGTAGCAAGTTCTACCATTTTAAACTTAATTAAATTATTTCAAACATTTTCAACTATATCTGATGTATAAACCCAGTAACTTTCTTTTGAAGTATTTCAATTACTCCAGTTAGCAATCTGCTAGAGTACTTAAGTAACTTTAGTAACTCTAATATTAAACTCCAAAATATAATGCAACTTAACTCTTTAATATTATAAAAAAATTTATAACTTTTGACCTAAGAAATTACAATTTCTAAAAGATTACTCAAATGTACATTTAATTGCAATCAAGCACTACCTGGCCAAATACTCTAAAACCAAACATCAAGTGAAATGGATTGACCAAATTATTACAAAAAAATTTTCATTTCTAGATTTAACAAAAATATAATGAGGCTCTGATAATATATGATACTCTATCATTTATATTTACAATTCTAATACTGCCAGGACTTAAAGGAAAATTACCCACTATGGAAAAAAGAAAAGTGGGGTTATCATCTCTGCAGAATGAATAATTAAAAATGGACTGCAGACATCAGATGGGTTTTTCCCTTGTTACTAAGTAAAAAAAGCTGGTCCACTTGTTTTAGTTACTATGTCAACCATGTATTCAAATCCATACCCTCCAAATAGGATAGGCTAATAGGACTAGCCTGCTCAAGAAACTTTAGTAGAGATCATTTTTTGGCATATTCAGTCAATAGCCTCACACCCTATATACTTTATCACCTACTAGGACTCAACTAATCTGGTCCCTGCTTTATACTATTCTGAATTGTTTCATATTCTTACGGTGTGGTCAGGACAGTATTCTTATGGATATTTAAATGATATCTGATTACATTCCTTATATCTCCCAGAATTTTACCAATTCTGTGGTTACATCATTGAAGTCATACTAATAACATCAATAGATAAAATAGTGCCTATTTCTGTTCCTGTGTTAGTTTGCTGAGAATGATGGCTTCCAGCTTTATCCATGTCCCTGCAAAGGACGTGATCTCATTCTTTCTTATGGCTGCATAGTATTCCGTGATGTTTATGTACCACATTTTCTTTATCCAGTTTATCTTTGATGGGAGTTTGGGTTGGTTCCATGTCTTTGCTATTGTAAATAGTGCTACAATAAACATATGTGTGCATGTGTCTTTATAGCAGAATGATTTATAATCCTTTAGGTATATACCCAATAATGGGATTGCTTGGTCAAATGGTATTTTTGGTTCCCAAACACTACATGTTCTCACTCATAAGTGAGAGTTGCACGATGAGAACACATGGACACAGGGAGGGGAATAACACACTCCAGGGCCTTTCAGGAGGTGGGGGGCAAGAAGAGGGAGAGCATTAAGACAAATACCTAGTGCATGTTGGGCTTAAGACCTAGATGATGGATTGATAGGTGCAGCAAACCACCATGGCACATGTTTACCTATGTAACAAATCTGCACATGATGCACATGTACCCCAGAACTTAAAGTAAAATTTAAAAAAAGTGCCTACTGCGAAAGTATGCTTTCTCAAGTGATTATAGATATATAATCTAATCACATATGAGATTCCATTCAACTTAGCAGATTAGAATGAGTTCCCAGAAATGATACTACCACCTGAATCAGACCTAAATGAAATTAATACTACTCAGTACCCATGCAGTTTTGTTCCTGTGTCCTCTATGGTCAGTCACATCTCCTTTTCTTCATAGCCCATAAAGTGATAAGAGACCTGCACCACACTTTTGTCTGGCAACTCTTGACATATTTTTGTCAATTTTCTCCAGGCTACACTGGTGTTTATAACGTTTTGTAAAGCAAAGGATATTCACTAATCTCTTATTGACCACTAATCTTTACCATCTGTTTACTTGGCTGATACCTTAAAGGTGTTTTCCTGCCACAAGCCAATAAGAATTTAGATTTTTGAATCCTGTATTATTATTCCCCTGCCTCTACTCAGCCAGAAATAATAGTTCAGAGCTGTTCATAATTACCTGAAGTACTGGCCAACAAAGCTTGGGACTGCAATTAGAAAACACGTGGCAGTCATGGCTAGTAGTCCTTTGATGTCTATTTTTCCTTTTCTTTATAACAATAAAAATTCTAAGCTGGGTCTGTCATCGTTCAACAAAGAATAACATTCACAGACTGCTTTGCAGCTAGGAATAGACATTTGACCAGGCTCTATAAAAATGGCATGTAAGAGGAAATCAATGCTTGCAACTTCTAGTCATTCATCTTCATTTAAATGACCATGCCTTCTCTGTCCTTCCACTTGTCCATATTACCTGGAATTATGAAGGGGGCTGGAGGGGCCACCTTAAAGCACATGATGGAAGATATGTATTTAAGATGCCTGGGCAATAACATAGAGGGAGCATGGGTCCCCACTACCTAGAGGCCATCATATCAGCCCTAGATGCTTATAGTCAGCCTGTTACTTAAAAGGGACAGAAAAGCCTATCTTCTTTAAACCAGTGGAACTTTACCATTTATTATGAGTTGAATAGACCTCCAAATAACAATAAATCTGAGAAGATACTCAGTAATATACCTAACTAGTTTTCATTATTTGAGAACATGTTATGATTTTATTCAACAGAATTGATTATGAGAAAAAAATTAGCTACATTAATTTTACCATCGAGCATTGTAATTAATATCTACATATGTAAATTTGTCTGTACCAAATATCTATATTTCTGAGCAAATATGGATTTATCTCTGCATTGGTGGGAGATAAGTAAATTTGGTCTGTGCCTGACATTTTGAAAAAGCATAAACATCTATGCTGGTTTTAGCATATTAAATTAAGAAATATGCTTCACCATAACCCTAGGAAGTGGGGGTATAGAGTAATATTAGTGGAAGAAGCTTTGGAGTAAAGGAGATCTGGATTGGATTGTGGCTGTGCTACTGTGGTAGGCAGAATTCTCAAATGGCCCGCATGACTCCCACTCCCTGCTATGCATGCCTAGGATAACCTTCCCCTTGAGTGTGGACAGATCCTGAGAATACGATGGGATATGATTCCCATAATTGGTTATTAATCAGTTAACTTTGAGTTCCGTAAGAAAAAGAAAATATCTAGGTGGGTCTGACCTAATTAGCTGAACCCGTAAGAAATCACGGGAATGCTTGCAGCCAGAAAGATTGAAAATGCTGGAAAATCTATGGAGGGAGCCATCTGGCAAGGACTTGAAAGCAGCCCCCCAAAGCTGAGAGTGGCCCCATCTGACAAATAACAAGACAACAGGGACTTACTCCCAAAACCAAAAGAACTAAGTTTGGCAAACTACCTGAGGGAGGTTGGGAACAAATATTTCCTTAGTTATGATTCCAAATGAGGAGGCAGCTGGCTGACACCTTGGTTTCAAAGAAACAGGTTTTCAAAGGAAAGACAAAGTAAAATTGAAATATGTATACACATTTTTTATAAATTTATATTAGCAGATTTTAAAAACTGTGAAAGGACACACATCTCTGGAGGGGATATTTGGAAGAGCAGAAATATTAGTTGGTTTTTAATATGTACCTTGTTTGTACTTAAAAATAGGAAGGATGACCTCTGTTATGTTATGGCAGAATGCTTAGCAAAATTGTTTCCTGCAGTTATGTAGAAAACATAGCTTTCAATCCATAAACTTGTATATATAGTTGAGGAGATTGTCAAACAAAGTGCTAAAGGTGCCAGCAGCCTGTAGTAAACTGCCAGAGTATTTAGGCTATTTCAAGAGATTGGGAGTTGCTCCATATATCCTCTCATTCAAGCCAGAGGGCCTCTAGGAAGAGGAACAAAAAATAAAGAAGAGGTTATGATAAAAAGATTTATGGATATGACTTTTGTCTAATCGAGCAAAAATCTATAGATGGAAATCTATAGGTAAGGACCACAAAGTCCTTGAGAATATTATATTAGCTGAAATGCTGCACGCTTGACTTGAAAGGGACCAAGAAAGCACAAAGAAAGAAGTTTGTTGGACCCCCAAAATTCTTCTGACAGGAAACAAGCTAATAAACTACTCAGCTCCGAAAGTTTGCTACTTTTCATAAAAAGAAAGATTGACTCAGAGGGTGGAACTAAGAAACTAGAAGGTAGAACAGAGAGCCACAGAGATTAACTCCCAGGCCTAACAAACTAATCAATAACTGATAATGAGTAAGAAGACAGGGGCCTTAGTGACAGCTACAAGAAAATGAATTATGCCAATAGTAAATAAGCTTGAAAGAGGACCCCAATCCTCAGATAAAAATTGCAGTCTTGGTCAACACCTTGATTTCGGCTTGTTGAGGCCCTGAGGAGGGGACTGAGCTAGCCCATTCATGGACTTCTGACATATAGAACTCTGAGATAATAAGTGGGAAATGACTGGACATGGTGGCTCATGCCTATAATCCCAGCACTTTGGGAGGCCAAGATGGGGGGATTGCTTGTGTGCAGAGGTTCCATACCAGCCTAGGCAACATAGTGAGACCTCATTTCTAGAAAAAACTTAAAAATTAGCTGCACATGGTGGCTTATGCCTTGCAGTCCCAGCTACTCAGGAGGCTGAGGTAGGAGGATCACCTGAGCCAGGAGGTGGAGGCTGCAGTGAGTCGAGATCACACCACCACATTCTAGCCTGGGCAATAGAGTGAGACCCTGTTTCAAAAAATAAATAAATAGGAATTATATAAGCCATTAAGTTTATAGTATTTTATTGTGTAGTAACATAAAATGAACATACCCAATGAGCCATGTCACCTTTAATAAAAGTTTTATAATAGATTTGCTAAGCCTCAACTTCTGCATCAGTAAAATAGAGTAATACTCATGTCATACCATAGTGTATTGAATAAAATAATTCTTACTAAGCTCAAAGCAAAATGTCAGGCACCTACTAAGCACTAAACAAAATGTGTTTATCATTATTTCCAAGAAAATTATAAAGCCCTTATTTTTTTTTCTTTCAAATGACAGTATTGGCATCTCTCAAAGATTTAACCGAAGTACATTGAACCTAAAGTAATCTAATCTGCTCTGCTCCCCTGCCTTGTCTCCACTTTTGGAAAGCATTGCTGCACCTCACATGGTTTCTTTCTACATAAAGCTTTACTTGAATCATCTCAGACGGCATCAGTCAATCCATCCTCTGAGCTATCGTAGCATATGCTATTCATTATCATTAAGGTACACTTCATTCTACCTTGTACCTGGTTGCTTGTGTGTGTATATTGTCTTGAAATTGAAGACTGTCTTAACTCAGTTGTACTCATTTTTGTATCTATGCCTTGGACCCTTGACACTCAAATTTGCCAATCGCCTATTACAGAGTAGGAACTTAACCAATATATATTGAATTGAAATAGATCATCAAAAGGGAATTCTATATAATGTATTCAGTTCATGCAACACTTTCAATTTTCCATGGCAAAAAAATATTTTTCTGTATTTTTGAGATGGTTATATATTAGACCTTCTTTGGAAAATCAACGAGAATAGGCATGGTTAATTATACATTTATTTTCATGCTTTAAATATGAATCTATTTTTAATATTGCTGCCAGTTTGACTCTACTGTGTATAAACTTAACAGTAGGGAGAAACCAGATAGTTTATAAAGTTTAGTTAAAAATAAAATGTTTTGTAAAGTATCTAAAAATATGTTATGTGTTTGATGGATTAGATTTTTCATATTCCCACTGATTTTTTTTCCTGGTGTTGTGGAACAATCTCTCTCTCTTTGACTTTAGGGTAACCAATTTAAACTCAAATTAACCAACAGATACATTCTACTACTAGCTGTCACCATCCTAATTCTGAGGTATAACATGCGACTTCTTGGGAACATCTGTGAAATCCTATGTGCTTTGCAAAAGCTGTTTTTAGAATCTTAGGTGTTATTACTGATGTTTGGTTACTGATGATTCATCCTCCCTGAAGGGAAGCAAATGGATGCCAATAATGTTGACGGTACTCTGGACTGCACTTGTTAAAATGTTCTCACTTGCAAAATTAAAGCACAAATATATTTTTATATCCAAGGCAAACAAATTGTGTACAACCAGGCATATTGTGTTTTACTAGGAATTCCAGCTTTGGTTTTTAAAATATCAACACTAATATTAATTTTCTTAAAAAAGATGTATATTGGGCAATTAAAAGGATATAACTAGTGAAACAAAAAATAGAGTCTATTTTGATAAAGGAGAGTTGTGTTTGATAAATAAGTGAACAAGTCAACCTAAGTTACTCAAAAAATGAAAGTCATCCAATAATAGATAAGTAAGTAAGGTGATGAAAGTTAGAAGAAAGGTAGAGTTGAATACTGAAAACACTGCTAAAGCAGCTACAATAGTCTCTCACTATCTGTGATCTCCTTTCAGCAATTTCTGTTACCCATAGTCAACTGAGGTCTGAAAATCAGTGAGTATAGTACAAGGCATTTTGAGGAGAAAGAGAGATTGTATTAATATAACTTTTATTACAGCATATTGTTATACTTGTTCTATTTATTAATAGTCACCATTATTAACTTCTTTGTCTAATTTACAAATTAAACTTTATTATATATATAGGAATACACATGTGTATAGTGTATATTGTACATAGAGGAAAATACACACAATGTATGTATTTTGTATGTATTTGTATATATACGTATAGGAAAAACATAGCACATATAGGGTTCAGTACTATTCTCTGCTTCAGGCATTCACTGAGGGTCTTGGAATATATCCTTCGGATAAGGGGGACTGCTGTATTGACCGTATATTACCCTGGGCTTACAGAAATGAAACATAATTCATATCTCCTTAGAACTGAAATTTACTCTTTCAATACATACACATACACAAAAACACACAACTATTTTAACAAATTGACTCTCTATACTTAAGATTCTTAAATCTAGGAGTTAAATAAGAATGGGAAAATGGCTTCATAGCAATTTGCAAGGCCAAATTTGATGAGATCCAGGAAAATTTTAGTCAAATAGTGTTTTCTGGCACTCAAAATTCTAACATTCATGCTAATTTGTTTTGTTTTGTTTGTTTATTTGTTTTGGTTGGTTGGTTATTTTGAACTAGTATGGTACAGTAAAGGGAACAGAGGAAGTGGAGTCAAAAGGCCTGAAGAAGCCATGAAGTTTTTCAGAACCTCAATGTCATTCTCTGTATAAGAGGAATAATATTCCTCTCCAGTCTGTGTGTCTGTATGTGTGTCTGAATGCTATATAAAAATGTTGTTAAAGTGTTGTATTATTTGCAGTTATCTCATAAATGAAACAAAACTAGCCTTTGGCCATCATCAATGATTTCTTATTGTATCTGTGTAAAGGAGATAAAATTTAATTATCTTAAACACAGGATAATTGTTTAAAAATAGCAAATTAGGCCGGGCGCGGTGGCTCACGCTTGTAATCCCAGCACTTTGGGAGGCCGAGGTGGGCGGATCACGAGGTCGGGAGATTGAGACCACGGTGAAACCCCGTCTCTACTAAAAATACAAAAAAAATTTAGCCGGGCGTGGTGGCGGGCGCCTGTAGTCCCAGCTACTCGGAGAGGCTGAGGCAGGAGAATGGCATGAACCCGGGAGGCGGAGCTTGCAGTGAGCCGAGATCGCGCCACTGCACTCCAGCCTGGGCGATAGAGCGAGACTCCGTCTCAAAAAAAAAACAAAAAAAACAAAACAAAACAAAACAAAAAAAACAAAAATAGCAAATTATTTTCATCTGTGTAAGTACAGTCTTAGTCCTGAACAACAGTTTAGCTTACTCCAGTATTCTATTGTAAAATGTATTGTCTCTATGAAATTTAGAGCTATTTTCTCACAGTATTTGATCTCTATTGTTGTTTACATTTTATACTGCTGCAGACATTTTAACTTTATAGGTGATTGGAGTTTTTTCCTCCAGTTGTTTTAAAGATTTTCATTTTGTCTTTGGTGTTATACATTTTCACTAAGATGTGTCTAGGTGATGGCTTATTTTCATTTATACTGCAGTTAACTTACTGTGCTTCTCAAGTCTTAAGATTCATGAGTTTCATCTACTCAGAAAATGTTTAGCTATCATTTTTTTCAAGTATTGACTCACTGCCATTCTCTATATGCTATTCTGTGAAATTATAGTAGATGTGTGTTGTACATTTTGGTTTTATTGTCTGTAGGTCAAAACCTCTTTCCTGATTTCCAAGTCTTATCTGTGTATTGCATTCTAGGTAATTTATTGAATTCTATAGTCTCAATTCGTAATTTATCTTTTTAGTTTGTTTAATGTTATTTACCTTGTCCACTGAGATAGGATAAATAACATAAATAATATTAAATCCTCTTTATTACACAATTTTTTAATTTCATTTTAGAAATTCATTTAGTTTCTGTTTACATTTATTTTTATAGCGTCTTATTATTTCTAAGGGTCCAATTCTTTTTATTTTTATACCTATTCATTTAAAAATATTATTTTTAGATTCTCAATCAAATTTTGTTAAATTTTTGAAACTGTGATACTTTAGTATTTCTCGGTGTGTTTTGTAAATTTTTATTGTGAGCTCATCCTTAGTAGCATTGTTTCTGTTTTTTTCTATGGGAATCACATTCAGCCTGGATGTGGAATTACTTTTTGAAAGAGGCTTAGTATAACCTTTATGCCAGCAAAGTCAGATATAATCTCTGAATAAAGACCAGCTTCATGAGAATGTTTCAGCATGAGGCTTCCTGGACCACATGACTACAGCACATTTTAGATCCCAACATGGGCAAGGCCCATGACCAGAGTTTTGATTTTTCAGATAGTCTTTTTATTTCCCCTCATATGCAGGACCTTGGAAAAGACAGATGAACAGTTTTTCTTAATTTGATCCTGTGCCATGAGGCAGATGATTTCTTTTCTTTGTTATTATTATTATTATTATTATTATTATTATTATTATCCTTTAAGTTCTGGGATACGTGTGCAGAATGTGCAGGTTTGTTACATAAGTATACATGTGCCATAGTGGTTTGCTGTACCCATCAATCCATCATCTAGGTTTTAAGCCCCAAATGCATTAGGTATTTGTCCTTATGCTATCCCTCCCTTTGCCCCCCTCAACCCTCCACAGGCCCTGGTGTGTGTTGTTCCCCTTCCTGTGCCCATGTGTTCTCATTGTTCAACTCCCACTTATGAGTGAGAACATGCAGTGTTTGGCTTTCTGTTCCTGTGTTAGTCTGCTGAGAATGATGGTTTTCAACTTCATCCATGTCCCTGCAAAGGGCATGAACTCATCCTTTTATATGGCTGCATAGTATTCCATGGTGTATATGTGCCACATTTTCTTTATCCAGTTTATCATTGATGGACATTTGGGTTGGTTCCAAGTCTTTGCTATTGTGAATAGTGCCACAATAAGCATACACGTGCATGTGTCTTTATAGTAGCATGATTTATAATACTCTGGGTATATACCCAGTAATGGGATCACTGGGTCAAATGGTATTTCTGGTCCTAGATCCTTGAGGAATCACCATACTATCTTCCACAATGGTTAAACTAATTTACATTCCCACCAACTGTGTAAAAGCGTTCCTATTTCTCTGCATCCTGGCCAGCTTCTGTTGTTTCCAGACTTTTTAATGATCACCATTCTAACTGGCATGAGATGGTATCTCATTGTGGTTTTGATTTGCATTTCTCTAATGACCAGTGATGATGAGCTTTTTTCATGTTTGTTGGCCGCATAAATGTCTTCTTTTGAGAAGTGTCTGTTCATATCCTTTGCCCACTTTTTGATGGGGTTGTTTTTTTCTTGTAAATTTGTTTAAGTTCCTTGTAGACTCTGGATATTAGCCCTTTGTCAGATGGGTAGATTGTAAAATTTTTCTACCATTCTGTAGGTTGCCTGTTCACTTTGATGATAGTTTATTTTGCTGTGTAGAAGCTCCTTAATTAGATCCCATTTGTCAATTTTGCTTTGTTGCAACTACTTTTGGTGTTTTAGTCATGAAGTCTTTATCCATGCCTATGTCCTGAATGGCATTGCCTAGGTTTTCTTCTAGGGTTTTTATGGTTTTAGGTATTACATTTAAGCCTTTAATCCATCTTGAATTAATTTTTGTATGAGGTGTAAGGAAGGGGTCCAGTTTCAGTTTTCTGCATATAACTAGCTAGTTTTCCCAGCACCATTTATTAAATAGGGAATCCTTTCCCCATTGCTTGTTTTTGTCAGGTTTGTTGAAGATTCGATGGTTGCAGATGTGTGTTATTATTTCTGAGGCCTCTGTTCTGTTTCATTGGTCTATGTATCTGTTTTGGTACAAGTACCATGCTGTTTTGGTTACTACAGCCTTATAGTATAGTTTGAAGTCAGGTAGCGTGATGCCTCCAGATTTGTTCTTTTTGCTTAGGATTGTCTTGGCTGTATGAGCTCTTTTTTGGTTCCATATGAAATTTAAAGTAGTTTTTTCTAGTTCTGTGAAGAAAGTCAATGGTATTCTTGATGGGAATAGCATTGAATCTATAAATTACTTTGGGCAGTATGCTCATTTTCACCATATTGATTCTTCCTATGCGTGAGTATGGAGTGTTTTTCCATTTGTTTATGTCCTCTCTTATTTCCTTGGGCAGTGGTTTGTAGTTCTCCTTGAAGAGGTCCTTAACGTCCCTTTTAAGTTGTGTTTCTAGGTATTTTATTTTCTTTGTAGCTATTGTGAATGGGAGTTCACTCAGGATTTGGCTCTCTGATGGTCTATTATTGGTGTATAGGAATGCTTGTGATTTTTGCACATTAATTTTGTATCCTCAGACTTTGCTGAAGTTGCTTATCAGCTTAAGGAGATTTTGGGATGGGACAATTGGGTTTTCTAAATATACAATCATGTCATCTGCAAACAGAGACAATTTGACTTTCTCTCTTCCTATTTGAATACACTTTACTTCTTTCTCTTGCCTGATTGCTCGAGGCAGATTATTTCTAGCTCACTCTTTTACAGAGGGTACCTATCATAGACTGAGTTTGCTGGAAAACAGATAGAGAAAAAGCTTAATGTTCAAGCCATTTGTTAGGGAATGTTCTTGGGATTAATACCTGTGGAAGGAAAAGAAAGAAAATAAGATTTGAAAGAGAAAGAAGTTGAGCTGTGATCCAGTTACATCAGCTGCCTCAGCTGACCATAAGTACAGCTTTGGAGTTGATACGGCTCTATAGCTGTTTCCCATTGTGGAAAAGTCAGGACTTTTTTACCCCTGTGTCAGTCCATCATTGGTTGCTGGCTGCCCTGAGAAAATAGCGTGGCTTTGGTCACACAACACTCTTTGACTGAGACAGTTCCCACCGGGAGCTGACAGCAAAAGATTGTTCACCAGTCATAACATCAATAACTGAAGTGAGTCTTTTATTCCTGGAAGGGGATAGAGCAGTATAGCAATCCTACAGAATGGACCCAGTACAAGGATCTCAATTCCTCTGCTTAGATTGGCTCTAGAACTCATCTGTTCCCAGATGAGAATTAAAGTTATGTTCTAAATTACCGAAATTAAAATTACTAACTTTATTTCCATCACACTTCACCCCCTATACCAGGACCAGGTGCACTGATAGTTCATGAGCCTCTAGTTCCACTTTACAATTATTGGACTCATCCAAACCAGGATGCTTTTGGAAGTATGACACTCAGATAACGGGACTGTCTGAGGCAAAATGTGAAATACACTACTTATTTCTGGTATCTTTCTTTCTTGTAATTTTATCCACAAGGTCAAATTTTTGGTTGTTATATTTCCTTCTGTCAGAATTTCTATGGAAATACGAAAGTTTTTCATGTTATTTTAGTCCATCAACGTGCAGAAAAGGAAAAGTACGTTTTCAGTTTTTTAAACATAACCTGAGGTTATCAGTATTGTATAAAATGTAATATATATATATAGTTGTCATTTATTTTATACCAAAATAAAATTTAGCACCATGAGTAAATACTTCAGCAATAAAAGAATCTGTTACCTGTTGATTTAAAGTTATGCTTTTATTATATTTGAATCCCAAACACATATAAACATGTACACAAATACTTAAACACTGAAACCTGTTTTTGTATTTTTTATTCTTCTTAACTCCTTGTCTATTTCTGTACTAAAATTATATTGATTTGGTGTTTGTAGATTCATAATTTATTTTACTATAAAAGGTGCTTATATGCTCGCCTAATATTTTCTTAGAATAACAAGTTATTACTTAAAACAAATATTAAAATCCCATTTTAATTGTACAGAGCTCCCATGAGAAATTTGATTGGAGTTTATTACATTATTCAAAGCTTGCATATTCTTGTTGACTTTGGTTATTATTCACTTGTCTAATTATTTATTCTTATTAATGCAATAATAAAAATTTTTTAATAAAGTTAATTATAGTTGTAGATGAAAGCTTTTGCTTTTTTCCTATGTATATTTTGCAGCCATATACTTTATTGAATATACATTCTAGTTTTTATAGCTTGTGTATTTTAATCTAAAGTGAAGTATTTCCTCCTTCCATACAAATCTATTAATATTTTAGCTTCAAAAATACAGTATATTATTGTAACTAAAGATCAACCATGCTATTAATAACTATAGGAAGTAATGCATAATTGTGGTTTCTTTGGCATTGTAATTTGAAGCAAAATTCCATTGTCTCTTAGTTTATAAGTGAGTCTTCCTATATATCTTTTTGTATGAAAACAAATACCACAATGGTGACCACCCAGAAGTAAAGAACTTGTTACTAGGAGGAAAGAAAGTTTTGGTAAACACATGTTCTTGTTTATGTTATACTTTTAGAAAAATTTAAATAGAGATTTACAATAAAATGAAGTTTTCATCAGATTTAATTATTTCTAAAACATCTGTTTTGAGGCAATAATACCAATTAAAGCACACTTTAGGGTCAGGGAAATTTTTAAATGGCATGCCTTTTTGAATGACTGAATTGCTATCAAAATGAGTATTGGAGCAGGAAAAATTTAAATACATTTATAGCCCAATTTACAAAATAAAGAGTAATTTATTCATCAATGATTACCTATTACTCCTGGGACTCAGCATTCCAGGTATACTGAAACTTTTCACTTGTCCCAACACATGCTGTCTCTCACTCTGTGCCATTTCACATGTGACTTTCCTTCCCTGATTTCCCTCCCCATTCATCACCTGCACCCATCCATCAGGTATCAGTTTAAATGTCCCACTGCTCAGGAAGACTTCCCTAGTGACTCTATTGCAAGGGCTTCATCTACTCTCTTAATTTTACCTTTAATTCTCTGTAAATTTTACTTTACGTGTTTCTTATATTTGTGTTCTTGAAAAAATTGGAACTTTGAGGAAAAGAGACGGTGTTGTTTAGAATTGTATCTTCAACAACTAGCAAAGAGCCTGCAAGTAGTAACTTCTTCTTTAATAATTGGAGGATAAATGAATCAATATACATGTGATCTTTAAAAATAGCAGCGTGGTAGTTTTGTACTATGTCATCTTAGCCAAGTTGAAACTATGTTTCTCAGGATCTCATTCCCTATATAGCTCTTGGTTAAAGTTAGGTGTGAGAAAAATTTGCACAAGGACATTACACTTTCAACGTCATTGTGGTTACATATGGTGGGAAAGATGCAGAGGTGGTGGTGGCTCCAGTTTGTCTTTATTCTCTCTTGCTCTGTGCCCAGCTCGTCTTCCTTCCAGGCACCAATACCTCAGCTTCTTCTACAGTTATGTCTAATTCCTATAATGAATCCATTAATCCATTATTTTCATACTAGTTCTGCTTTTCTGATCAAATCCTGTCTGACACAAATAATCACTAATGTATTTCTTTCTCTTTCATATTATTTCATACATTAATTTTTAAATGAAGTTAAAAATGCAAATATTCAAAATTAAGGTTAGTGGTTTCCTATTTGATTTTACTGCAGGGAAAAATTGAATGAATTTAGAAATTTAAAAAGATAGATAAAGAATTAATGAAAAGCATAAAATCGACTAAATCAAAGTAAGCTAAATAAAATTTTTTCTCTGGCCCTGGATACATTTCCAAGGCCAGAGAAAAAAGACTTGCGGAGAGGCTGCCTGCAGCTGTGGACAAACGTCTGTATAACATAATCCCAAATACAAAATTGCTATGATGAGATCCACAGGTTTACAAAAAAACATGCTTAAAGAGACATAGGTTATTATTAGGTGAATAAAGTTAAGGAAAATTTGTCTCCAAATTAATTAGATTACTAAATAAATTCAGTGTAAAAGTTACGTAAAGTCATAATTATTTCTATTTTTATTAAGCTTCTGTAAAACTGGCATCAAGTAATTCCAGTTTGCTATGTTTACTAGAAAGCCTGGCCTATACTCTAACAACAAAATAATTTTATAAAGAAATAAAATAATGGTGGTGTCAAACTTGCCATGGATATACAATAGTCGATATTACTAATTTGATCTTTTCCCCATTTTTTAACATAGGTGAGAGTGGTAATTAGAAGGAGAAAAATACAACAATAAAACAAAACAAATAAAAACTTGCTCACATTTTTCTTTCATGGTTTTTAAGCACAACCATGATGACAATTGCCCACCACTCAAAAGTTTGTAATGAGTAGAGAATAAATTTCAAACTACAACCAGGGCATTTAAGGCTTTCCCTTTAATCAGACTTTAAACTACCACTTTCAGTCTTCTTTCCTATAACCTTACCTACTATACATTTTGCCAGGTAGATATTGTATGCATTCTATATCCCCTGGTGTACCATGAGTGCCTTGAACACCAGGTCTATATATTGGTCAGCTTTGTATCCTCTTCAGAGCCTATACACAGTGTTAGTACATAAGAGATATTTATCATATAAATAAATAAATAATAGATGTGAAATACGTGATTTGAACCATGCTGGAAAAAAATAAGAAGTTTTAGGCATGAATATTACACAAATCAAGTTTTATAAAGATAAATTAATCCAATGACACTGTGCAAAGGTAACCAGTCAAACCTCTAAACCATACATCCTTCACAAAAACTAACAATTGAAAAAGCTTAGGGTGCAGAAAATTAAAAATAAAATCAGCAAAAAAGAGAGTAAAGTATTATACTAATTAGTTTTTCTGATGGAGAATTGTGTGACTCAAGATGGGCACCACTATTTTCTATATTAAAACTGCCTAAAATGGAAAGCAAAGGAATATTGATGGACATTGAAAAGATTAATTTTTGATGGAAAATGAGGGGTCCAACAGGGTATATACACTATTCCCTTCATGTCCAAGGAACTGGGTAACTGATGTTTTCTTGACTATGGAAAAAGCAGAGTCCATATCATAGCTCTCAAATATTTCTTCTGATCAAAACTCAGGGCAGGATAGTAGGATGGCCCTAACTGAGACTAGCATTTTGTTCCCAAAAGCATCATAGGAAAGGAACAGTGCTGTTTATGCCAGAATCACTTTTATTTATTCATGAGAAGTGTAAAAATACTTGCTAGTAAAATGAATTAGGTGGATGTTTCCGCTGGCCACAGAATCCTAATGAAACTGCACTGCTCCTTGCATAGGAATTACAACTTAGAAAAGGGAACATTTGAGTTTCTTAAGCAGTAACGAAGATTTATCTAGGACTTACCATTAATTGGATTATATTGAATTTCTACTCCCCCTCAAGTTCAATGGCCACTTTTATTATCCACTTATTACCCTGAAGGGTAAAGGGTGAATTTAATAGTCAAATGGTAGAATCCTCTAAGAAGTCTTCCATGCATTTGTTCTACATGACTTATGGTTCTCTAATTTCATTCTCAAATTACTTGGTCATAATTTATAATTGAAAGCATATTAAGAATAGTTCCCAAGTCAATCAAATAAAATGAAAGGAAGTACTAAATTTTAATGTCTTACAAAGAGCTTAACATTTCTCACTCATAATTTTTTATTTGTCTTTTTTTTGGTTGCTGTTAGAACTGACACTGTAGGAGCCAATTTTACATCCAGCCTAATGTGTCTTGGCTCTAGTCATGTCTCTCAAGCAGCAGGCCAAATGCTGTTCCATTCAGATTATTTCTATAACACAATCAGACAAAAATAATAGGGAAATAACACCACTGCCTTATATCCACCACCTCTCTTTGTAGTATTATAGATTTTATCTCATTTGATTAATATTCACCTAGAAAAACCTCAGACTGAACTTTTATTAAACTACAGATCTCTGGGACGAGATCTCTTGTTGTGTCTTGACAATTAATGACTTAAAAATCAGTATCTATTCTCACATAGGAAGTAGGAAAGAACATTGTTTCCTCCCTTACAACAACAAAACCTTGAATAATATGCAAACACAACACTTTTCCTGAACCTCACTGGAGAGTTAAAATCACAAACCAAGTAACTAACATGAAATCTAAGAAAAGAGAGGCATCTCTAAAGACAGAGTGCAAGCGCTTGCGCACCTGGAGCAGATACCAATGAACCCATGGAAGAAGAGCATTTTTAACAAATTGCTGAAAACCAGGTGTGAGATAGCAAGAGATTGTAGAACACTTGGAAACCACAGACACAAGAAAAAAAATCATAATTTATAGTCGTTCTCAAGCTCTTCTTGCAAAAAAGACCAATGAGAGTCATGAGAAAGCCTCCAAAAATGTGCAGACCTATTGGAGTTTAAGAGCAACCACTGTAAAAAAGGCACAAAACCCTGTACAGATCCATCCTCTCATTTTCACCCCTTGAAAACCTGCTACAATGGGAAGAATGGAAGTACAAAACACTGAGATGGCTCTACTTCAATACTCATTGACAAAATGCTGCCTAAGACCAAGGCTTAATCAGTACAATCAAGAATGCTTCTATCTCCTACCCACAGCAAGATAGCAAGCATTAAGGAACAGTGGTCTTACTCTCGGTAGAGGAACAAGAGCTCGTTGGAAAACACTCTAAGACATAGTTCAAAGGAAAGACCTAAAGGTGAGGGTGGAGCAGATATTTAAACAAACCCTGTAGGAAACGAGCTCCTACCCTAAATACAAGGTAATACTACAAAAATTTGAAGCCCATGGTGCACTAATAATAACTCTTCACACTAACAGGCTAGCAGAAGGAAAGGCATGCCCATTTCTAGGCATAAAATCTATCTACTCTTGTCTCTATTGTCCCACACAGTATGTTCAGTTCACAACAACAAAAACCACAAGATTGCAAGGCATACAAAAAACCAAGGAAAAAAACCTCACGGACTGGAGACAAAGCAATCAACAGAAACAGACTCAGATATAACAGTATTGTTCGAACTCTCTAACAGTGGATTTAAAATTTCTATGATTAATGTGTTTAAGATTCTAGTGGAAAAGGTAGACAGCATGAAGATTTAGAGGTGTAATTTTAGCAGGAAGAAGGAAACCATAAGAAATATTCAAACGGAAATGCTAAAACTAAAACGAACAAACAAACAAACATGGAAAGGGAGATGAGAAGTGCCTTCAAATGGTTCCTCGTTAGACTTGACATAGCAGAAAAAAGAATCAGTGAACTTGAAGAAAATTCAATTGAAATGTCCCAAACTGAAGAGCAAAGAGGAGGGAAAAAATAAACAACAAAACATAGCATCCAAAACATGCAGGTCATTATCAAAGAGTCCAACATATGTGTAACAAGAATTGCAAAAGGAGAAGAGAAAGAAAACAAATCAGGACAAATATTTGAAGAAATAAATGGCTGAGAATTTTCCAAAATTAATGTCAGACACTAAATCACAAAGAAACTCAGAGCAGACCAATCATGACAGATTAAAACAAAACAAACAAAAAACCAATATCATATACAAACTACTAAAGCCAAAGACAGAGACAGTCTTGATGACAGAGAAAAAAGGCACATTACAGAGGAACAAAAATAATAATTACAGAAGAATTATATAAGACAAATTATATAAACCATAAGATGAAGTAATCTCTAAAATGCTCATAGAAAAAAAATTCTGTCAATCTAGAATTATAAAATCACCCAAAATACTTATAAAAATTAAGGAGAAATAAATACTTTTGTAGACAAAAATAAACAGAGACATTTCATTGCCAGCAGACTTCCACTAAACAAAATATTTTTAAAAGCTCTTAAAGCATAAGGAATATTTTTCAAGACAAAAACTTAGACCTACGCAAATTTTTTTTTTTTTTTTTGAGACGGAGTCTTGCTCTGTCGCCCAGGCTGGAGTGCAGTGGCGCAATCTCGGCTCACTGCAAGCTCCGCCTCCCGGGTTCACGCCATTCTCCTGCCTCAGCCTCTCTGAGTAGCTTGGACTACAGGCGCCCGCCACCACGCCCGGCTAATTTTTTGTATTTTTAGTAGAGACGGGGTTTCACCGTGGTCTCGATCTCCTGACCTCGTGATCCTCCCGCCTCGGCCTCCCAAAGTGCTGGGATTACAAGCGTGAGCCACCGCGCCCGGCCAGACCTACGCAAATTAACAAAGAAAGCAGAAAATAGAATAAGGGAAGGCATATATAAAATTAATGGGTTTTTAAATATTTGCATTTGTTTTACAATACAAATGTGCTAAAGGAGAGTATCAGTGTATCATGTGTTATTGTATATGTAAAATCAAAATGTGTGACAATAATAGCACAAGGATGAGGATGAATTTGAAATAATCTGTTGTAAGGTTTTACACTATAGACAAAGTGGCATATTATTTAAAAATAGGCATTAACTTAATGATATATATTATATTTTAAAACCTAGTGTAATCAATAGAATAGATTTAAAGGGGCCATATAAATGAAAAGCCAATAGTGGAGATAAAATAAAATTATAAAAAATACTTAATTCATACAAAAGGAGGCAGAGAAGAGGTACAAAGAAACAACAAAAAGCAATTAGTAAGGTCACAGATTTTGCCACATTTAAATGAATAATAATATTAGTGTAAGTTATATAATCCCACTATAAGACTGAGATTTTCAGACAGATAAAAAAAGCAAAACCCAACTATATGCTGTCTACAAAAAAGCACACCTTAAGTATAAAGACATAAATATATTAAAAGGAAAAGGAAGAAAAAATATATATCATGAAAACTTAATGGAACATCTATATTGTATTTTATATATAGTATACTATATATAGAGAGAGTACAATGAAACACAATAAAAGAAAACTGGGAAGATGCACGATGGCTGATTAGAAGCAACTGTGGTCCGTGGCATTCAGGAAGAGGAATGAAAAGGGGCAAGTGAATTCAACACCTTCAACTGAAATACCTAGGTTCTCACACTGGGACTGATTAGCCAAACAACTCCACCCAAGGAGAAGGAAGAAAAGTGAGGGTGGTGGAGGAGAAGACCTACTGGGGAGTGGCACAGAGCCAAAGTAGCCCCACCCTGAAAGCCAAGGGAAGCAGTGAGTGATTGAAACCACGCTTCTCTCAAAGATCTTTGCAACCTGTAGATCAGGAGATCCCCTTGTGAGCCCACGCCACCAGGGCCTTGGGTCTGATACACAGACCTGTGTGGAGTCTCAGCAGAGCAGCAGCTCAGGCACCCACAGAAACTCAGGAGTTTTACATACTCTGGCCCCAGGATCCCTGGCAAGGCAGGAAATACATCTGTCCATATCCCTAGGAAAGGGGTTGAATCCAGAGAGCCAAGCAGCATCATTTTGTGGGCCCCACTTCTAATGCATCTCACAAGTTAAAAACCACTGGCTCAGAATTCCAGCCAGACAATGGTAACAGGCTGGAATCTGCCTGAGAACTAAATCTGCCAGACAATGGTAACAGGCTGAGCAGCAGCCCTGTGGTAGTGTGGCCTGACTGCTAAAAGAAAAGCAAACAAACAGAAAACAAGAACAATAACGACATCAACAAAAAAGGCCTCCAGAAAATCTCATTCAAAGGTCAGCAACCTCAAAGATCAAAGCTAGATAAGCCCACAAAGATAAGAATCAATGCAAAAATGCTGGAAACTCAAAAAGTCAGAGTATGTTTCCTCCAGATGACCACAACACCTCTCCAGCAAGGGCACAGAACTGGGCTGAGGCTGAGATGGCTGAATTGACAGAAGTAGGTTTCAGAAGGTGGGTAATAACGAAATTCACTGAGTTAAAGGAGCATGTTGTAACCCAATACCAAGAAGCTAAGAATCACGATAAAATGATACAGGAGCTGATAGACAAAATAGCCAGTTTAGGGAGAAACATAACTTGATGGAACTAAAATACATAACACAAGAACTCTACAATGCAATCATAAGTATCAATAGCAGAATAGATGAAGAGGAAGAAAGAATCTCAGAGCTTGAAAACTGACTTTCTGAAATAAGACAGCCAGACAAGAATAGAGAAAAAAGAATAAAAAGAAATGGACAAAACTTCTGAGAAATATGGGATTGTGTAGAGACCAAACCTATGACTAATTGGGGTACCTCAAAGACATGGAGAGAATGGAACCAAGTTGGAAAACATACTTTAGGATATCATCCAGGAGAACTTCCCCAATCTAGCAAGACAGGCCAACATTCAAATTCAGGACATGCAGAAAACCCCAGTAAGACACTCCATGAGAAAATCCACCCCAAGATATATAATCACCAGATTTTCCAAGGTCAAAATAAAAGTAAAAATGTTAAAGGCAGTCAGAGAGAAAGGACAGGTCACCTACAAAGGGAAACTCATTGGACTAACAGCAGACCCCTCAGTGGAAACCCAGAAGAGATTGGGGGCCAATATTCAACATTCTTAAAAGAATTTCAAACCCAGAATTTTATATCTGGCTAAACCAAGCTTCATAAGCAAAGGAGAAATAAGATCATTTTCAGATAAACAAATATTTAGGGAATTCATCACCACTAGGCCCACCTTGCAAGAGCTCTTGAAGGGAGCACTAAATATGGAAAGGAAAAACTATTACCAGCCACTACAAAAACACCTTGAAGTACAGAGACCAGTGACACTATGAAGCAACCACATAAACAAGTCTGCAAAATGACCAGCTAGCATCATGATGACAAGATCAAATTCACACATAACAATACTAGCCTTAAATATAAATGGGCTAAATGCCCCAATTAAAAGATACAGAATGGCAACCTGGATAAAGAGCCAAGACTCGTCTGTATACTCTCTTCAAGTGACTCATCTCATGTGCAAAGACACACATAGGCTCAAAATAAATGGGTGGAAGAAAATTTACCAAGCAAATGGAAAACAGAAAAAAGCAGGGGTTGCAATCCTGGTTTCTGACAAAGCAGATTTTAAACCAACAAAAATAAAAAAAGACAAAGAAGGGCATTACATAATAGTAAAGGGTTTAATTCAACAAGAAGACTTAACTATCCTAACTACATATTCACCCAATACAGTAGCAAATGTTTCATAAAGCAAGTTCTCAGAGACCTACGAAGAGACTTAGACTCTTCTCTCACAATAATAGTGGGAGAATTTAACACCCCACTGACACTATTAGACAAATCATCAAGACAGAAAATTAGCAAAGATATTCAGGACCTGAACTCAGCTCTGGATCAAGTAGACCTAATAGATATCCAGAGAACTCTTTACTGCCAAACAATAGAATATACATTCTTCTTGCCACCACATGGCACTTGCTCTAAAATTGATCATATAATTGGAAGTAAATCACTCCTTAGCAAATGCAAAAGAACTGAAATCATGAGAAATAGTCTCTCAAACCACAGCACAATCAAATTAGAACTCAAGATCAAGAAATTCACTTAAAACCACACAACTGAAAATTGAACAACCTTCTCCTGAATGACTCATGGGTAAAAAATTAAATTAAGACAGAAATCAAGAAGTTCTTTGAAACTAATGAGAACAAGGAGAAAACATACCGTAATCTCTGAGATGCAGCTAAAGCACTGTTAAGAGGGAAATTTATAGAACTAAATGCTCACATCAAAAAGCTAGAAAAGAGCTCAAATTAACAAACTACTATATCAACTAGAAGAACTATAGAACCAAGAGCAAACAAACCCCAAAGCTAGCAGAAGACAAGAAATAAGATTGGAGCTGAACGGGAGATAGAGACATGAAAACCCTTCAAAAAATCAACAAATCCAGGAGCTGGTTTTTTGAAAACGTTAATGAAATAGATAGACTGTTAGCTAGACTAATAAAGAAGAAAAGAGGGAAAATCAAACACAATCAAAAGTGATAAGGGGAATAGCACCACTGACCCCACAGAAATGCAAACAACCATCAGAGAACACTACAAACACCTCCATGCACATAAACCAGAAAATCTAGAAGAAATTGATAAATTTCTGGACATATACACTATCCCAAGACTGAACCAGGATGAAATTGAATCCCTGAGTAGAAAAATAACAAGTTCTGAAACTGTGGAAATAATAAATAGCCTACCAACCAAAAAAGAAAGCCCAGGGCCATATGAAATCACAGCTGAATTCTACCAGAGATACAAAGAAGACCTAGTACCATTTCTACTAAAACTATTCCAAAAAATTGAAAAGGAGAGACTCCTCCCTAACTAATTTTATGAGGCCAGCATCATCCTGACATCAAAACCTGGGACAGAGACAACAAAAAAAGAAAACTTCAGGCCAATATTCCTCATGAACATTGATGCAAAAATCCTTAATAAAATACTGGTAAACTGAATCCAGTAGCACATCAAAAGGCTTATCTGCCACAATCGAGTTTGTTTCATCCCCAGGATGCAAGGTTGGATAAACATATGCAAATCAATAAATATGATTCATCACATAAACAGAACTGAAGACAGAAGCCACATGATCATCTCAATAGATGAAGAAAAGGCCTTTGATAAAATTCAACATCCCTTCATGTTAAAAACTCTCAATTAACTAGGTATTCATGGAAAATATCTCAAAATAATAAGAGGTATTTATGACAAATCCACAGCCAATATAACATTAAATGGGCAAAAGCCGGAAGCATTCCCTTTGGAAACAGGCACATGACAAGGATGCCCTCTCTCACCACTCCTATTCAACATAGTATTGGAAGTTCTGGCCAGGGAAGAGAAAGAAATAAAGTGTATTGTTTTAAACAGGAAGAGAAGAAGTCAAATTGTCTCTATTTGTAGATGACATGATTTTATATTTAGAAAACCCCTTCATCTCAGCCCAAAAACTCCTTGAACTGATAATCAACTTCAGCAAAGTCTCAGGATACAAAATGAATGTGCAAAAATCACAAGCATTCCTATACACCAACAATAGGCAAGCAGAAAGCCAAATCATGAATGAACTCCCGTTCACAATTGCTACAAAGAGAATAAAATACCTAAGAATACAGCTAACAAGGAATGTGGAGGACCTCTTCAAGGAAAACTATAAATCACTGCTCAAGGAAATCAGAGAGGACACAAACAAATGGAAAAACATTTCGTGCTCATGGATAGGAAGAATCAATATCATGAAAATGGCCATACTGCCCAAAGTAATTTATAGATTCAATGCTATTTCCATCAAACAACCATTGACACTTTTCACAGAAGTAGAAAAAAACTACTTTAAATTTCATATGGAATCAAAGACAACCCCGTATAGCCAAGATAATCCTAAGCATAAAGAACAAAGCTGGAGGCATCATGCTATCTGACTTGAAACTGCACTACAAAGCTACAGTAACCAAAACAGCATGATCCTGGCACCAAAACAGACAAGTAGACCAATGGAGCAGAAGAGAGACCTCAGAAATAACACCACACATCTACAACCATCTGATTTTGACAAACCTGACAAAAACAAACAATGGGGAAAGGATCTCCTATTCAGTAAACGGTGCTGGGAAACTGGCTAGTCATATGCAGAAAACTGAAACTGGACCCCTGTCTTACACCTTATACAAAAATTAACTCAGGATGAATTAAATACTTAAATGTAAAACTCCAAACCATAAAACCCTAAAGAAAACCTAGGCAATACCATTCAGGACATAGGCATGGGGAAAAGACGTCATGACAAAAACCCCAAAGCAATTGAAACAAAAGCCATAATTGACAAATGGGATCTAATTAAACTAAAGAGATCTGTTTTAAACAAAGATTAAAAAAATTACCAACTACATATTTACCTACCATAAAAGCTATAGCACAGTCAAAGTCATCCATGGATTATCTATTTTATAATCTGTATTACAACAGACATAATATTTCAAATTATATATATATATAAAATCTTTAAATTATATATATATAAAATCTTCAAATTATATAATCTTCAAATTACATCTATGCAAATATATATTTTGAAATCTTATGTCTATTGTAATACAGATTAGATATATATATTCATTCTAAAATGATTTATAAATAATGATCTATTAGACGACCAACTAGTTGGATCATACTTCAATAATAAGTAATTGTTTAAATCAAAATAAGAAGCTTGATGTACATATAAACTGTGTGAGATAAAAGACCAATTTTAGTTAATGGTGTGATTCACACATACACCTTGTTAGCCTTCCATTTTGTCTAAAATTAATATTAGTATCACTTACAAATTTCTTCTTCATTATATGTCAATTTAAATTGGGCTATGAATTCTTACTGTGGAGTGTAACAGAAGTAAGAGAGAGAGAACACATTTAAAGGTAAAAGAAAATACGAAGTTTTGAGAGCCACTAGGTACTAGAGATCCCAGGTTTTTACGAATTCTTAGAGCTGCCTAGTTCCTCTGGACCAGAAGGGATAAAGAGGCACTAAAGACAATTTTCAACTACTTAATTGTTTTGATTAATGAAATTAACAACTTTTTTATTATTATTATCATTCTTGTCCCAATCTTGAACTTTGTCATTATCAATATAAACCAGTAAATTTATCATGTCTTTAATGAAATGCTCTATACGAAATTTTAGTCTTGTGTTATTTTAAAAGCACATTAGATTTTTGTCTCTCAATATTTTTTCAATTTACAATGTTTGAAATGGCTTTTATTCCCTCCTGGTTACAGATTTATTTTTTGAAATTGTTCTTGTTATCCAACTTTACATGTTAAAATAATATGTAGAAAATTGATAGTTTGGATATGTGCCCCCATCCAAATCTCATGTTGAATTAAAATCCCCGAGGTTGGAGGTGGGGCCTGGTAGGAAGTGATTGGCTCATGAGGGCAAATTTCACACAAATGCTTTAGCACCATGCCCTTGGTGCCATCTTTGCGGTAGTGAGTGACTTCTCAGGAGATCTGGTCATTTAAAAGTATCTAGCACCTCCCTCTCCCTCTGTCTTCCTCCTGCTTTCACCATGTGATGTGCCTGCTTCCCCTTCCCCTTCTGCCATGATTATAAGTTTCCTGAGGCCTTCCCAGAAGCAGATACCACTATGTTTCCTCTACCATCTGCAAAATCATGAGCCAGTTTGACCTCTTTCTTAATAAATTACCCAGTCTCAAATATTTTTTTATAGCAATGCAAGAATTGATTGATACAGAAAATTGGTGACAGGACTGGGTATTGCTATGAAGATACCTGGAAATACAGAAGCAGCTTTGGAATTGAGTAACAGGCACAGATTGGAAGAGTGTAGTGGGCTCAGAAGACAGGAAGATAAGGGAAAGTTTCGAACTTCTCAGAAACTGGTTAAATGATTATGACCAAAATGCTGATAGTGATATACAGTGAAATCTAGGCTGACAAGGTTTCACATGGAAATCAAGAACTTACTGGTAACTGGAACAAAGGTCACACATGTTATGCCTTATCAAAAAACTTGGCTGGATTATGTCCCTGTCCTAGGAATATGTGAAAGTTTGAGATTGAGAGTGATGGTTTAGGGTATCTGGTGGAAGAAATTTCTAAGCAGCAAAGTGTTCAAGTTGTGGCATGGCTGCTTCTAACAACCTATGCTCAGATGCAGGAGCTAAGAAATAAGTTGGATCTTATATTTAAAAGGGAAGCAGACTGTAAAAATTTGAAAAATGTACAGCCTAGCCATGTGACAAAAAAGAAAGACTGTTTTTGGGAAAGGAATTATAGCAGGGTGTGGAGATACCACTTATTGGAGAGATATTTGCATAACAAAGAAGCAGCCAAGAGCTGATAGGCCAGACAATGGGAAAAAAGCTTGAAGGTATTTCAGAGATCTAAGAGGCAGCTCCTGCCATTGCAGGCTCAGAGGCCTAGAAGGACAGAATGACTTCTTGGACCATGCTCAGGGCCCTGCTGCCCTGTGCAGTTGTGGGACACTGTTTCCTGTATCCCAGCTACTCTAGCTGTAACCCAGGTATAGATCCTGGGGTGCAAGGTGTAAGTATTGGTGGCTTCTACAAGGTGTTAAGCCTGTGGGTGCACAGAATGCAAGAGTTGAGGCTTGGGAGCCTCTGCCTATATTTCAGAGGACATATGAAAAGCCTGGATGTCCAGACAGAAAGAAGCAAGCTGCAGGAAGAACCTCTACTAGAGCAGTACAGAGGGAAAATGTGTAGCCCCCACATGGAGTCCCCACTGGGGCACTGCCTACTGGAGCTGTGAGAAAGGAGCCATCATCCTCTAGACATCAGAATGGTAGATCCACCAACAGTTTGTATGCTGCATCTGGAAAAGCCACAGGCACTCAGTGCCAGCCTGTGAGAGCAGATGTAGAGGCTGAAAACTTCAAAGCTGCAGGGGCAGAGTTGCCCACCATCTTGGGAGCCCACCTCTTGTACCATATTACCCTGGATGACATGGAGTCAAAGGAAATTATTTTGGAGTTTTAAGATTTAATGACTGCTCTTCTGGGTTTCACACATGCATGGAGCCTTTAGCCCCTTGTTCTTTTGGATGATTTCCCTCTTTTGCAATGAGAATGTTTACCAAATTCCTATAACCCCATTGTATCTCGGAAGTAACTAATTTGTTTTATTTATTTTACAGGCTCACAGGTGGCAGAAACTTGCCTTGTCTTAGATGAGGCTTTGGACTTTAAACTTTTGAGGAAATCCTGGAATGAATTAAGACTTTGGGGGTACTATTGGGAAGGGATGATTAGATTTTGAAATGTGAGGACGTAAGATTTGGGAGGGGCTGGGGCAAAATGATATAGTTTGGATATGTGTCCCTGCCCAAATTTCATGTTGAATTGTAATCCCCAAGTTTGAAGGTGGGGCCTGGTAGGGGATGATTGAATCATGAGGGCAGATTTCTCATGAATGACTTAGTACCATCCACTTGGTGCTGTCCTTGCAATAGTGAGTGCCTTCTTATGAGATCTGGTTGTTAAAAAGTGTGTAACACCTCCCTGCCCTCTGTCTTTCTCCTGCTTTCATCACGTGACATGTCTGCTTCCCCTTCTCTTTTCACCATGATTGTAAGCTTCCTAAGGCCTCCCCAGAAGCAAATGTTACTATGTTTTCTGTACAGCCCAAGAACCTTGAGCCAATTAAACCTCTTTCTTTAAAAATTACCCAGTCTCAAGTATTTCTTTATAGCAATGCAAGGACAGAGTAATGCAAAAATATAACAGTAATTATATTGCAAATAAAATGCTTTATTTGCCCATATAGAAATAGTTGCAGGCAATGGAAATGTAGGCTGAACTTTAACCTGTGTGATTATACTTTATAAGAATATAACAGCATTCTCTTATTTAAAAAAAGTTTAATAGTTAACAAAAATGAGAAAATTTAAATCAGAATGCCTGCATATCTTTATAATTTTTCATGTCCCAGTTTATAATTTAATTTTTAAAACTGAATACAATAAAATATTTGTTTTGTTTTAAATTAAACCTATATAATACTTTTGTATTTCAAGTTCTTATTCCAGAATGATAACAAATAAGTAAAGCCACAGGAAAATATATTAGGGCACATACATTTGGAAACAATTTTATGAAACAGCTTATGTGTATGCTTATAAGTAAAACAATCTTTAATATAAAATATTTTTAATTGAATGTCAATGCAGAGAGCTTGGCATATTTTAATGTTACTCCTATATAAATAGCAGGTAAGACATTATACTTAGCTTACTTCCTGAAAAATTAATTCTACTCATAATCAGTAATTTAAATTGTCCAGAGCCCTAAAATGCAGCCTATCATCATGTGATAACCCATATAAACTTAAGAGTATATACTCCCCCTACCATGAATCTCTCTCAAATTTCTCTGGCTGGAATCCACTCTTTTTGTATTCTGATTTGCTCAAATTTCTAGTAGCGTACATGTTATGTGCTGAATTGTGTCCTCACCACTCAAATTCTTATGCTGAAGTCCTAACTCTCAGGACGACATAATGTAACAGTATATGGAGATGAGGCCTTTAAAGAGGTAATAAAGAGCAGAATATAACCCAGACTTGAACAGAGGAAAGATGTGAAGATGCCAGAGGAAGACAGTCATATACAAGCTAAAGAGAGAGGCCTTAGAAGAAACTAATGCTGCTGATGTCTTAATCTCAGATTGTAACCTCCAGAATTTTGAGAAAATAAATTTCTGTGTTTAAAGCCACACAGTCTGTGATACTTTGTTAGAGCAGACTTTGTAAACTAACAGTACATAGCATACTGTCTTGAGCTAGACACAGTTGGACTTGAGAATATTATGGATATTGGAGGTATTGGAGGGCAGAGGTCACTTCTTCCTCTTGTTCTACCTCTTCCTCTTTTTGTCTAGCCCATCCTCCTCTTCCTCTTCTTCTTGGTATTTCATAGTTCCTCTTTCACTCTCAGTAAAGTTTAATAAACAAAAATAATAGTGAATAAAAATATTTAAATGAGAAGTCTGATATTTAAAGAAAGCAGAATGGAAGAATAATGGACATACTTTGGCCGGGTGTGATGGCTCATGCCGGTAATCCCAGCACTTTGGGAGGCCGAGGCGAGCGGATCACAAGGTCAGGAGATCGAGACCACGATGAAACCCTGTCTCTACTAAAAATATGAAAAAAATTAGCCGGGTGTGGTGGCGGGCGCCTGTAGTCCCAGCTGCTCAGGAGGCTGAGGCAGGAGAGTGGCGTGAACCCAGGAGGCGGAGCTTGAGAGTTTGCAGTGAGCCGAGATCACGCCACTGCACTCCAGCCTGGGTGACAGAGCGAGACTCTGTCTCCAAAAAAAAAATAAAATAAAAAAATAAAAAATAAAAAAAGGACATACTTTAAGAAAAGTGAAAGTAAAAGTTCAGTGAAAGCTGATGTTTTTTTTAAGGAATAAATTTTAAAAGAGAAAATTGGAATGACATTTCTCTCTATCTTGAACAAAGTCCTTCACTTCAAAAGGAATAAATTTTAAAAGAGAAAATTGGAATGACATTTCTATTTTGAACAAAGTCCCTCACTTCAACTTTTACTAAACTGAAGCATGCTATTAATAGACTGCATGTTTGAAAATATATCATATTGCCTGGAAATCTTCATGTTCCTTTTCCTCTCTCATTTCTCAGGTCTCTGTTACAAGTTGACAAAAAATTCACAATTCCTGAAACTCTAAACATGATATTAACTTGCAGCATGCTTTATGATTTTGTCTTTCTTGAAGAATAATTTGAGTCTCACAAAATCCAAAGCACATTTTTTATCTGATATCTTCACCACATGATCAAACTAGGATATTAACAGGGTAGTTCACACCTGGGCTGCAGCATTCAACATGATTTAAATCAAACCCAAAGACTGTCCTGTAAATAAAATGATTGGTTTCAAGCCAAGTTGATAATGAAAGAAATTATATAATTAATGACCACTATGTTTTCTTATCTGATAGACAGGTGCACTTTTAATGGTGTTGAAACTTTATGGCTAGATTCCAAGACTCTAAAGCCACAGGTGGATTCCTATTAAATAACATTCTTGTTCATATATTTCAGTGTTACCATGCATGTCATGAGTGCAATAATGGCATTATTTCATCTGTAAACCCAGTAATTATATATAATAAGATATATCAGAATGTTACAAGGTCTAACAATGACACAAATATTAAAAGTATTAGTTTCTTATTTAAGTATAGAAAGCACTTAGCAATTTATAATCTAGATATATCAAATTAGTTAAAAAATTTTTAAATGCTATTTTTTATTTTTGACATTGTTTTCAAAGATAATTCTACAGGGGTGGTCTTTTCATTATAATATCATTTTATAAAGTTTGAATGATTTATTACACATATGTATAAACTATACTACATTAAAAATCATACATTAAGAAAAATAAATTATTGGCCTGTGTCACAGTTTGGAATATATTTAAAGTAGAAGTAATAATTTCAAATGAAAGATTTATTTTCCCAAGCTTTACTTTAATAATTGCTAAGATTTATAATTCACTTACCAAGTATCAGGTACTATGATAAGTACTGTGATGGTTAATATTGTCAACTTAACTGGACCGAAGGATGCAAAGTATTGTTCTTGGGTGTGTCTGAGGGTGTTGCCAAAGGAGATTAACATTTGAGTCAGTGGACTGGGAGAGGCAGACTCACTCTCAATCTGCGTAGGCACCATCTAATCAGCTGCCAGTGTGGCTAGAATAAAGCAGGCAGAAGAAGATGGAGAGAGTAGACTCACTGAGTCTTTTGGTCTTCATCTTTCTCCTGTGCTGGATGCTTCCTGCCCTCAAACATCAGACTCTAAGTTCTTTGGCTTTTGGACTCTTGGACTTACATTAGTGGTTTGCCAGTGGCTCTTCGCACTTTGGCCACAGACTGAAGGCTGCACTCTCAGCTTCCTTAGTTTTGAGCTTTTGGGACTTGGATTGACCCACTACTGGCTTCCTTGCTCCTCAACTTGCAGACGGCCTATTGTGGGACTTCACCTTGTGATATGTGAGTCAATTCTCCTTAATAAACTTCCTTTCATATGTACATATATTCTGTGAGTTCTGTCCCTTTAGAGAACCCAGACTAATACAAGTATTTTCTTTTTTAATCCTCATAACAGTCCTATAAGATGATTTTTTAAAATTCGTATGTTATACACAGGAAACCAAGACAAAAATAAGTCAAGGAGCTGGAACAGCTATTAGGTGGTATAATGAAGATTCAAATCCAGGCTGTCGATTTCAAAGCTTTATGCCTAATACTCAGTACTGCCTCCCAGATGTCAAACAACATGCAGCATTACTAAAGGACATGAACAGACACTTCTCAAAAGAAGACATTTATGCAGCCAAAAAACACATGAAAAAATGCTCATCATCACTGGCCATCAGAGAAATGCAAATCAAAACCACAGTGAGATACCATCTCACACCAGTTAGAATGGCCATCATTAAAAAATCAGGAAACAACAGGTGCTGGAGAGGATGTGGAGAAATAGGAACACTTTTACACTGTTAGTGGGACTGTAAACTAGTTCAACCATTGTGGAAGTCAGTGTGGCGATTCCTCAGGGATCTAGAACTAGAAATACCATTTGACCCAGCCATCCCATTACTGGGTATATGCCCAAAGGACTATAAATCATGCTGCTATAAAGACACATGCACACGTATGTTTATTGCGGCACTATTCACAATAGCAAAGAGTTGGAACCAACCCAAATGTCCAACAACGATAGACTGGATTAAGAAAATGTGGCACATATACACCATGGAATACTATGCAGCCATAAAAAATGATGAGTTCATGTCCTTTGTAGGGACATGGATGAAACTGGAAAACATCATTCTCAGTAAACTATCGCAAGGACAAAAAACCAAACACCGCATGTTCTCACTCATAGGTGGGAATTGAACAATGAGAACTCATGGACACAAGAAGGGGAACATCACACTCTGGGGACTGTTGTGGGGTTGGGGGAAGGGGGAGGGACAGCATTAGGAGATATACCTAATGCTAAATGACGAGTTAATGGGTGCAGGAAATCAACATGGCACATGGATACATATGTAACAAACCTGCACATTGTGCACATGTACCCTAAAACCTAAAGTATAATAATAAAAAAAAAGTTTAAAAATATATAGGTGAATATTCTCTTTCTCTTTAATGATGCATACAGTAGATCTCAGGATATGCTGATATACTAGAAATGCTGCCTATATAATAGTGAAGGTGAAATAGGTAAAGAGAAAAAAACCTATCACACTGTACAGAGAAAAAATGATGTTTGGAGAGTAAATAGAGAGCACTATGGTATTCATACTGTTGTATTACATGTGGGCAGATGATTACTTTTTTTTTTTTTTTTGAGACAGAGTCTCACTCTGTTGCCCAGGCTGGAGTGCAGTGGCGCAATCTCGGCTCACTGCAAGCTCCCGCCTCCCGGGTTCATGCCATTCTCCTGCCTCAGCCTCTCCGAGTAGCTGGGACTACAGGCGCCCGCCACCACGCCTGGCTAATTTTTTGTATTTTTAGTAGAGATGGGGTTTCACCATGGTCTCGATCTCCTGACCTTGTGATCCGCCCGCCTCGGCCTCCCAAAGTGCTGGGATTACAAGCGTGAGCCACCGCGCCCGGCCCAGGTGATTACTTTTAATATTGAACTCCAAACTTTTTGCCAAGAAAACATAAACCCTGTCAATTTTCACAGTGTGGCAAATAATACACAGGCTGAACACGTGGACAAATCATCAGAACAAATAATCCTTATGTCAGGGCAAAGCCAGTCCCAGACCTATAAGCAAATAGTGGCAGAATTTTAGAGATAATATTGATGAGGAGAAATCTCCTTAGAGAAACAATAAATAAAGACTGGACTTTATGAATGTGAGTGAGTTCCTAAACAATAGTGGATATATTCATCTAACTAAAAAGGTGATATTCCAGTGTAAATGGAGAAGTGAAAAAGAATACCATGATACATTATATCAATTCAATAAAAATGTTTTGAACCAGTATTATGTGTCAAAAACATAAAAATAGCATGTTCTTATGATGTTTGCAATCTAGTAGGGAACATAGATGTTTATCTAGGAAGGTGATAAAAATTAAGCTAGAGAAATCTGCAAGGACTAAGTCATGTTTGATTATTTAAGCCACTTTAAGAGATTATGAATTTTTTTATTACCCTAAAGACATGAGAAATTATTTCAGGGTTTAAGCAAGGGAATGATAAGTTAATATTTCCATTCTCAATAGATAACCCTTAAATGTGAATTAAAGCTGAAGAATAAAAGTAAGAGGACTAATTAGAGGGCTATTTATGCAATCTGTCTATAACTTAGAGTCTTGAACAAGACAAATATAGTCATGTGTTACTTAATGACAGGGATAAATTCTGAGAAATTTGACAATAAACAAGGGATACTAAAGAAAAGGTGGACATAAAGGATGACTGCCTCTAACTCAGACTAGAGCCTATATGGTTGTGTGATTTACCTGGCTAGAGAACCCTGGAGAGTTGTTCATGAGTTCATTTTTGGACATGTTTGATTTCAGGTACCTATAAGATATCTAAATAGAGATATTACTTAGCCAATTGGGTCTGTAAATCAGGAATTCAGAAAGATGTTTGATCGGAAAGTACAAATAGTAAGCCAGTAATTCAGAAAGGTGTTTGATCTGAAAGTACAAATAGGTAAGTCATCAGCATATAAATGATAAGTAAAGCCATGAATATTGATAAGAACACCTGAGAGGAAGTAACAGTGAGAAAGCAAAGTCTAGGGGAGACAGCTCTATAAAATTTGCCACTTCAAGTCAGATATCATAGCATTTGGCAAAAGAGCCTGAGAAATATCAAGAAAATCAGGTAAATACTAGCTATGTCAGGGAAGACCAGGGCAATACTAATGAACTACTATGTAGTCGAGTGTGTGGAGTACTACCAAGACATTATGGAGAATCACAATGTAAACAATGCAAATAATAATAATAAGGAAACCAGGACCTTTATTCTCATCAATGTCTGTTGCTGACCACAAGGTCTTCAGGGAAAGGAAAGTCAAAATTGTTTTCAGAATCTTACTATATAACTCTCTTATACATTCATGCACCACATAACAATATTTCAATCAATGTTGAACTGCATACACAATGTTGGTCTTGCAAGATTATAATGAAGCTGAAATACTCTTATTTAGTGATAGTGTGTCCATAACAGTGCACTGTATTGCTCACATGTTTGTAGTGATGCTGGTGTAAACAAACCTACTGTGCTGCCAGTCATATAAAAGTATAGTACATACAATTATGTACAGTACATAATACTTCATAATGATAATAAAGTACTAAGCCACTGGTTTATGTATTTATTATACCATCATGTGTCACACAATGACATTTTAGTCAACAACAGACCACATATACAATAAATTTAAAAATGTCTCATAAATGGAGACTTCTTACAAAACCAAATTAAATGGAAAGCAGAAGGGAGAACAGAGAACACTGCATTTCCTTTAGGCTCCTTGCCTAATTCTTCTTGGGTTCAGAGCTCAATTTCCATTGAACCTATTCTGGTTACTTTAAGTTATGGATACAAAGGCCAGTCCTTAGTATCATGATTGCCCAATCTTATTTAGCTTGTCATATTCTGAAGACCATTTTCTAGTTTCTAGTTAGTTGTTCTAATGGACAAGTCTGTGCACACAAGCTTTGAATGAGCTTGATTAGGTTGCTCTTCATACGTTAACTGAAAAACACATTATAAATAAGATTACATAATATCTCTTACTATTTTCACTATCCTTTTAAATAGAAATATATGGAAACAGCTGTCTGCTCCAGTATGAGAGTATTTTCATTATAGAATTAACTATTGCTTGACTGTGAAGGCAATTTTTATCATCAGTTGCTCAAGGCTTCAAATAGGACACTAAAGAGCATACCCATCTCTACTCCCAAAAAAAGTTATGTCAACCTGATTGATACCAACCTTTAAATCTGATGAACAAACTAGGAGAGACTGCTCTAAAAACAGAATAGATTGTTTACTCAGAGAAAGAGCCATAATGGCATTCTAGTGAAACCATATACAAAATGTTACTTCCCTTAGGATAATACATATTCCAAAATTAAATATTCTACAACCTAAGTAGGCTTACTTCTCAAATCACTGATTTTTAATAATAGATTTTTATTAAGGTCTACTTTGTGCCCAATTCTTTATATATAGTATCTAATAGTAGTTTTGAAAAGCTACTACTTATTAATAGCTTACTACGGCAAGGAAAGGTATCAGGAACATAGCATGCTCCATTTCTTTAAATCCTTTCAACGCCCTCTAAAGTAGAAGGTGGCCCTTGCCTTATGAGTAAACTGAGTCTAGGTGGTTATTTGCCCATGTCCAAAAATTTAATAAGTGGTTGAAACAAGACTCAAATATAGGTCCCTTTTGCCTCTCACGATATTCCCAGTTCTCTATCTACAGAAAAGCCCTAGGTCCTAAATTGTTTGTACCTTGGAGACTTTACACCCGATCACCCAAACCCAGAAGGGACTGATAGCCAGAAGACCACAGGAAACAAATGAATTAGAAATTGAATTTCTTGGAATTTCTTATCTCAAGAAACATATCAGACAAATGAAAACATCAAATCCCAACGGCGTGATGTTCTGACCAGCTTTCCTCACTAGTACCCCTTAAAACTGTCAAGATTTTCAAAAGCAAGGAAAGTCTGAGAAACTATGGCAGCCAAGAGGAGGGTCTAAGGCAACATGATGACTAAATTTAATGATGTATCCTAGATGGGATCCGAGAAGAGAAAAACAGCCTTAGGTAAAAATTTCAGAAATCTAAATAAAGTATGCAGTTTAGTTAATGAGTTCATATTTGTTCAATTATTCTGACAAATGTATCATACTAATATATTAATAATAATATAAACTGAATTTGTGGTATATGGAAACTGTACTATCTTCACACATTTTCTGTAAATCTAAACCTTTTCTAAAATAAAAAGTTTATTTAAATATAAAAAAAACTACTCTAAAATTTGTTTTTACTAAGACCTTTAAACATAATTATCAAACTAAATACAATATTTTTGGTGAAGACTTAGCTGAAATGCATGCAATTTTATTTGGAGCATCATATCCACGTGCAATATTCCAAGCTGCAACTTAAATTAATTCAGTTTGGTTCATATGCCATTTGGTCTGCTGGTCATCTTAGTAACATTATTTTTACACAATCTAAGGCATTAGTTTCATACTTTCATCAAGACATAGCTTTTCACAAGTTCTCTAACTAGTTTCAGTTGGTTTCCTCATGTGTAAAGTGGAGACAACAATATGTAACTCACACGACTGAGATTAGGATGAAATGAGATAATGGTATTAAGCCTAGTGAAGAAAGGTCTTCATATATGTAAGCTCTCAAAATATGTTGCTTTCTCATTCAAACATCATCATTTTTTGCATGTGAAACATCAATTTTCTTTTCCTTACTCTGTGTGTAACAAATCTGAAGACTTTCAGAGGGCGTACAGAGTAGATTAGAAATTTTTTTAAAATTTTTATTATACTTTAAGTTTTAGGGTACATGTGCACAACGTGCAGGTTAGTTACATATGTATACATGTGCCATGTTGGTGTGCTGCACCCATTAACTCGTCATTTAGCATTAGGTATATCTCCTAATGCTATCCCTCCCCCCTTCCCCCACCCCACAAGAGTCCCCGGTGTGTGATGTTCCCCATCCTGTGTCCATGTGTTCTCATTGTTCAATTCCCACCTATGAGTGAGAACATGCAGTGTTTGGTTTTTTGTCCTTGCGATAGTTTGCTGAGAATGATGGTTTCCAGCTTCATCCATGTCTCTACAAAGGACATGAACTCATCATTTTTTATGGCTGCATAGTATTCCATGGTGTATATGTGCCACATTTTCTTAATCCAGTCTATCATTGTTGGACATTTGGGTTGGTTCCAAGTCTTTGCTATTGTGAATAGTGCCGCAATAAACATACGTGTGCATGTGTCTTTATAGCAGCATGATTTATAGTCCTTTGGGTATATACCCAGTAATGGGATTGCTGGGTCAAATGGTATTTCTAGTTCGAGATCCCTGAGGAATCGCCACACTGAATTCCACAATGGTTGAACTAGTTTACAGTCCCACCAGCAGTGTAAAAGTGTTCCTATTTCTCCACATCCTCTCCAACACCTGTTGTTTCCTGACTTTTTAATGATGGCCATTCTAACTGGTGTGAGATGGTATCTCATTGTGGTTTCAATTTGCATTTCTCTGATGGCCAGTGATGATGATCATTTTTTCATGTGTCTGTTGGCTGCATAAATGTCTTCTTTTTAGAAGTGTCTGCTCATATCCTTCACCCACTTTTTGATGGGGTTGTTTGTTTTTTTCTTGTAAATTTGTTTGAGTTCATTGTAGTTTCTGGATATTAGCCCTTTGTCAGATGAGTAGATTGCAAAAATTTTCTCCCATTCTGTAGGTTGCCTGTTCACTCTGATGGTAGTTTCTTTTGCTGTGCAGAAGCTCTTTAGTTTAATTAGATCCCATTTGTCAATTTTGGCTTTTGTTGCCATTGCTTTTGGTGTTTTAGACATGAAGTCCTTGCCCATGCCTATGTCCTGAATGGTATTGCCTAGGTTTTCTTCTAGGGTTTTTATGGTTTTAGGTCTAACATTTAAGTCTCTAATTCATCTTGAATTAATTTTTGTATAAGGTGTAAGGAAGGGATCTGGTTTCAGCTTTCTACATATGGCTAGCCAGTTTTCCCAACACCATTTATTAAATAGGGAATCCTTTCCCCATTGCTTGTTTTTGTCAGGTTTGTCAAAGATCAGATGGTTGTAGATATGTGGCATTATTTCTGAGGGCTCTGCTCTGTTCCATTGGTCTATATCTCTGTTTTGGTATCTCTGTTTGGTACCATGCTGTTTTGGTTACTGTAGCCTTGTAGTATAGTTTGAAGTCAGGTAGCGTGATGCCTCTGGCTTTGTTCTTTTGGCTTAGGATTGACTTGGCAATGCAGGCTCTTTTTTGGTTCCATATGAACTTTAAAGTAGTTTTTTCCAATTCTGTGAAGAAAGTCATTGGTAGCTTGATGGGGATGGCATTGAATCTATAAATTGCCTCGGGCAGTATGGCCATTTTCACAATATTGATTCTTCCTACTCATGAGCATGGAATGTTCTTCCATTTGTTTGTATCCTCTTTTATTTCATTGAGCAGTGGTTTGTGGTTCTCCTTGAAGAGGTCCTTCACATCCCTTGTAAGTTGGATTCCTATGTATTTTATTCTCTTTGAAGCAATTGTGAATGGGAGTTCACTCATGATTTGGCTGTTTGTCTATTATTGGTGTATAAGAATGCTTGTGATTTTTGCACATTGATTTTGTATCCTGAGACTTTGCTGAAGTTGCCTATCAGCTTAAGGAGATTTGGGGCTGAGATGATGGGGTTTTCTAGGTATACAATCATGTCATCTGTAAACAGGGACAATTTGACTTCCTCTATTTTTTTGAGATTTCACTGCAACACAGGCTAAGGCACATAGCATCTGGACGGATCACAGAACATGAGTATGGACATTGTACAACAAAGTGATGTGCAGCCACCATGTGTGAAGATTTGCTGTCATATATATAAGGTGGCCAACTCTGCCTCTTCACCCAGTTAAATTATCATTTTGCATAACGTTTTAAAAATAAAGTGATGTGCATCTAGGTAATTTGGGTTCTTTTAAGTCATAGAACTCTTTTTCTCAAGCCAAGGAAAAATTGAGGCTTGTCATGATTATAATAGGTAGTCAAATTCTTAACAAACCAATGTACTTCTTATCAACTATTTAAATGATTCCTAAATAATAATTTGTATGCTGGGTATAGCTTTTGTATTAGTAGGGATTAACATGGTGATCAACCTTTAAAATAAAAAGATGAAAATCATAAAAGGTAAGGGAGAGGAGGTGTTCACCTGCAGAGAATAAGACACCCCTTCACATGCAAATTTTGGGGCTGACCCACATTAATAAAAAATGTACATGAATTTTTCAAAAGTGAAGATGAGTGTCTATCCATTTATTTTCCATAATTCCCCTCCCTCCCACCCCCAGCTCTTTTTGTGAGTCATAAAAACACTTTTGGGCTGGCTGATCAGGTTTGGAGGAGAGCTGCAAATGAAGGTATAGAGCACAGCAGGTCTCTTGATCAGGATTTGAGATGAAGGCATGCTGTCCTTGGAGTCTTCCTAAGACATCAAGGAAATGGAAAGGCAGTGGCAGCACATCTGTTAAGTTCATTATATTGCTTTCTTGAAAATGAGACAAGTTTCTACTATGAAGAAACTGCCATAGCATTTTCCCACCCTTTTCTCTTTTGTCTTTTTAAAAATAGAAAATCATGAACATTCAATCCATTGAACATGAATTACATAAGTAATGTTATCATATACTTTTAGAAGATAAATGAAATAATGTAATCTATAGTTTACAGCAAAGTACACAGATACTATCTTTGTGGAAAACTCACATCTGTAAAGAGTTGCAAACACATTAAAGTAAATCTCCCAAGGAACAGCCTGGGTCCATATTTATAATCTGGCAACAATCATATTTACTATAAATGATGAAAAAGATCACTTTATATGTGTAGGCAGAAAAGACCTTTAGATGCATTTTCTTTCTTTTTTTTAAATTTTACTTTAAGTACGGGATACATGTGCAGAATGTGCAGGTTTGTTACATAGGTATACATGTGCCATGGTGGTTTACTGCACCTATCAACCCGTCATCTAGGCTTTAAGCCCCGCATGCATTAGGTATTTGTCCTAATAAATGCATTTTCTTTTATGGCTTCTGACATGTGGCAAATGAAGTCATATTTTATAGATTTCAATTCTACTCATTCTCAAATACCACTGAACAGCTGAATGGTAGTCTCTTTTTAAGAGCCTTACTGAGAATCAAGAAACTAGTGTGTGAAAACCAAGTCATTCTATATTGTGCATTTAAGATTCAGTGTAATATTTTTATATTTATAGTCATTTATCCACACATATTAATCACCACCACCATCAAATATATTTCCTATTTTATGAGATGTCAAAAGCTAACCACAAATCATATGACCTATCTGTTTGATGTATGTATGTATGTGTGTGTATATATATATATATATATACATATATATATATATATATATATCTCTACGGAAAATAATACATACAAATGTAAATTTATCTACTATGATGTTTAAAATTTTTCTTCCTACTTTTTTGTTATTGTCTAGAAATAACAAGTACTTTTTTTTTTTTTTGTATTTTTAGTAGAGACGGGGTTTCACCATGTCGGCCAGGCTGGTCACAAACTCCTGACCTCAGGTGGTTACCCGCCTTGGCCTCCCAAAGTGCTGAGATTACAGGCATGAGCCACTGAGCCCAGTCTACTTGTACAACTTTTGAACAATTAGCTGCACAATCAGGTTAACTACATAAGCAGTTAGAGCACCACTGAGCCTGGTCTACTTGTATTAACTTTTGAACAATTAGCTGGACAATCAGGTTAACTACAAAAGCAGTTAGAGCAACCAAGTTAACGGATACGATGCTTTCTAGGAGAAATTTTTTTACATAACATAGTCCTGTCCACATATATATCTGAATCACCTTTTCTTAATATGAAGTATCGAGTCAAATGGATTGCTGAAGTGACTTGCATTTACTGTAAGATCTAACATTGTCTCTACTTCTGAGATAAATTTGTGTTTTTTTTGAGCTTTCAAAAATAGGACACTGGGGTCATCTACATGTCAATTGAATTAAGATCAATATTCCACTTTTGAGCTTTTCTGGCTTTCCTGGACATCCAAAGCTCATCTTCTACATCTCACTCTCATCTAAAGACATATCATCTTTAAAACTATCTCATTTTTATTTTAAAAAGTCAGCTTTTGATTATCATCATTCTCATAAAGAGTTCTCCACTTATAACCTAGAAAAATAGCCTGTCCATTATCTGACCCCTCAGTTTTCTTCACAGCACTTATTAAAGGTTAACATTATTCTATCTCTCTGTCTTGCTATCATCAATCTCTCCAACCCTTAAATCAATCTATAATAGATTTTTATGGTTTATTTTCACTACTGGAATATAACCTCTGTGAGGGCAAGGAATTTATTTTATATTCTGCTATAGCTAATACTAGCATGGTACCTGGCACTTACTAGAAACTAAAAAATTATTTGTGCAATAAATAAGCAAATCAATAAATAAATGTAAAGCCTTTTATCAGGTAATGTCTTGTTTTTTCTATAAGAATGCTATTTAGTAAGGGGTGGGAGACAGGGGCATAAACAAGATGGTAGAATAGAAGGCTATACTGTTTATATTCTCTGCTGGAATATCAAATTTTAACAAGTGTCTGCACACAGAAAAGCAACATCACTAGAATACAAAATCACATGAGCAATAACAGTACCTGATTTTAATTGCATATCACTGAAAGAGTCATTGAGGAGGGCAGGAGAGAGAGTCTTGAATCCTTGAAGTGACACTTCCCTCAACTCTCCCACAGCAGTCACGCAGGGCAGAGAGATAATCAGTGTACTTTTGGGATGGAGAGCACAGCAAATGGGGGGCTTTACATTGAACTCAGTGCTGCCCTATCATACTACAGAATAAAGCTGTTCTGGGCTCAGGCAGTGCCTGTAGAAGGAGGGAGCATTTGGATCAGCCCTAGCCAGACAGGAATCATCCATCCCAGTGGCTGGAACTTGAGTTTCTCAGCAAGCCTCACTGCCACAGGCTGATTTGCTCTGGTCTCTTAGGTAAACTTGAAAGGCAGTCTAGGACACAAGGACTACAATTTCTAGGCAATTCCTTGTGCTACATTGGCTTAGAACAAGTGGACTAGGGTAGCACGTGACCCAGGGAGACATTAGCTGGCATGGGTAAGGGAATACTTGCACCATCCCTCCCCCCAACCCCAGGCAGTATATCTCATGCAATTAAAGTGACTCCTTCCTTCTGATTAGGAAGAGGAGAGCAAAGAGTAAAGAGGACTTTGTCTTTCATCTTGGATACCAGCTCAGCCACAGTAGGATACAGCACCAGGCAGAGTCATGAGGCCCCCATTCCAGGCCCTAGCTCCTAGATGGCATTTGAAGGCACACTGTGGGCCAAATGAGAACCCACTACCTTAAAGGGAGGGACTCAGTCCTTGCAGGATTCGTCACCTGCTGACTAAAGAACCCTTGTCTGGGAGGCTGAGGCGGTAGAATCGCTTGAACCCAGGAGGTGGAGGTTGCAGTGAGCTGAGATCGTGCCACTGCACTCCAGCCTGGGCGACAGAGCAAGACTCCATCTCAAAAACAAAACAAAACAAAACAAAAAACAAAACCCTTGTCCCTGAATAACCAACAGCGATACCCAGGGAGTATACTGTGGACCATAGGCCCTGAGATGTGCTCTGTTCAGAAGTGAAACAGCACATTCAAAACTGTGGTGGCTGCAGTGAGAGACTCCTTCTGTTTGAAAAAAGAAGAGGAAAAAGTAAAGTGGATTTTGTCTTGCACCTTGGATATCATCCAGGCCATAGTCAGGTAGAGCAACAAGCAAGCTCTTGGGGTCACCAAATCTAGGCCTAGGCTCTTGGAGAGCATTTTTGGACTTGTGCTAGGCCAGAGGGGACCTGACAGCCCTGAAGGGTGGGTCCCAGGCCTGGCAGCATTCACCACAAGCTGATGGAAGAGCTCTTGGCTTTACATAAACATCGGTGGTGGCCTGGTGGAACTCTCCATGGACTGGTGGTGGTAATGGCCACCAGGAGAGGCTTATACCAGGAAAGGTCACCCTTCGGAAAGGGGAGGGAAGAGCAGGAAGGACTTTGCATTGTCATTTGTATGCCAGCCTAGCCACAGCAGAATAGAACAACAGGTAAATGACTAAGATTTTTAACTCCAATTCCTGGCTCCTAAAGAACATCTCTGGACATGTCCAGGGCCTGTGGGAACTCACTACCCTGAAGTGCAGGGTCTTGGCAAGGCCCAGTACTCATCTGACTTCATGTCTGACCCAGTGCAGTCCCAGCGGTGATGGCCACAGGGTACTTGCATCATCATATGCCCAGTTCCAGGTGAATCAGCACACACAGAAAGATTATGTTCCTTTGGGAGAAAGTAAGGGAAAAGAACAAGAGTCTCTGCCTGGTAATCCAGAGAATTCTTCCAGATCTTATCCAAGACCACCAAAGCAGTATCTCTGCGAGTCAGCAAAACTCATAGTGTTATTGGGTTTGGAGCCCAAGTAGCTTCAAATACCTGGAAAGCCTTCCTAAGAAGGACAGAAACAAACAAGCTCAGACAGTAAAGACTAAAAAAAATACCTAACTTTTCAATTTCCAGACACCAACAAACATTTACAAGTGTCAACACCATACAGAAAAACATGGCCTCATCAAATGAACTAAATAAGCTATCAGGGAACAATCTTGGAGAAATGGAGTTATATGACCTTTCAGACAGAAAATTCAAAATAGCTGTCCTGAGGAAGCTTAAAGAAATTCAAGATAACACAGAGAAGGAATTCAGAATGCTATTAGATAAATTTAACAAAGAAATTAAATAGAGAGAATAAAGCACAAATGTTAGAGTTTAAAAATGCAATTGACATGATGAAGAATGCATCAGTATTTTAATAGCAGAATTGAATAAGCAGAAGAGAGAAATAGCTTTAATAAAGGATATTTTAAAATACACAGTCAGGGGAGACAAAAGAAAAAAGAATAAAAAACAATGAAGCACACCTACAAGATCTAAAGGTGCAAATCTAAGAGTTCTTGGCCTTAATGAGGAGAGAAAGAGATAGGGGTAGAAAGTTTTTTTTTTAAAGTATAACAGAGAACTTCCCTAACCTAAAGAAAGATATCAACATTTAAGGACAAGAAGGTTATAGAAACACCACACAGATTTAACCCAAAAAAGACTATGTCAGGGAACTTAATCAAACTTCAAAGATCTAGGATGAATAAAGGATCCTAAAATTAGCAAGAGAAAAGAAATAAATAATGTATAATGGAACTTTAATATGTCTGGCAGCACACTTTTCAGTGAAAACCTTACAGGCCAAGAGAAAGTGGCATAACATATTTAAAATGATGAGTGAAACAAACAAACAAAAAATAAAAACCACTTTTACCCTGGAATAGTATATCCAGTGAAAATATCCATCAAACATCAATAAATAATCCAAGATAAACAACAGATGAGGGATTTCATCAATACCAGACCTGACGTGCAAGAAAGGCTAAAGAGAGTTCATAAATCAGAAGGAAAATAATGCTAATGAGCGAGAATTAATTATCTGAAGATTCAAAATGCACTGGTAATAGTAAGCACATAGGAAACCACAGAATAGTATAACACTGTAATTGTGGTGTGTAAACTACTCTTGACTTAAGTAAAAAGATTAAAGGATAAGCCAATGAAAACCAATAACTAAAACAACTTTTCAAGATACAGACAGTACAATAATATATAAAGAGAAAGAACAAAAAGTTAGAAAGCAGGGGGATGAAACTGAAGTATAGAGTTTTATCAGCTTTCTTTTTGCATGTTTGTTTGCTTGTTTATGCAATTTGTGTTAAGTTGCTGTCAGTTCAAAATAATGGGTTATAAGATAGTACCTGCAAGCCTCATGGTAACTAACCTCAAACAAAAAATATACAATGGATACACACATAAAAAAATTTAAAAACTAAGAAATTAAAGTATAACACCCAGGAAAATCACCTTCACTAAAAGGAATACCAGGAAGAAAAGAAAGAAGGAAGAGAAGACTCCAAAACAACCAGAAAACAGATAACAAAATGGCAAGAATAAGTTCCTACTTATTAAAAATAACATTGAATTTATGTAAATGTACTAAACTCTCCCAGCAAAGACATAGAGTGGTTGAAAGGGTTAAAAAAAGACCCAATGATTTGCTGCCTACAAGAAACACAATGCACCTATAAAGGTTCGCAAAATGAAAACAAGGGATCTAAAAAAATATTCCATGTCAGAGGAAACCAGAAAAGAGCAGGAGCAGCTATCCTTATGCCAGACAAAACAGATTTCAAGAAAAAACCTGTAAAAGGAGACAAAGAAGGTCATTATAGAATGTTAAAGGGTTCAGTTCATCCAGAGGATATAGTGATCCTAAATTCATCAACACCAAACACTGGTCCAAGCCGATATATAAAGGAAACATTATTAGAGCTAAAGAGAGAGACAGACCCAAATAAATAGTATCTGAAGACTTCAACACCCCACTTTCAGCATTGGACAGATCTCCTAGACAGAATATCAACAAAGAAACATTGGACTTTACTATCTTTACTATAGAACAAATGTACCTGTTAGATATTTACAGAACATTTCATCCAATGGCTGCAGAATACACATTCTTCTCCTTAGCACACAGCTTATTCTCAAGGATAGTCCATATGTTAGGTCACAAAATAAGTCTTAAAACATTCAAAAAATTGAAATAATAGCAAGCATCCTCTCTAACCACAATGGAATAAAACTAGAAATGAATAACAAATGGAATTTTGAAAACTATACAAACATATCAGAATTAAACAATATGCTCCTGAATGACTAAAGAGTCAATAAAGAAATTAAAATGGACATCAACAAATTTTTGGAAACAAGTGATAATTAAAACTCAACATACCAAAATCTATGGGATACAGTGTAATCAGTACTAAGAGGATCATTTATAGCTATAAGTGTCTACTTTTAAAAAGAAGAAACCTTAAACAACCTGAAGTTGTTGACCTCTGAAATAAAAAAACGGGTTTTAAAATTTATTTTTATTTTTTTCTTCTTTTTAATTTTTTCCTTCCTTTTTGTTTGTTTAAAAAGTGGTTTTCTGAAAAGATAAAGAAAGTTGATAAACCTTCATCCAGACTAAGAAAAAAAGACAGAGGATACTAATAAGATTAGAAATGAAAAAGGAGACATTACAACTGATATCACAGAAATTCAAATTATCATTAATGGCTACTATGAGCAACTAAATGCCAATAAATTGGAAAATCTAGAAGAAATGTATAAATTCCTAGACACATAAACCTACAAAGAATGAACCATGAAGAAATCTAAAACCTGAACTGACCAACAACAAGTAATGAGATCAAAGCCATAATAAAATGTCTCCCAGGAAAGAAAAGCCTGAGACCTGATGGATTCACTGCTGAATTCTACCATACATTTAAAGAAGAAATAATACCATTCTTACTCAAACTTCTGAAAAATAGAGAAGGGAATACTCCCAAGGTAATTCGGAGAGGCCAGTATTACCCTGATACCAAAAAAAGAAAAAGACACATCAAAAAAAGAAAACCAAAGACCATTATCTCTGATGGACATTTATGTAAAAAACCTCAACAAAATACTAGCAAACTGCATTCAGTAATACATTAAAAAGATTATTCATGATGACCAAGTGAGATTTATCCCAGGAATGCAACAATACAACATATGCAAATCAATCAATGTGATATATCATATCAACAGAATGAAGGACAAAAACCATATGATCATTTCAATTGGTGCTGAAAAAGCATTTGATAAAGTTCAACATCCCTGCATGAAAGAAACCCTTAAAAAACTGGATATAGAAGGAACATATTATAATATAATAAAAGCCATATATGATAGACCCACAGCTAGTATCTTACTGAATAGACAAAAATTAAGAGCTTTTCCTTTTATAACTGGAACAAGATAAGGATGCTCACTTTCACCACTGTTATTCAACATAGTACTGGAAGTTCTATCTAGAGCAATCAGATGAAAGAAAGGAATAAAGAGCATCCAAACTGGAAAAGCAGAAGTCAAATTATCCTTGTTTACTCATGATATGATCTCATATTTGGAAAATCCTAAAGACTCCACCAAAAAAACTATTAGAACTAATAAACTCAGTAATGTTGCAGTATACAAATTCAACATAAAAATTCAGTAGCATTTCTATATGCTGACAGTGAACAATCTGAAAAAGAAATAAAGTGATCTCATTTACAATAGCCACAAATAAAATTCAATACTTAGGAATTAACCAAATAAGTGAAGCATCTATACAATGAAAATTATAAAACACTGGTGAAAGAAACTGAAGAAAACACACAAAAAGGGAAAGATATTCCAGTTCATGGATTGGAAGGATCAATATTGTTAAAATGTTCATACTACCTAAAGCAATCTACAGATTCAATGCAATTTGTATCAAAATACCAATGACATTTTTCACAGAAATAGAAAAAGTAATCACAAACTTTCTATGCAATCACAAATAACCCAGAATAGCCAAAGCTATCCTGAGCATAAAGAACAAAGTCACATTATCTGGCTTAAAACTATACCACAGAGCTACAGTAACAAAAGCAGCATGGTACTGGCACACAGACACACAGACCAATGGACAGAATAGAGAACCCAGAAAGGAATCCACACACTACAGTGAACTCCTTTTCACCAATAGTGCCAAAAACATATAATGGGAGAACAACAGTCTCTTCAATGAACAGTGCTGGGAAAATTGGATATCCATATGCAGAATAATAAAACTTGACCCCTATCTATTGTCATATACAAAAATCAAATCAAAATTGATTAAAGACTTAAATCTAAGACCTCAAACTATGAAACTACTACATAAAACACTGGGGAAACTCTCCAGGACATTGGTCTGGGCAAAAATTTCTTAAATAATATTCCACAAGCACGGGCAACCAAAGCAAAAATGGGCAAACGGGATCACATCAAGTTAAAAAGCTTCTGCATAGCAAAGGAAATAATCAACAAAGTGAAGAGACAACCTACAGAATGAGAGAACCCATTTGCAAAATACCCATCTGACAAGTGATTAATAACCGAATATAGAAGGAGCTCAAACAACTCTATAGGAAAAAATCTAATAATATAATTAAGAAATGAGCAAAAAATTTGAATGGACATTTCTCAAAAGAAGTCATACAAATGGCAAGCAGGCATATGAAAAGGTGTTCAACATCACTGATCATCAGAGAAATGCAAATCAAAACTACAGTGAGATATTATCTTAGCCCAGTTAAAATGATTTTATCCAAAAGTCAGGCAATAGCAAATGCTGGTGAGGATGTGGAGAAAAGGAAACCCTCATCCACTGTTGGTGGGAATACAAATTAGTACAACCACTGGAGAACAGTATGGAGGTTCCTTAAAAAACTAAAAATAGAGCTATTGTACAATCTATCAATCCCACTGTTTGGTATATATCCAAATGAAAGGACATTGGTACATCAAAGAGATATCTGTACTGCCATGTTTGTTACAGCACTATTCACAATAGCTAAGATTTGGAAGCAACCTAAGTGTCCATCAACAGATGAATGGATAAGGAAAATGTAGTACTTATACACAATGGAGTACTATTCAGTCATAAAAAATAATAAGAGTCTATCATTTTCAACAACATAAATGGAACTGGAGGTCATTATATTAAGTAAAATAAGCCAGCCACGGAAAGGCAAACATTCAGTGTCACGTATTCGTGGGATCCAAAAATCAAAAGAATTGAAGTCATGGAGATTGAGATTAGAGGAATGGTTACAGAGGCTGGGAAGAGTAGTGGGAGGCAGGGAATGGGGTAAATTAGGGAAGCTTAATGGATACAAAAAAAGTTAGAAATAATGAGTAAGACCTAGTATTTGATAGCACAACAGGTGACTATAGTCAATAATAATTTAATTGCACATTTTAAAACTAAAAGAGTAGAATTGGATTGTTTGTAAGACAAAGGATAAATGCTTGAGGGGATGGATATCCAATTTTCCATGATGTGATTATTATGCATTGCATACCTGTACCAAAATATCTCATGTACCCCATAAATATATACACCAACTATTAATGCATAAAAATAAAAAATAAAAAATTACAAAGAATGCTATTTAGATACCTCTTACTTTATTCCCTGTTTAATGTCCTACGTTAAGCTGAGACAATATTAGGTTTTCATTAAAATTGGCATACATTAAAAGAGTAACTTAGTAGTTCATTAAAAGTTTATTTGCATGTTTTTACCAGTTTTAAGTCACACCCAATATCCATTCATAGGCTTTCAGTTTTAGTTCAAGCTGGTAGATATATGTAGAACTCAAAATTATTATCAGTAAAATTTATTATATTATTATCTCAAAATTATAGCCACATACAGATGATGAGCAACAGTAGTTACAATATCAATGTGAGCACAATTTATACTGATTTAGTAATAACACATGTATATTACTGATAGTTGTGATGATAATCTATGCCAAGCACATTAATAAGGCTTATATCAAGAGTTAGAAAACACTGCTAAATTTATTTTCACTACTCTCAGTAGATAATGAAAATTTATATTGAAGTTCTTCCTTTTTGCTTCCTTTCCTAAATAACATCATTGAAGATCTATTATATAAGAGAATCTTTTCTAGTATGAGGAACATATAGGGGAATGAGGCCAACATTTAGAGAAATACAGAAAAGAATGTAGAAAATAACAATGCCATGTGATAAATACTTAGTGTAGAGGACCCAGGAAAGAGTGTCAAGCAAGACTTTCCTGGAAGAAATAACTGATCTTGAAGAGAGAAGAATTTGTGAGGGAAAGAAGAGAAAGATAAGGACCATTAGAGACAATTGCTTTTCAGCTTCTAAAAGCCAAATTGGGAAAAATTAGAATTAAAGATTAAACTATTCAAAAGAATTTCTCTCCAGTTGCTGTTTTTTTCTAAGTAGATGGAAACTCAGATACATTTTCTACCTAACCCTTGTATGTGACAGCACTATCTTTTGTTTTTTCAGTCAAAAATTAATTTCTTAATTATTAAAAATGAAAGAAATCAAGGTTAATGTGTAATGGAAGAATAGTCATGCTATGCACCTGGAAAAAGTAAGCAGAAACTCATAGTTTAAGGTGTGTGATTCTTAAAACAAACTCCCAGAGTATCTATGGCTTTTCTCCAAATAAACAGCAAGATTTATGAGGGAAAACCATGAAACTGAATCATTTCCTTCAAATACTCTACGATTTCTGGAACATTTCCAATCAGATTGGTCTTTTTCCTGCTTAGATTGTCTACACTCAAAACACACAACACTGTGGGGGTGTGTGTATGTGTGTGTCTGTGTATGAATGCAGGGAAATCTTTGCATTGAACTTTTAAGGAGAAATAGTCTCTCTTTTAAGGAGAAATAGTCTATAATAAGGACAAAATTTTATGGATGCTTTTAGTAACAGGGCAATTAAGGGTTGTATCTTACAACAAAAACATGACAAATGGATAAATTTAAAATTATGGATTATAAAAACAAATCAGGAAAGGACCATGTTGAGGGTTGATGAGATTTTTTTAAATCAGGGATTTTCTAGAATTCTGTACCTAGAAAATGAACAGGTAATAATCATGACATTATGAGAAAAACCATGAATAGCTGATAAAAATCAACTCAGCCAAAGACTTCCATAGTTTTAGGCCAATGAACTTAAAAATGTAAGGTCACATATTATTTGATTGTGGTGAAATCAGGGAAATTTTTTTCTTGCCATTGGCATATTGAGCTTGTCATGGCATGCTAAATGAGAGAGAGAAGAGGGGAAGAGGTGAGCAGACGGAGTTGCACTGGTAACATCCAATGATAAGGGGATTAAGTGAAAACAAAAACATGTTAAGAAACAACTGCACCTGCACCCATTAAAGCTTGAAATGGCCAGTGGGCCTGATGGAAACCAGAATGCTTGACTCCTTCTAATTTGAAAGTTATTTGACAAGCCATTATTGGGCATTTCCGCATGCATGCTCCCGTTTTTATTGTCAGTGGAGGTAGATTTGGTGATTTTACTGTGCCTGTTTTTGTTTACTCACATATTCTAAGTTAAAATTTATTTTAGCAACATGGAACCCCCTCGTACCAGCTTCAGTATGTGAGTTGATATGACATTTTAAAATTTTCATCAGAAGTTAAAATAAAATAAAATAAATAAAATAGGCACCCACTGCTCTCAAAAGATTTTTCCTTATATTTTCCAAAACGGAAAGTAGGTTTCATCTTTAAAAATATACTCAGGGAAAACAGGCACATAGACTTAGATATCATGTTTGTGAGTCAGTATGTCTCTCAAATAATATGTATAATAATAAGATATTGCAAAAATAGTAGATAGTACATTAACACCGAGGAGCTGCTAGTTACCACCTCAGGAAGTCTTCTCAGAGGATGGACTAAATAGGAAGAAGAAAGGCATGTGCAAAGGTGGGATAAAATGAAATAACGGTGTCTGTGGGAATTTCCAAATAGTTCAATATTTTAGCAGTATAATTAAGCTAATGGCTGCCAGTGCATTGCAAAGAGGCACAGTGGTTGTGAAGAACAACATATTAGTTATTTATTGTCCCAAATTACCTCAAAATTTAGCAGTTTAAAACAGCAAACATCTATTATCTGACAACTTCTGTGAGTCAAGACTCTGGACCCTACTTAGGTTACCTTTGTCTCAAGGTCTCTAATGAGACTGTAGTCAAGCCATTGGCCAAGGCTGCAGGCATCTTAAGGCTTGACTGGGAGTGAAGAATCCACTTCACAGCTCACTGAAGTGGGACTTTGTTTAGAATGAAACTTTTTTTTTTTTAATCAGCTTAGCTGGTAGCCACTGTGCCCAGCAGCCACCAGAGGCCCTAACAAAAGAGCTCCAGCAAGGGATTCACCTGCATAGGTCTCTCTAGGGGAGTCTTGCCTTCATGGGTAGGGTTTCAGGCATGGCCTCAATGACACAACCACAATGTGGAAGTGTAAGAGTCTTCTGTGCTTATAGACCCTGGGGGATACACTACCTGCCCGGAGGTCAGGTCATACACACACACACACACACACAGAGAGAGAGAGAGAGAGACAGAGAGAGAGAGAGAGAGAGACCTTCAGAGTGCACAGACAAGGAAAAAAGAAAAGGAAGCTGTGGAGCAATGCCTCCGTTGAGTCCAGGGCATTATGGGTTTAAAGCAAGCAGGCACTCATTCCAGGAGGTCATGATGTGACTGAGAGTTAGTCATTGTAAGTTTTCAGGCAAATATCTGAATGGTCTATTTGAAGGAAGCAGCAAAAAAGCAGAGAGCCCAGCCTGCTTAGAGACACCTCTAAGTTTTTATCACTGGCCACCAGCTAGAGACATCCAGGTGGGGTATAGTTTTGGAAACTGTGTCAAGGTAAACTTAAATTTAAAAATAAATGCTGGGCCGGGCGCTGTGGCTCATGCCTGTAATCCCAGCACTTTGGGAGGCCGAGGTGGGCAGATCATGAGGTCAGGAGATCGAAACCATCTGGCTAACATGGTGAAACCCTGTCTCTACTAAAAAATACAAAAAAATTAGCCGGGCATGGTGGCAGGTGCCTGTAGTCCCAGCTACTCGGGAGGCTGAGGCAGGAGAATGGCATGAACCCAGGAGGCGGAGCTTGTAGTGAGCCAAGATCACGCCACTGCACTCCAGCCTGGGCGACAGAGCAAGACTCCGTCTCAAAAAAAAAAAAAAAAAAAAAAAAAAAAAAAGATGCTGAAGCATCCTAAAATTATAAGCACTCACCACAACCTGTTCCAGAGGCTGCTCATAACATGGCAGCATACTTCCCTCAGGGTGACTGACCTAAGAGTGCCCAAGAAGGAAGCCACAGTCTTTTTATAATACAATCTCAAGAGTGACATACCATCATTTCTCCCGTAATCTATTTGTTAGAAGTGAGTTACAAAGTCCAGCCTGCTCAAGGGAACAGGATGACCTAAGTGCATGAATAGTAGGAGGTGTGGATCATTGAGAGCCATCTCAGAGGCTGCCTATCACAAACACCTGTGAATTTATTTTCAGGCATGGGTTAAGGTAGCACCGTTGAGGTTGTGGAATTAGCAAACAAAAGAGTGTGGAGCTGGCAATTGTGTAAGTCAAAGCTTGCACACAGAACCTTAACTACTGCTCTGCCTAAGAGAGCAAACTGGTGGCCTCAACTGCGTGGATGACTAGAAAATCTATGAAGCCTTTTTGAACAGACCCAGAGCGACAGATACATACTTAGAGTAGAAATGCAAGATGCATCTGCATTTTATTTTTTTGTAAACTCTACTTCACAGGGGAAAAGGAGAAAAAGAAAAAAGAAAGAAGTGGATCTCTTTTTGTTGTTTGCAGGTTGTGGGGAGCTTTTAGGTATTGCATCTTTTAAAAACTGATGATATCATTGGTGCAAAGGGCAAAGCAAGATATTAGAAAGGTAGACACAAACCAGTGAAGATAGGATTCCTCTCTCACACTAAGGAGCTCTGAAGAAGTCATGACATAGAGACCACATTGACAGTAATGGAGAGAGAGACTAGGTTGGATAGCGTGTAGTTAGGATAACCGTCCTATCAAGTCCTCAATTTTGGGACTAATGCAGGAACTAAGATAGAGGCAGGAAAGACAGTGAGAAAATATAACTCAAAGATTTTTTAAAAGCAAAATGCATGGGACATGGTGATTGATTACACATAAAGCATGTGGAAGGAAAGACGGGTGAGGTTAGTTTCCAGGCTTCTGGATTGGTTAATAAGATTATTTTGGGAATATAGAAGAAAATATAAGCTCCAAATAAAGGATATTAGAAATAAATAAATAGAAATTGTGGTCCCAAATAGTTTCATACAGTCAAAAAAAAAATGGAAAAAGAATTAAAAATAAATTGTGCTACAGGAAAAAGTATTGTTTTTTAAAAAAAGAAAATATAATTCACAATAACATTCTCCAGTCTACTGTTTTTTTGTTGTTGTTCCACAGTACTTTTTAGTGTATTATTTCTTTGTTGTTAGAAAATATGAGAAGTGTTAAACCAAAGTTTTGTGGATATGGAAGTTAAGAAAACAGCTCCAAAATTATTTTTTTAAAAAGAATATTCTATAAGTTTTGAAACATACGGGAATAGAAAAAGGATATTGTGCAACGAATCATATTAGTTGATAAATAACTTACTGAGCTTTGACAATGGAAATACTGAGGATCATTTCTTTTCCAACCCAGTTGGAAAACATTTTGTTACTAATTTTGAAATTGCAATGTTTCAGAGGAAAAACCCTGACATCTATAGAAATTATGTTTTTGTTATTCATTTAATGCATATTTGAAATGAGATACTCTTTGCTAAACAAATAATTTGGAATCTCAATTTTAATTTATATTAATATATTTATAAACATCCTACTTTAAAATATTGATATTATTATTACTTCATAATAGTATGAAGAATTTCCTAATATATATTACCAAATCGTTCATATTTGTTCTCTAGACTCTTTCCTGGAAAATATTTTGCTTGTCAATGGACAGAAATCTCTGTCCCAAATGTAATGACAGAATATATTTGAGCAACATCCTGAAATGAGCACCTTAATAATGACAATAATAATAATTAGCTATGAAAACAAAAGTTAATAGATATCATTTATTTAATTCTTACAAGTAAATGACAGTATTTTATGCTTTAAATGTGCGTTACTTTACTTCTTAACATTCCTATGTAGTATAATTATAAGCCCTCTTTTAAAAATAAGGAACCCAAGGGCCATGGCTCCACAAGACAGTTAGTGGTGGAATCATGATTTCAGTTCAGCTAGTCTGGCTCAAGAGTTAATTTCTCTTGACCACCCTTACATGGTTTTCATACATTTGCTGCCTTAAAGCCAATAAAACATGATTATAGCATGTAAATCAATACAATTTATATTCTATACTCTTCACACTTTTGAAAGAGTAAAGTGAAACACAGACTAGTTAAGTAACTATGAAGGTATTCTAGCTTTTTAAAACTATTATAATAGCAATATTTATAATATTACTATTATATAAATAGTAAAGTAAAGTAGTAAGTAAAATATTCCAGAAGGAAATGAGGAATACATAGATACCTTCACTAAATGATCAGGAATTCTGGGCTATGTCATATTTTACTAGTGAGCTGAACTAAAATATTTGTTCTAGAAAAGACACATAGACCTTCTTTCATATTGAAAGGAAATATTTTTCCTAAAACATTTAAATGTTATCTTGGAACATATAGGACATTGCCCTGACTCCTGCTGATCTGTTTTCTTTTATTTATTTTTCACTTTACTTTTGCTGGAATGCTGGGGGTGGAGTGGAGTGTGGAAAGAGGAAATCTTAAGAAGATTTTTTTCTGAGCTAAATTAGTGAACTAAAAGAAAAACATTAATCATGGAAAGTATTCCTAGATGAGAAAATACCAATTGATAAACACATACCTGTACCCAACTGATTATATAATATCTCATGGGTGTTGTGGTAATACTGTAAAAACATGATTTGTATCTTTGAAATATCAGATTTAATTTAAATCAATTTCAAGCCAACTACTTTATTCCATCACTGGTGAGTAAAACAGTCAGTCCCCACAATGTTTAAGTTAGTGAAGAAATGGAAAATCAGGGAAAGAACATATGTTAGTGTTGATTTGCTCTGCCTGTGAAATGCCAAAAGTGTTACAAAGACAGATAGCTCATAACACATTTCAGCACCAGTGAAGTATGGAAAAAAAGTTCATCTCTTCTTGATACAGGTTTTTTTCTTTTCCTTTCCATTATTAACCATTATTTGATGGTTATTCATTCAAATTTGAACACAGGTTGTAAAAATATATTTGTTTTACTTTTAATTTAAGTAGATTTAAATAAGTATAAGTATAACATGAATTTACTTGGAGGCTTTTAAAAAGATATCTTTTTCTTTCTTTTAGCAGGTTAAATTTAACAAATATCAATGGCCACTTAATAGGGCAATTTTTTAAAAAAGTCAAAAACCACAAAACTCAAATACTTGAAAATTATAGGCATCTTTAATATACAAATTGTTATAATTCTATTTGTGTCATAGAGAAAAAGTTTAAGCTTCTGGTCAAATATGACAGCTTGAACACACTCATTTACCTCTACTTTTTCTGGAAAGTCTAACAAAATACCAGTAAAGGAATAAAGATGGTACAAACTCATAAGAGCAATGAGAACAAGGGAAGAAGTGAGTGAAGAGGAAAGAAATCCACAAAACTGTAGAAGATATAAAACAGATTGTTGACCATGACCACTAATTAATAGAGCAGAAACAAACAATAATTGAAGCCCGAATGTCCTCTATAGAGATGAAAGAAAATTAGAAGCACCAGGTGCACGTAGTTGCCAGTGAGTGGGGGCTGACATCAGAATTATGTGAAAATCTGTATGAGGAACAGTTAGAACTGGCTTTCATCCCCTCCTTAGCTTTGGCACACAGGAAAAGTGTCCTCTACCACTACAAAATTATAATGAAGTCGAAGCAAACAGACTCTGTGGAACTCAGATATCAGTCAAGCATGAGGATCACACGCCATATTAAAAACAGGACCACAAAGGGAACACCTACAAACCAGAAGGTCTGAATTAGAAGACCCCAGCACCTTTTTTTACTAGCTACCAGGCTAGCAATGAGATTTGTACCTGCGCCCTTTTCATACCTAATATGGATAGATTAGAGTAGTCTTTGTTGGAGACACTGACCTGTGAAGAGAAAGAATCTGACTTTTCCAGGGGCAGTTGCCTAACTAATTAAATGCTTCTCCACTCAATACCCCCATGGTGAGATCCACCTTTGGAAAAAGCCACAGGGTTAGAGACCTCCAATTAGCTTTTCAGAACTTTCTCTTAAAAACAATCAAGTATCTCCAGACATTTGAAGGAAGTATTTAACATGAAACAAAGATGATAAAAAAGCCAAGAAGAGAAAGTGATTCACAGGAAATGTAATCAATGAAGAAAAAAATAGAAATTTTACATATCTCTCCACAGATATGTAAAATTAATATCCTCAAAGTATTAAGAGAAAGTCATTCATCTAGAATATAAGAAAGCATGCCAGGTGTGGTGGCTCTTGCCTGTAATCCAGCAGTTTAGGAGGCTGAGGTGGGTGGATTACCTGAAGTCAGGAGTTTGAGACCAGCCTGGCAAACATGGTGAAACCCCATCTCTACTGAAAATACAAACAAACAAACAAAAAATTAGCCAGGCATGGTGGTGCATGCCTGTAGTCTCAGCTACTCAGGAGGGTGAGGCAGGACAATCGCTTGAACCTGGGAGGCAGAGGTTGCAGTGAGCTGAGATCACGCCACTCTCCAGCCGGGGCAACAGAGCAAGACTTTGTCTCAAAAAAACGAACGAAAGAAAGAAAGGAAGGAAGGAAGGAAGGAAGGAAGGAAGGAAGGAAGGAAGGAAGGAAGAAAGAAAGAAGAAAGAAAAAAAGGAAGAAAGCAACATCCAGAGAACAAGGAGAAATTTATTAAACAATAATACAAGACATATTCAATAGGAAATATTCAGAAAGTTATTGGAGGTGGCAGTGTATCAAGGGTGGGCAATGGAAGTGACTTTCCAAGGGTACAGGAAATAAGGGAATATAGTGTGTAGAGAATTAAACAATTATAAAATCAACTAAAAAGCCTGCTTTTTATTGTTATTGTGAGCCATCAGTTCCAAAAAAAGTCAGTGATGAAATAGTCTTACTTATAAAAAGCTTTAGTTCATCTAACTCCAAACAGAGGCTATAGTTGCTTTGAGTTTTAATAATGTATACACGAGCTCCAAATTAGTGCATTTAAAAAATTACTCATTTTTTAAATGCACTAATTTGGAGCTCGTGTATACATTATTAACTTTCATAAACATTGAATTTTATATGGAAGTTAATGGGAAGAAATCCCAATTGCCCAGTTTGCTTCTGACACATGCCTCTCTGCTACATTCATTCATTTTAAGTATAAACTCAAGTTCTGCTTTTTCTTTTAACATTATTATTTTCTTTTAACATTATTTAACATTATCTGCTATTTCTTTTAACATTATTTCCCCTACTCCAAATTTATGATTAAATCCAGAAATATTTTGAAAGTTTTACCAAATACAATACAAATTTATAGTCAAATTTGTAATGAATATATTTTAGTGACATTTCTAACTGTCATATTCAAAATAGAAACATTAGAAAGCTACAGAGTTGCATCCAAGGAAACAAAGACAAAGACAGTATAATATTTTCTGGAATTTATTGTGAAGTACAATTTTCATGTTTTAATTGTTATTTCCCTTATTGTTTCTTATCTTGTATAATTTTTCTTCCTGTCTCCATTTTTCTTGGTGAAACTGTTTATTTGATTAAATTTTTCATAACAAAATGATTTTGAATTATTAATTAGGTGGACTATGTTTCTATTGTCTACCTCATTAATCTTTACTTTTACATTTTATACTTCCTCCCTTTTTATCTAGGTTTCTTTGGTATAGATATTTAATTCATTTATTCATTTTATTTTTACAATTTAGAAGGTATAATTGACATACAATAAAATACACACATATTTAAAGTGTGTAGTTTAAATTCTACCCATAAAATTGTCACAACAATAAAGATAATAAATATATCAATTACCCTGAGTTATCTTGTTCCCATTTCTCTCTATGTAGCTTCTTCCCACCTCTTCAACAACCCCTTATCCTGAGACAACCACAGATGTAGTTTCTTTAACTATAGATTAGTTTGCATTTTTAAAAAAATTTTATATTATTGAAATAATCTGTGAACTCATTTATCTGGTTTCTTTTACTCAGCATAATCGTTTTGCGATTTCATCCATGTTGTAACATGTATCAGCAGTTCATTTATTATTTGCTACATGGTATTTTACTGCTTTTTTATCCTTTAGCCTATTGATGTATGTTTGTATTGTTTCCAGTTTGGGGCTACTGAAAATAATGCTCCAATAACCATTTATGTACAAATCATTGTACAAGTGTATATTTTTATTTCTGTTGGGTAACTAGGGGTAGAGTGTCTAGGTAATATGGTAGGTGTATGTTTAACCTTTTTAAAAACTACCAAAAAGTTCACCTAAGTGGTGGTACCATTTTACATTCCCATTAGCGGTATATGAGAGTTCCAGGTCTTCCACATCCTTGCCAACAGTTGGTATGGTCAGGTTTGTTTATTTTAGACATTTTAATAGAAATGTAGTAGTATTGCGTTGTGGTTTTAATTTGCACTTCTCTAATAACTAGTCATGTTGAGTATCTTTTCAAGTGTTTATTTGCCATCCATCTATCTTTTTTAGTAAAGTGTTCAAATCTGTTCTACTTTTATTATTGAATTTTTTATTTTCTAATCATTGTTTTGAGAGTTTTAAAAGTCTTTTAAAAGATATATGCTTTGAAAGTATTTTTTTCCTAGCTTGTGGCTTGCCTTTTCATTCTACTAAGAGTGTCTTTTGAAGAATAGACATCCTTAGTTTTAATAAAGTCCAATCTCATTTTCTTTCTTTCTTTCTTTTTTTTTTTTTTTTTTTTTTTTTTGAGATGGAGTTTCACTCTTGTTGCCCAGGCTGGAGTGCAATGGCACGATCTTGGCTCACTGCAACCTCTGCCTCCCGGGTTCAAGCGAGTTCCCTGCCTCAGCCTTCTGAGTAGCTGGGATTACAGCCATGCACCACCATGTCTGACTAGTTTTGTATTTTTAGTAGAGATGGAGTTTCACCATGTTGGTCAGGCTGGTCTTAAACTCCTGACCTCAAGTGACCTGCCCACCTCAGCCTCCCAAAGTGCTGAGATTACAGGCATGAGCCACTGAGCCTGGCTGGATTATTTTCTATATATGGTAAAATTATTTTTGCTTTAAACAGGACATTATATGTTACAGATATTTCAATTTTTAAAAGTCTTTCTGTTTACCAATGTAGTTACCATTTCTGATGTTCTTCGTTCCTTTGTTTAGATTTGGATTCCATCCGGTATAATTTACCTTTTGCTTGAGTGACATCTTTAACAGGTTTTATAGTGCAGGTATGCTGAAGTATTTTAACTTTCGTAGGTTTGACAAAATCTTTATTTTGTCTTTTTTCTTGAAAGACAATTTTATTGAGTAAAGAATTCTAGGTTGACAGTTTTTTTCTTTTTGGACTTTAAAGATGTTGCTCCACAGTTTTCTAACTTGCATGGTTTCCTGCCAAAATTTGCCTTAACCTTGTTTCTCTCTATATAATGTATTTTCCCTTCCCTCTCCTATTTCTCTTAAAATTTTCTATTTATCACTAGTTTAAAGTAATTTGATGTTGATGTGAGTTATGGGCTGAATTGAGTTCCTGCCAAAATTCATATGTTGAAGTCCTAACCCTTGGTACCTCAAAAATATGATTGTATTTAGAGACAGGGTACTTAATGAGGTAATTAGATTAAAATGAAGTCATTAGGATGGGCCCTGATCAAACATAACTGGTGCCCTTATAAGATGAGGAAATGAGGACACACAAAGCTACAGAGGGAAGATGATGTTAAGACATGGGATACAAGCCAAAGAGAGAAGCCTCAAAATCAACCAGCTACCAGCTTAATCTCAGACATGCAGCTTTCCAAAATTGTGAGAAAATAAATTTCTTTTGTTTAAGCCATGCAGTCTGTGGTATTTTGTTATGACACCACTAGAAAACGAATACAGTATTCCTTGAGGTAATTTTCTTTGTGTTTCTAACATTTGGAATTCATTGAGCTTCTTCGATTTCCATCAAATTTGAAAATTTTCAGCCATTATTTCTTATTTTATTCTGTCTCCTGCCCTTCCTTTCCGGATTCAAATGATATGTATATTAGGTTGCTTGAAGTTATCCCCTAGCTTACTGATGCTGTATACATTTTCTTTATTCTCTTCTGTGTTTAATTTTTGAAGATTTGACTGCTAATTCTTGAATAATCATTTTTCTTTAATGTTTACTCTACTATTAGCCATACCCAGTGTATTTTTCATTTCTAACATTGTAGTTTCTATCTCTAGAATTTCAGTTTGGGTCATTTAAAAAATATCTTCCAATTCTTTACTTGCCACATTTAGACTTTCATCTAATTTTCTGAATATGGAATACAGGTATAAAAACTATTTTAATATCATGAACCATTAATTCTACCATCTTTGTCAATTTTCTGTTGGTTTCATTTGGTTGATTTTTCTCCTTATTCAATAGAATTTATTATGGGTAGCATTTTCTTGTTTCTCTGTATTCTCAACAATTTCTAAAGGTTGTGAATTTTATATTTTTAGACAATTTTTTATTCCTTTAAATATCCTTGAGAGCTTTATTCTTGGACATGGTAAGATTAATTATAATTAATCCTACCTTAAAAGGTAGGTTTAAAATTGCTTTTAATAAAGCTTAAAAGAGCTTTATTCTTGGACATGGTAAGATTACTTGTAACTAATCCTACCTTAAAAGGACATGGTAAGATTACTTATGATTAATCCTACCTTAAAAGTAAGAGTAGTTAGACCATTCAGGTCTTACCTTTAAGGTTTGTTAGGTGGGGCTAGAGCAACATTTAGTCTAGGATTAATTTTGTCCACTGCTGAGGCAAAACCCCTCTGAGTAATTTAATGTTCTGTGAACTATGAGATTTTTCATTCTAGTTGGTGACCCTGCGTTGACTTTAACAATTATTCTGTCTCATTCTTTCAGATAATTCATTCTCCCCTGCTCTAGGTAAGTTATTCTCATGTATCACTGATACTCAGCTCAATTCTTGAGTTGGGGTCCTCTTTAGATCTCTGCTGCTTTTTCTCTGTGACGTTCACTCTTTTCAAGTGTACTTCTCAGTGACCATAGATGCCTTGACTTTCCTAAACTGAAAGTTCCACCTCCTCAACTCAAGGAGACTTCAGGGCTCTCCCTGGTTTCCTCCATCCTCACTGCATCCTAGAGACATTGTCCAGGCAATAATCTGGGACAATCACAGGGCTTATTTTGTTTCCCATCTCTCAGAGACCAGTGTCCTTTGTTTTCTGACACTGAATGTCACAACAGTTATTTTATCCAGTTCATTATTTTTTATCAAGACATGGAGTTTTATTAGGGGCTTACATATAGAGGAGACAGTCCAGTGGCTGTGGGCTGGACAGGAGAAGTGCCTTACATAGACAAATGGTACAGTGATGGTGGGCTGGACAAGATGGTGAGCTGGACAAGACATCTCACAAACAGTCCAGTGATAGCAGGATGGACAACATACTGGCCTTACCTACACTGCAGTGGTGGTGTGCTGGACAAAACCACATGGCCAAGTGATGGCAACCTAGGCAGGAAAACTGCAACTGCTTACAAAGAGCATGCAGTTTATATAGCATTTTCTTTCTTTTTCAAAAGTGGAAAATATTTTTAATTTAATAAAATTAAAACACAACATATCAGAATTTATGGGATGTAGCTAATGTAGAAATGGCAAGGATGTGGAACTCACATACATTGCAAATGGGAATACAAATGGTACAGTCATTTTGGGAAACAGTTTGGTAGTTTCCTATAAAGTTAAGCATAGAATTACCATAAGACCCAAGAGAAACAAAAATGTCAACATAGAATAATGCACTTGAGTTTATCTTGAAAACTGTTGTCACTGAGATTCTTTATTTTTTTTTTTAGGTTTATTTTAACTATTATTTTAGGTTCAGGGATACATTTACAAGTTTGTTATATAGGTTAACTCATGTCATGGGGGTTTTTTGTACAGATTATTTCATCATCCCAGTACTAAACTTCGTATCTGATAGCATTTTTTCTGATCCTTTCCTTTCACCCTCCACCCTCAAGTGGGTCCCAATGTCTATTGTTTCCTTCTATTTGTGCACATGTTCTCATCATTTAGCTCCCACTTATTAAGTAAGAAAACGTGATATTTGGTTTTCTGTTCCTGCATTAGTTTACTAAGAATAATGGCCCTCAAGCTCCATCCATTTTCCTGCAAAGGACATGATCTTGTTCCTTTTTATGGCTGCATAGTATTCCATGGTGTATCTGTACCACATTTTCTTTATCCAATCTGTCATCAATGGACATTCAAAGCACATTAGTGCTTTGACCTTTCCTCTAATTACTGTTTAAATATATGTCATTGGTCCTAAAATGTAGTATTTTTATTATCATTTGTTTTTTAATCCTCTAATTTTAGTTTGTTTTTCCCTTTTCACCTGAGAGTTAACAATTTCTTTAATTTTTTAAATTTACAGGTGAAAGTACTTTTTGAAAATTTGATCAGTAATTTCTAATTGTATTGTTTTGTGACTGGAGAGTTGTAATACTTTATGAAACTTACTGACGCTCTATTTGTGACTTAATGTATTATTAACCTTTTAAATCAATATATTTTTAGGTTTTATTTTTATATTTGTCTTCACTTCCAATGTTTTTCAAATCTTCTCTCTACTTTTATTAAACTCTCTAAACTTCCACTACTATTATCTACTCTTGACAATTGTTCCAAAATACTACACACAGACACAATTCCCATATGTTTGCATTGATGAAAATAATAGTGATAAGGACATTGCTTATCAAAGAGATCCTTTCCCCTACTTCTGTAGTCTCTTCAATTCACCAAAAATCTATTGAATATAATTAGATACCAAAGGTACCAGGTCAAAGACCTGGTCCTTGACTCAGAAGGAACATGGTACTCTCTCATGCTTTTCCTTCCCTGAGTTTTGCTAGAATCGCCTATGATTTTGTATCCATATTTTTAAGTACAGTGTTCTAAAGACTTACTATTGCCATATTGTATTACTCAAAATTTCTGTACAGCCTACTCAGAAAAACTATACTGATGATCCCTAATAACAAGAATGTGTATCATCTTTATCTTTCCCTGTTCTTTCCTACCTTTCTCTGAGCTATAAAAACTCTGGTTTCAAGCAGTTAGTAGGACATTACTATTACTAATTATAAAACTATAGGAGAAGTGAGAGAAAAATAATAGATACCAGAAAGTTAATAAACATTATAATTGTAAAACTAAAAATGATTGTAAAATTACAGTTACTAATAATGAAAACATCTTTGTGAGATGCGGAAAGTCAAATGTTTCAACTAGTACACATCTGTACATTTAATATTTTATAAAAGTGTAACTTTACAATTAAGAGGATAAAATGAGAATTAGACTATTTTTCCTGCATTTTTTACTTATACAAAATGGTGATAAAAATGTCAACCTTGTTGGGTTGTTGATAAAGTTAGAACTAATGAATGTAAAACATTCTTGACACATAGCAGGTATTGGATATACAGTCGTTCTTATTTTCATAATTATTAATTCATTCTCATATAAAGAGACATTTGTAATTTTTTGAAACAATGATCCTGAGACATAAATAACTTAAAGGCCTGTCTGGCATACATTATGGGATAATTCAGGACTTTAGATATTTTTTCTACCAGTAGTTGGAAAAAAGACTAGTAGTTATATGTGATTTCTGCTGACCTGAGTTTATTTCCAGTAACAGTGGTCACAACAAAGCATTCAAATATGACTTTGTATATCTCAAATGTCATTGGAAAAGCTGGAACTGTACAAGAGAAAATCATTGCCAGACGTTCTGGTTCTCTTCTCTTATTTAAAAGCAGCCAAACTCAACTCATCCTTCAGTTTTCTGCTTACACATGCTCACTTACAAAGGGAGGCCATCCCTTTTAGGGTAGGTCAGATACTCCTCTAAGTGGTCTTATGCCACCACCTCAGTTTACCCATCATAGTATTCATCACATTTTTTTCATAGTTATTGTGTGGTTATACTTCTTCCTGACATATTGAAAACTTCATAAAAAAAGGAAAAACATATCTGTCATATTCATTGGCGTAGCCCCAGCACTGAGCAGATTGTTTTATGCAACATTGGTTACTCAATAAATATTAAATAAATGAATGGGTAAATGAATACATTTCCAAATACTTGTGCAGGTTTAAATTTAGGGCCAGAGATAGCTCTAGAACTTGTGTCTGAAGTAGATACCAGAAAATTAGAAAACATATTCCTTCAAAGGTTTTCAGTAGGTTGCAATTCCTGGGCAGCCTCTCTATCACTGACAATCACCACAGACCATCAGAGATCATCTGAATTGGCACTGCTTTGGAACCAGCCAGGACTCCCTAATCCATAGCTATACATTATGTATGTACATATTCAGATTCAACTAAACTGGTTTCTAAAGAAGTACCTATGTACCACGATAAAAGCCAGGTGCTTTATCATGTAATTTCAGTGGTACAAACTTTAATGGGGCAGGATGCTCATTTGCATTATAAATAAAGAAGTAAGCTACAAAATATATCACAGCTAGAGCCAAATCATCTAGCTTGTTAATGGAAGAACAAGGATGCATACAAATGTAATGTAAGCTTGCACATTGGGAGTGAATATTTTGAAGCAAGGCACAGTTTGATTGTGTGTGTTTCCATGGGTGTATCATGTGTCATCAATGAACTCAACTTAAGCCCAAATTGATCTGTCTTATAGAATATATTAGGATATATCTTATAGAATATATTATGATATATATAGAATATATCAGTGTTATCCTTATTGACATTCACTTACTGTCAGGCAATAGATTATGTACATTTTCTACATCTTATTTTTCTCATCTGCAAAGTGAAAATACTACGTGCCTTGTTTCTCTCATGGGGTCATGGGAAGAGCAAGCAAGATATCCACATGGAAGTCACATTGCAATAATATAACACTTCAAAATTTTAAAAAGATTGTTAACACAGTTATCCCTATTTTCTTACCCTATACTTACTTTACTGAGCAAGCTTTGTTTTCTTTTTTATTTGTATTTGTGGGTTTATAGCTTTTAGGTAACTACTCCTGAATTCTTTCAGTTCTATCAACATTATCCTAGTAAGTTTGAAGGATTTTTTTTCAGATTTAGACATATTGAAAATCAAATTGGATTCCCAGAAAAATAACAATTGCTTACACTGAAAGTTTGCTTTTCCATGGTTACCATTAAAATGAAGGCAAATTCAAGAAGGTTTGATGAAAACAATATTGGACTTGACTTTTGAACGCTGCCCTACATTTATCAGCATTACAGCCCTTAATTTGAAACTTCCATCAATAAAATGGTGGTGATAATTGCGAGCTGTCTTAAAAATCATCAAATTCCATCAAATGGTCAATAACACAAAAGACTTTGTGCTTTATTCATATAGTCAATATCTAAGAGAAAATGCATTTAAAAGAAAAATGTACCTTTTATATATTTAAAACCAGTTTTTATTTGTTTTTTGAATATAATTTTTATTTCTAAAAAGCACATACCATAATGTTAACTAAATTGATGAGAAATTGAATATATTTCCTTGATAACACAAAGTGTAGACCCATTTTGGTCTTTCAGAAGTGCAACATTTATGACAACCCTCAGCAAATTAAAAGGTTTGCTATTACCACATCAGAAACAAGAAAAAAATTTCTGCCATCACAAAACAAAATAAACCTTTTTGTGGAAAATATTGCTTGATCTGTTATTATCAGCAGCAAAACAAAACAAACCTTTTTGTGGAAAGTATTGCTTGATCTGTTATTATCAGCAGCAAATAGACCTAAGCATTGCCAGAATTTATAGGGAAATCAACATATCTGAGGTAAGACAGCTTTTCCCCCTCTCTTAAACAAGGTGGGTTATATGGAGGCAGCAAAATGCTTTGTATTTCTTTACTATGTTCCACCCAAATCACATAGCCAAGTTTCAGAATCATTGTGTTTATATAGTGAACTTCAAACACCTATTTCCTAATTTGGATTGATCAGAACATCTTCAAAACATCTGCCCAACTTGGTACTCTGCCCAGGAAGTCTAATAACTTTTGAGAAGAGAAACTAAGATTTATTTGGTAAGACAGGGAACTACCTGGAAAATTATGAGGTTTTAGTAAGACTATCGGTACTACTAAACTTGCCAAGAGTCAGCCCTGTGGAATTCAGTAAGAACTCTAGGTAGCTTTAACATAAACTCTTTGATTAAATGCAATTATAAGAAATTGTCATGTGTCAGAATTGATATTTTTTTCCTGGAATAACATACAAAATAGTCAATGTCGGAAGCATGATTAGTAGATTTCCAAAACTGGCTCAATTTTCCTACATAGTATGGTCTGGAAGTAATGAGAAATTCTGCTTTCTGCTTTCTCAAAACTCCAGCTCTTTTCCAAGTTCTGGGATGCTTATAATTTTGCTTTCTGAACAACTTTTGTAGTTTCCAAAGGGAAAGAGCACATAGCAAGGTATGGGTATGATGAAAAAAACACAAAACTAAAAAACTAAATTACTGCCAGTGTTAAAGGAGAGTGTTTTCCTTGATGGATTCAACATGACTCTAGGTCTATTCTCAAAGTTTCAGACTTAGAAATTTGATTTGTTGGCATTCTGGAAGTGGATTTGTGTCTCAAGAACTGACTCACATTAACCAAAGTTCATGGAGCTATAATGGATAAAACCAGATAATATTTTAAGGATTAGCACTGAGAGCTGTAACTGTTCATGTATTTGGGTACTTTGTCCTTTACCCAGAGCATTTTCTCCAGGCAATCTAACCACAGTGCAAGTCAATGTATAATCAGAAGTTGAATAGGACTATTTACTGTATGATTTCAATGTTTAAATTCATCATCTCATATGACTGTTTACAAATTAGAGTTAGTCCTTTCACAAAGCAGCCCTTCCCAGGTATTATGGAAGCTTCTCTCTCTTTTCCTCTGTACTCTCTATAGCCCACACTTCATATAAAAATATCCTCTAGGAGGAGTATCTATAGAGTCACTAACAAACATTGCTTTCCAAATCAGTTTCTTAAATAACTCTTCCCTCAAGGAGTGAGACAGCATTAAATCACAGATAGGCAGAAGGATAAAATTCAACAAGGAATAAAGGTGAAGAAGCAAGAAGTGCTGAAGCAAGAAGTGGAATATATATATTCCACTATCTCATAAGTTTAATAGAGGCTGCTCTGTGGCCTACTTCTACTTGGGCATCAGCAGTCTTCTTCCTGGAGTTTGAATATTCATTAAAATGACTATAAACTGGAAGTTAAATGTCTTTATGAACCAAATGCAAAAACAGCCACAAAGTGCATTTACTTCGATTCTTTTAGAAGGGATTTTTTTCAATTATTATTCTGAAGGCCATTACTTTATTATTTTATGTAAATTTAAAGTTACAAATTAAATAAGCTTGGTTGCATAGCATAGTGAATAAGGCCATAGCTCTAAAGAAGATCTGGCTTTGAGTCTTACCTCACCCACTGCTTAGTTGTGTGACTTTCTCTAAACACGGGGATAATAAAAGCACCTAACTCACAATGTTGTAGTAAGGGTTGCACTGGAGCATGTAAAGTGCTTGGCAGAGTGCCTGGCCTGTAATAAGTGCTCCATAAATTCTGTTGGCTACTGATGTTGCCACTGATATTACTGTTGTTGCTATTGGTGATGCCTTTGTGGGATTCTTCTAATAGCCTCCCACATTACAGAAAGCAATTTATTTTCTATGGAATATGATGGAATAAGAACAGTTTAGGTCAGACCATTGTTGTCTATTGCCTGGCATCTTAATGTAAAGTTTGATAGTTCTCAAAACTGCACACAGCAGCATGTTGCATAGCTGGATGTGCAATTCTCTGGACTGCAGCTCTTCAATGGCTTCCTACATGGGTTCAATTGGGTTAATAGAGTCCAACTTTGGCCAACTCTACAGCTTCCTCTCTTTCCCCTTCCTCTTTTTGCTTTATGATCCATTAACACTAACCTCCTGAGAGGGTTTCGTGTGCTGTCTCTCACCTACATACCTTTGCTTCTGCTTCTCTACTCTGTTGGAATGCCCTCTCATCTCCAGTCTATTAGGTTAACTCCTACATACCCTTGAATGGTTAGTTCTTACATCATCTCTTGGCCTCTTAACTCAATGATTGGCTCACCACTGTTCCCAGCACTCAGCACACTGCTTGGCATACTAAATGCTCTCAAAAAATGAATGAATGAAAGGATAGCCCTTTAACAGGGTTTTAATAGGGCACTCTACTAAGAGAGATGAGGAAATGGAGACACAAAGAAGTCTCCATTTGCAGGTTTGAAGCAAAATACTGGTCAGATTATGAAAAACAGTCTTCAGATATATAAATACGGGCACTTACAATACAATTTTTGTAAAATCTAAAAGTCAACAGGTCATTTTATGGCACACCATTCACTGATTAGTTGAATTAATCCAGCTATTATGGAAGGGAAAAACATACTAATTCACTCCTGTATGTGATTTTTTTTAAAGTCTTTAGACACATTATAATATATTGAGTTGTTGATTTGAAAGTTAAGAGTTTACTCATCTTAGTAAAGAAAATAATTTAAAATTCTTAATTTTGGATTATACAATTAGTCACCATTGTTGACTTACACATTTAATTCACTCGAGTCAAAACAAGATTTTTCATTCAGCCAGCACTACAAGCTCAAGCTAGTAGCTAAGAAATTAAGCCAATCTGCCATTGTTAGTCTCTGTCATGCTTTATGTTATCACATACAACCTGGATTCTGAAATTAGTACTTATCTGAAGTTTTTGTTGAAACTTGAGGTAAAATGAAGCTAATCTGCTTTATCTCAGCTGTATTGGCTTTGTAATATTAACAGTAACACTTCTTTTTCTCAGTATGCTAACCAATTGTAATTCAGATGGTATTTAAGAAGCAGATGCTGAGAAGGAATGGTTCTGAGGAGAGTATGGCTGTTGGACAGTAACCAAATGCCTTAAATACATAACGCAGCATGTTGTTATTGACTTGCACCATTAGTCTTCAAGAAGTTTACCTCATAACCATGGCCTCAGCATGTGTAAACCCACCAGATGCTTAGCTTAATTACACTTTTGAGATACGTGCACTTGGCAGTACATCATGAGCTAGGTAAGTATTGCCTCCTAGCAGCTAACATTAGAAAGTAACCAGGATGGAGGCCGGGCACGGTGGCTCACGCTTGTAATCCCAGCACTTTCGGAGGCTGAGGCAGGCGGATCATGAGGTCAGGAGATCGAGACCACAGTGAAAACCCGTCTCTACTAAAAAATACAAAAAATTAGCTGGGCGTGGTGGCGGGCGCCTGTAGTCCCAGCTACTCGGAGAGGCTGAGGCAGGAGAATGGTGTGAACCCGGGAGGCGGAGCTTGCAGTGAGCCGAGATTGCACCACTGCACTCCAGCCTGGGCGACAGAGCGAGACTCCGTCTCAAAAAAAAAAAAAGAAAGTAACCAGGAAGGAGACTCCATTTTAGAAATGCAAGCAAAAGATGCAATTTTAAACACTGAGATAACTCCAGCTGCACATTTTGATCTGTTGTAAAAGAGCAGAATCAATTCATAGAACTTGTATTCCACATTGTTTGGGTGAAATGTCTCTTAAGCATACTTGGAGGGCCTAATCTTGAAGTTGCCTCATTTGATGAATGGAAGCAACTCATTTCTCCAGCATAATTCGAAAATATGGCACTCTGGATCAGAACATCTCCCAGATAGCTAAATATATTTTTTTAAATAGCAGTAGTAAACAATAGCATAACAAAGCATGGTGTAACTGAAAGAATGTCAGTCTTGGTTCCAGTTGGCTGGGAGTTAGGATCCTGGCCCTGCTACTCACAAGCTATGTACCCTAACACAAGTCACTCAACATCCCTCAGCCCCAGTTTCCTAGTCCGTAAAATAAATATAATGTTATCAACCTGTTGGGTCCACGACTACACCAGTTGTCATGCCTAGGTCCAGGTTCCAGCCCATACTGAGGTCCGAGGAGAGGGGTGGATAAGCAGATACCTGAAAGAACACTCAGGGGGGCTGTAGGCAGGTGAAAGATGAATTTATCCAGCAGCAGCTCTTATCAGCAGCTTACTTACACTAGCTCTCTCACACTGTCCATCTTGTCTCAGCTGTCTGCTCCAGCTCTGTGGCTCCTCTGAGCAGCTCACCCACACTAGCTCTCTCACACTGTTCACCTTGTCTTGGCTACGTAGTCCAGCAGCTCCCACACACAGCTGAACAGCTGGCTCTCCCCTGCTTTCAGGGTCAGCAGCTTAACTCTTTCTCTCTCTGGGCATGAGCTGAGCAGTGCTGTGTCCTGCCTCCCCACTCTCCAGTTTTGCTGACTGTTCTTTCTCTTTCTGGGCACAAGTGTGCCTGTATAGTGTCAGCAGAGCAATTATACCTTTTACAGGCAACAGAGGCTTAGTGCCAGATGATGAGCCTTCCCATATTATGGCTACATGGCTGTGATAGGAAGTGGAGTTATATGCCTGTGCTCTAAACTCGCTGAGTCACTCTGGATGTTTACCTGGGTCTATCCTTGACCAAAGCACAGCCATGTTCCTTACACTACTCTTTAAGGTTGTTTTGAGGGTTAGAGATTAATTTGTGAAGTCCCAGGCACATAAAAGGAGCCCAATAATCAGCCAGTATTACTCTTCATTGTATCAGTATGTGTACAGTCTGATGGAATTTTAGGGTGAGCAAAAAAAAGTAGAACAAGAAGTAGAGAAGTTTCAAGCTCAAATGCTGTCAGGGCTGAAGTAAGTGAGTGAGTAAAGGGGATGAGGGATGATGTAGTTGGAACCCTGGTGGAATCAGGGAATGTACGCTTCCTCTTAAGGATTTTGGATTCAAAATCTTTTAAACACCATAGACTGAAAAAAAAAGTCTTATTTCTGGTATGTGAATTTGTCCCAGGCCATCAATCTGTAATGCTTGATATTCCAACTTACCTTTTTTTAAAAAAAAAAAAAAAGAAAGAAAGAAAGAAAGAGAAAGAAAGAAAGCAAGCCTGTGTTATGAGAGACTTGTTACTTGTCCTAATAACCCAGCCATTTAGTGGCAGAGTTGAAATCAAATCTCCCTCTTAGTATGTTTATTTGAGCTTTCTTCTTTCAATCACAAACTTGTCTTTTTCTGGCATCCTTTCTGGAATTCTTAGGGAAGAAATCTAATTTCCTTTTCTGGTTTCTGCATGTTGCTTTCCTTGGGCCAAGTTGATCCTATTATCCTCTGCCATCCTGGCCAACGAGAAAACAAATGCGTTCACCTGCTTTCACTCTGGGTCTTTAAATACTAAGGCTCAGAAGAAATCCTCTCCTAGTTCACATTCTGATTTTTCAAGCCTGGAGACAACTGGTTACAGAACTTTCTTCTCCCTTTGAACCTCAATTTCTAAAAACCCCAGGTTTTTGCACATTGCAGCCAACATCAGCGAAATCAAAATTACTATGCAAGGTGTTGACTTAACAAAACAAACTTCTGGTTCAACCAGTCTGTTTCACACTGAGCCTAGTGACCTCAAGAACCTGATCTGTGTTTGTGTTACATTTTATCTAGTTTATGGATGACAGAACAGTGTGAGCCTTTGCTGAATCAGATTGTCCAGCATCTGAACTACTAGGGGGTAGGTGAAGCATTGGCTCATTCAGGTTGATACAGCAGCTCAAACTTAGGAAGAAATGTGCTCAATAAAGGTTCTTAAACATAGCATTAATGACTTATATCAAGCAGGGAGCAGCACTTTGTAACTGTGCTTCTGACAACCCTGATATTTAATCCAGATTATTTATATGTATTACAGGCTTATACTTGTTTGCAACCTTGGCAATTTTTTTTTGTCTTTATACTTTACAACAGCATGATTTGCTTTCATTTATTCATACAACAGCAAGGATGTGAGCCAAAATGTCTTTCAAAGAAGCCACATCCTTCACAAATGTAAAACATGTGGATGAATAAAACAGCTAAACTCTGAAAAGAAAAATGAGTTTCTCTAGCTACTGACTAATACCTTATTGTAAAAGGGTTTTCACTATAGAAATATGTTTGTCTTAGTTTTAACATTTATTGGGCTCATTTTGATTTAGCATGCTTTTTCGAAGTATGGAGAAAAGTTAGTGTTAATAGCCACAGTAATTGTAATAGTAAAAACTCAGCTGATATTTATTTTGTGTGACTTTTGCAGTTTTTAAGATGATATTCTACAGATTAGATGACAAACTAAACATAATCTGGTTCTCTATATTAATCTTTAAATATGTTCTTCTTTACATTTGTAAACAATGCTTATAGTCATCAATTTTAATATTTCATGTTGTACTTTTGCTTATTGGTAACTAAAAGTTTGCATTTGAGAGCATTTTTTCATAATGCATCAGCTTTATATTTTATTTCCTCTTAACTACATTATTATTTGCATTGTTTTTGTGTGTGAGTGATCACAAGCAGAGAGAGCTCATAGTATAACGACTCTGAAAATTGTCCAAGTGACTCTTTCCATTGAAAGCTGTTTGAACAGATGCATATGTACTCACTTTCAGTATGTTAAAAATATTAACATGAAAGGCACTTCTTCATAAATATTTTAACACTAGCTTAAAATATAATCTTAGCATACCTTCTAAGAAAAATACCAACCAAGAGCCTTTTCCAATTGAATTTGTATATGAAGAGTATAATTCAACTGGAAATCATACATTGAAGCAAAGAAAGAAAATGCCAGGCATCACATGGAATGTTGGACTCAGTTTTACTTACATTCAGTAAAGCAGAATGAATCTGGAATATAGTTACATAAAGAGCAAAAGGACAAAGAATGCCTCTGTTTCTTACTAGGATTAAACTCTTATCTGCAAAGAAACAAAGATGTAAGAATGTAAAATATAGATTGATCAGTCCTTTACTAGCATCCCAAAAGGAAGAATTGATTGAAATCTATCAGGGAAACATTATATATCCATCTACTGGTCAAACTATAAAAATCAAAACAAATGAAGGAACTTAACTTGAAAACATGCCAAGAGGTGCGCTTGCTGTTGAACCGATGCAGCCTGGATATTCTAGTGAAGTTACTAGATTCCTGATTTCTATTGATACTGGCTCCTGATTTTCTGATTTAGAACTAACTATCAAGCTTGCACTAATCGTTCCTCATGGTTGAGAATGGAAAGTTCCTGATTTGTGTTGCTTGCACCTTCAGAAACTCCGTCATCAGATTCCTGAATTTTCCTGCCTCCAAAGAATTACTGATTCATCACAGCTAGAGCTGATTGGACAAATGGGTACATATGCAAGTCTATTTTCTTGAACTACAATGGAATACTCATTTACCCCAATTTTGTGTTTGCTACACAGATAATTATAATGTAGCCACATGTATAAATCACTCATTGAAGTTGAATGAAACATTTGGTACGCTAGAATTGGTTTTATATACCTGAGATCAGAAGAATGAGAAGTAAGAAGCATTATGAAATAACAAAATACTTGGCAAGGTGAGGTATTGGGCTACAGTAATAAAGAGTTTGTGCATTTCCTAAAGATAAACAATGACTATAATGTCTCTGCATAATAAATATGTTTTGCTTATGTTGTGTTATGACTACACGTGGCACTTTAAACACTGTGGAATTATAATTGTGTCACTTGATGGATAGTGCACTTAGTAGCATTGAGAAGTAATGAGAGCACCAGATACGGTCTCTGTGGTGGTTTCTTAACTTTGTCCTTATAGTGCATAAACAGCCATAGATGATACATAAACAGATGAGCATGGCTGCATTTTAATACAACTTTATTTATGGACACTGAAATTTGAATATAATTTTCATGTGTCATGGAATATTCTTCTTCTTTTGATTATTTCTTAACCATTTCAACATTTAAAAACAAGTCTCATCTCATGGGCCCTACAAAAATAGGTAGCGGAAGAAAGAGATTTGGCCCACAGGCCATCATAATATTCCAGCCCCTGTTCTAAAATTTAGACGTTTTGCACTTAAAGGCAAAACAGGTCTGGGTTACTGGTCAGGGTCCCCATGTGTTACTATAGAATTCAGATTAAACATAAATCTGGAAAGGTACAAAATCTTATTTTCAGAAAAAGCACCTTGCTTAAATCTTGACATAAGAGGATACAAGAGTCCAACAGTCCTACAAAGCCTTTATTGGCAACTTGAGGCAGTGTTCCCTATTGTGTGATTCATGAATCAAGCACTTTGTGGGGAGAGGGGCGGTACTTATAAATGTATATTCATGCCTACTTCCAATTTTATTTCATTAGGAATCTAAACTTTTAATAAATGACCCAGTTAATTCTTATGTATACTAAAGCTCAAGAGCAGCTTTCTTAGGAGCCCATATGTATATCTAATCAGATATAGAAATGTCAAAACTGATGGCCATAAACCCACTCAATAAATACCACTCTAACTTTGGTGTCAGGGCAAAGGGAAACTAGAAAACTCAGTTTTAAATGTATGCTAAAACATACATCACACATATACAAACATATACATATATATTCATACACACATATAACTTTTTGTCTCTCAGTAGGAAGCAGTTTAATGTATCTACAAAATTTTAATAATTTTCTCCGTATAATTACTCTGGCTATAATTTCATGTATCAATGTCTATGATTATCAGGAGTTTGCATGTGTTTATGTTGGGAAAGTATTAGGAGAAAAGAGAATAATAATTTTAAATCTGATTTAAATTCATATTTTACCCCCCAAAAAACCATTCCTTTAGTTTCTTTGCAACTTTGAAGTTTATTCTAGCTGGATAGGCCAAGATTTAATATAAGTGGGATTTTTTTTTTCATTTAATACTTAGACAATACAGGGGGGATCTGGAACATCCTCATTTGTTTTAATTAAAACTTTCGATGTTTAGGGTATGTTTGCATAAACCCAACTCTCAAATATCAGAAAATATTTAGCAAATATAAGAAAATATAAGCAAGTAGGTATACTTGCTTATAAGAGCCTACATTTGAAGTCAAATTGTCATTATAAAGAAAGTATAATCTGAATTTAGAACATTCCATAGCAGCTAGTTAATGATATATTACCATACCTTAACATATGCACTTCAACACATTTGAGAAGCTTGTACGCATTTAAAAAGCAAGATTTATTGCATAATCAATATTGCAGCAGTAGAATAAATTTTTTACAATTCAAAAAAATTAAAGATTTCACTAAATTAAATATTCATATGCTCCCTAGTTAAAACACACTCATTATTTTTTACCGTTAACAATCATAGTGGAGATAAAACTTTGTGTCTTGTGTTAATCACAACAATGTTCCATGCACCTCTTTATCATCATAAAGGTCATTTATAGTAATACCGTTGAGTAGGTAAATTCTAATATATTCATCAGCCTCCAATTGTTAGATAATTAGGTTAATTGCTGATTTTTTAATTTAAAAATTGCATTCAAGCAACAACTAAATAGAAGGAAAGCAGTCCGGTGTTCCCAACCATTAGGTGGAGATTGGGGTTAGATAGAAGATGGCCTTCCCTGTTAGATCAATAGACCAGTTCTGTTCCCACACCCCTTACTCAGCAGTTAGTCTGGCACTGATAATGGAACAGAATTGTTCCAAACTCCTTTTCCTCTTTTCTTGGACACACGACAAGATTAAAGTTTCTCTTACAATCAGATTTGGCCACGTGACAGGGTTCTGGATAATGGAATGTTAGTTTAAGCAGGATGCAACATTTTTAGGCTAGCTTATATATCTATTTAATCATATCCATCCACCAACATCCATGATCTTTCTCATTCTTTCATTGCAAGGAAACAACTATACCACCTTGGCAGCCATGTGATAAAGTTGGCAGAGATTCCATTAACCTGGGCCCCTGAATGACTAAGTTAAACAGAGTATCGCCTACTTTTCAATAATCTGGAATTGCTCAGGGGCATTTTGTGAGCAATAAATTTCTAGTTGTTTGAGCAATTAGAAATGTTGGGGCTGAATTTATTTCAGCAGTTACTATTATATTATTTAATGGAATTGGAGATATAGGCAAAGAGAAGGTCGTGTTTTTCTCTCTTCTTTCCAAGACAAAACTGCTAGCACTTTATCCCTCCAATGCCTGCACTACTCCTGACTTTATTGTTATCAGCAGTTTCTACTTTAGCCTATAGCAAAGGCCTAAGGGTAATAGCTCTATGCTATCCTTTCCATAGAAAATGTGGTTAAGCCTTACCCAATTTCTATTATCATATCTGAAATGGTAAAAATGACCATTTAACACTGGAGGCCCAGTTCTAAATTGACAATTTACATAATACGAAAATCATATATATCAACATTTATGAAACAGAAAACATTAGAATTGTCTGAAACCTCCAGAACAGCTTGCTACGTTTGCAGACATAGTTCTATCTAGAACAGTCAGAGCTGGTATTATATTAGATTGTTTTGGCAACCAATACTTATTCATTTTATTATAATTAAATGTCAAGAAAGGAATGTTGCTTCTGCAAATTTCAGGAATGTTTGATATTTTGCCAATGATAACACTGACATATAATTATGCCCATTATCTGCTATATCTATTATAAACTTAACCATAAAGTAACTGTAAAATGTATCACACAGTATCCTTAGGCATGAACAAAATATGAGATTTCTTAAATGCAACTTGCATCATCTCTATATGTATCTAATCTTAAGTAAGTCTTCAATTTAACTCTGCATTCCTTAAATTCAGCTGACAACCTATCTTATTTCTTATGATAGCTCTTCCAGGCCTTTTCTACTCTTCTTAAGTGACCATCTCCAACCCTGTATTTCTCATTCTCAGCAGTTGATATTATTAAGATGATGCAGGCCATCATACATGAGTCTGCTCAAATTCTTCTACTTTCCCCCATCTTTATCTTCATTTATATATTTATTCCTCATACTTCCAATAGCATATGAATAACTTTCCATCATATCTTTCCAGCCTTGTCATATGCCACCTGGATTCTAAATACATACCCATTCTTACTCTTGATTCCATGTATTGCTGCTTCCTCCAGGTTTTTTCTATCAAAACTCCTCTTTTTCCCAGAACATACAATCTTCTCTTCTCTACTATTAATTTCTTTTTCTTAGTCTAAAGCAAAATTCTACATATCCATAAAGGCAAAAAATAAAACAAAGAAAATCATCCCTAAGGGTTCTCAATGTCATCTCATCTTCCTCCTTTTCACAAACATTTAAAAGGAAGATCTACATTTTTTACTTCCTTCCCTTCCCCAGACGATGGTTTCTTAATTATTCTTAATCTGATTAAGAAGTTGTCTGGAAATTGTCAGCTGAAGATGAGCTAAGACATAGAAATAGAAGAGCAAAGGCAGGATGGTGTAAAAGGATAACATGCTTGTAGGAAAATATTTATGTTGGATGGTAAAATTGTGTACTTTCAGGGAAAGAATGGAAGGAAGAGCTGGAAAAGTAGAATATTATATTGTATAGAGGGCTCTGAATATCAAGAACTACACAGCATATTCAGTGCTTTCATTGCAGTTATTTTTAAGCAAAAAAAAAAAAAATACTTCACAGTCTTTAAAACCACCAAAATATAAGCAGAAACAATTTAAATTCAGGAAAATGGGTAAGAAAGAGATCACAGCTACTCTTCTCAGTCCCACCTCCTAGTCTTTGGCTCTATCTTGTCTCTTCTTGTAACTGTACACTTCTGCCTTTAAAGCAAATCCAGTGATCAATGTCCTTATTACACTACGATATTCTTCACAGCTTTATTTGCCACAATCAGAATGAAGATTTACATGTACTGTGTTTGATATAACATATAACAGAGAGTAAAGACAAATTTGAATGAGTGAATAAGTCATTAATAAAGGAAATTCTGGTTAAAAGCATGAGACATAACTGTTTACCATCACTTCTAAGATTTCCTGTGGGATTTTTGAGATATTATTCTTTCTCAGGGTTGCTGTGATTATACTAGGGAGCTTCCTGAGATGCTAATTCACCCTTACAAACAGATGTGCTCTTTTAGGAGGTAAATGTATATTATTGTCACTGACCCTTTCAAGTTTTTGATATATAATGGTATTTATGGAGTTATGATATATACTGGCATTTCAGATGCCTGCTAAAGCAAGGTAATGGCTGACCTAGTATGTACATGACTTCGTGCAGGAAATGAAAAGCTGACCCATTGATCGTTTACTGTGTTCCAGACATTATTATATAGGCTTTATATTTACTAACCTCTTAAATTTGTAAAACAAAAAAAGTTGGCCTAGAGAAGTCAAGAGTTTGAACGAAGGACATATAAGTAATAAGTGTAAAATGTAGGTATCAGGTCCATTCTCTTCCCATGGCATCATTTGGGCCATTCCTAAGGCACCAAACGCATACACACACACACACACACACACACACACACACACACACACACACACACGAACTGTTTTAAATTTTAAATCCAGTAAAAATATTTCGTGCAGACAGGAAAGGCAAGGAGTACTTTCACAAAAATGCCACCATTTAAGGGAAAGTGACCAGAGAAAAGAGATATTTTACTTTTCCCCAATAACGAATGTTCTTGGGTTAGTTTACCTGGTGTCAGATTAGAAATCAGATGACATTGCTCCGTAATAACTAAACAGACACTAGATTTTTTTTTCTGTATGGTAGGGAAGGGCCAAGATTAGTTACGGACTGGGGACTCCAGAGGGACAAATGGGGTGTAGAAGGAAACTAAAATTTCCCCCACAAATGTCAGAGACTGGCCAGGTGTGGTGGTTCACCCCTGTAATCCCAGGACTTTGGGAGGCCAAGGTGGGCAGATCACCTGAGGTCAGGAGTTTGAGACCTGCATGGCCAATGTGATGAAACCCTGTCCCTACTAAAAATACAAAAGAATTAGCCGGGCTTGGTGGTGGGTGCCTGTAATCCCAGCTACTTGGGAGGTTGAGGCAGGGGAATCGCTTGAACCTGGGAGGCAAGGGTTGCAGTGAGCCGAGATTGCTCCATTGCACTCCTGTCTGGGCAACAACAGCGAGACTGTCTCAAAAACGAACAAACAAACAAAAAAACAACAAATATCAGAGACCTGAGATGGAAGAAACAAGAGCAAAGAGAGAGGCAGAAGTAAAAAATAATTTCATAGACATCAACATGGATATTTCTAAAAGTTTCTATAGATATTTCAATGTTATATACAGGTCTTGCCTTCCCAGAGTTTAATTTAAGGCCAGCCTTATTTCTTAATATTTTCATTCTTGGTCACAAGAAAGATGCTAGTATTCTGCACAAAAGGACAAAAGATATGCTTATGCTTATTATCAGTGTCCTTTCAATAATCTAGGGGCGATATTAGCACATCATTGTCTTTAACAAGATATATAAGGCAAGCTAGATTATTCTTTTCATCAGCCTTTCAGACACCAACATTTCAGCTGAGGTAACAGATTCTTAGTTACAGAGACTAGTTGGGTCAGCAGATCCAGGTTCAAATGAAGAGAGATTTCAGTTTAGTGAACAAGAAAACTATAGATGTTACCTGAGGTTAAAATTTAGCAAGCAAGATGTCACTAACTTCTTTATTAAATAGACATATGCTATGTATATGTTAAGGAGCAAGTCAAGATTCCTCTCCAGTCTCACTAAGTCAAGACAGGGTCATGGAAGTTGAAATAGACTCAAGTAAGAAGGAGACAGCTGCATATATGAAGAGCTGGAGGTTGATTTCTATGAAGGATGGCATTAGCACAGTTTATTTCCATGATATCTTTCCAGAAAGTTAAGCATTTTTTCTTCCACTGTGTCACCTTTTCCAAGTACTACAGAGATACACCATGAATCAGAACACAGATTCGATTGGAATTGTTTTCAGTTTTTCTGACATTTGTTACATAATACAAGGTTTTAAACCTTGCTAGCAATTAACCAGAATGAAATGCTTAATATAAGCTAACTTTATTGAGAACACATATACTTACTTTTAAAAATACAAAATGTGAAATATTTGCAGAGACACATTCTTTTACTTAGCAGACATTGTGAGGCTAGAAGGCCAGGAAAAAGTATTCAGTAAAATTTCGGAATTTACCCAAATAGTAATAATTTTAAAAGGGATAAATATAAATAGTTGTATGGTCTTATCTGAGCCCAGTGTTCTAGAATGACCTAATCTTCACCACAGACATGCAGATTAATCTGCACTGATGTCAACATTTCAGACATTTGGTAAGGTATTTATCTCCATTCCGCTTAAGAAACAGCTCAGTGTCATGTGTAAAAGCAGAGAGATAATTTATTTCTTTGCATTTCTAAGAGAAATTTTCTGTGCCATAGGTTTATTTAAAGGATAAATGTCTTTTTAACAGAGGCAAAACAAAATGAATAAACTGTGTATAGATTCATGAAATGCATGTCAAAAGTTTATAAAAATTAATATTTACAAATATTGAACTATGTCCTCTCTATTGTGTTAAAGTAGGTAATAAGAACTTCTTAACCTTGGTATCTAGTTAAGTAATTGTAAAAAAGCTGAGATTTTTGAAAGGATATTATAAAAAATAAATATATTTATGCATCTCTTCTGCATCACTGTAGAGTTCTTTCCACCTCCCCTCATTTTCCCACCTGTTTGGAAAGATATGTTCTGGCAGAGTGTCTAGGACTTAATATCATTCCAACCACATACAAATTGAATTCCAGCCTCATAGCATCAAATCTCTGGGGAATAAAACCTGGCCACATACAAAGAACATAAACTGTTCCTTCACAAGATGGCAGGTATCTGGCACATGATTTGGGTTTTATTTAAACAAACTGATTAGCAGTATCACATTGGCAAGTTCATTGTTTATAATCATTCTATTTCATTTGCCTGTAAAAATTAGAAGCACACATTCCATTTTATAAGCCTGGTATGAATCAATAGGGATTTTTTTCCATCAACAAAATACTGCGGAGCTAAAAGCAAGAAGGAAAAAAGATAAGTGCAAGAGATTTTAAAGCCCACCAACACTGCTGTAAGAAGAAATTTTCTGCTAACAATTACACCATTAACCACACTCAAACTTTTGTGGGAAAAATAATAGAGACACCAGTAAATCTCACTGGATTTCCTGCCTAAAACCAGTGTAGATAAATGGACTCATATCTGAGTAGGCTCTGAATAAGAAAAAAAGGATTATTACTTTTAAATATCACTCCTTGCCAAAAGAGTCTTAGCACTTTCTCAAGAAAACCAACACATTTAGCTATTTTTGAAAAAGTAATAATTAAACTTGTTTGATGATTGGTGTTTGACAATTGAATGTTTGAATTCAGATATTTTTAATACCAATAATGTCATTTTTATTTCCACAAGGGAAGAGCTATGAGAAATCTGTTTTCTATATCCTCTTACTCAATATCTTTCTTTCTAACCCAATCCAATGATTCTTAAACCATATCCTCAACCATTTTATGTTCTTGATTTTTCCATTTGTGTTCTCAATTCTAACCCCTACTAATGTTTTTAAGATCCTTATCCATTAACCTTTTTATTCAAAATATGGAAGGCAAATTAGCACAGTGCTTAAAAGTATGAACTTGGGTACCAGACAGTACTTGGTTCAAGGCCACCCGCTCCAGCTTAGCCTCTTACACCTCATGCTTTCTCTTCTAGTACCAATCTTGCTTGGTTCTGAGGATCTATAAAGATAATGCATGTAACATGTAATGCTTAGAACAGTGGCTGGCACAAAATGAACATGTTTTTCTATTAGTAAATCATTAGCATTTATTAGTTTTCATTGTGATTTTTGTTTGTGCCTCTCCTACCCCTCTTCTGGCTTTGTATAAATTCAGTCTGTAGATATTAAATCTATCCCATTTTATTTAAATTTTTAAAAATTATTTTTAAGTAATCTCCTTTTATCTGGCTATTGTCATACCTATTTGCCATCTCATTCTACAATTTCTTGATATAATAGGCTAAACATCCTATCCTGATAGTCTCACTTCATGTATTCCTGAATGCACTGGTTTCTGCTTAGTACCCCAGCCTTTTAGAAGGCAGTCTTACATTCTCACTTTCTTCTAGCCAGTGTCGCACTAGAGCTCCAGTTATAGCTTGCTGTATACTGCTACTTAGATACACGAGTGGCCCTCAGACTCAGTAAATCTAAAATTAAAGTACTACTACCTTAGCTTTCCAACTTTCTTTACCTCTTCAATTACCTATTCTAGTTAGCGGTACCACCACCATCCCACTGATAATACTGAAACAATAAGTATTATGATATTAATTACAAAGTACAACAGCAGTAACTAAAACTTACTAAACGTTTATTAAGTGCCATTCATTGTTCTAAGTAGTTACAAATATTAACTCAATGTTCACAAAAATCCTCTGAAGTAATTACTATTAATATTATTTGATAAAGAACAAGGGCAAGTAACTTACCCAAAGTCACACATCTAGTAAGTAGTAAAGGCAAGTATTCTACCTTTGGAAACTACACATTTAACTACCTTACTACACTGACTTCAGCATGGTGATCAGAAAGACGGCAGTCACCTTTAACTTCTCATTTTTCTTCACTTCCTTTATTGGGTTAGTACCAATTGGGTTAGTACCAAATTCTGTTCTTTTTAAGTACTATTTACCTATCAAATAGATCTCTTCACATTATAATTTTCTCACTTATATGATGGTTATACTCTTTGCTTCTTAGTTATTTCCAATCTCTTTCATAACCCTTCCAAAAGGAGGTATCTAATATTGAATTCTGATGAGTTACTTGCCTGCTTCAATGATATTCACAATAGAAACTTAAGCTGAATGATACAGCCATTGCCTACTTCTTCAAAGCCAACTCTTGTCACTTTTCTTACCATATATAATGTTGCAGGAAAACAGCAATTCCAAATTAAGACTAGGTTGTGTCCAGGGCAGAAGTTCAGGCATGTGTGATAACCTAGCAAGGTCTCTTGAGCAGGAGACTTAGAGGGCCAGTGAGCTCACAAATGACTTGATCTAATAAAAATGCTCTAGTTATAGGAGCTGAGAAGTTATTTCAAATATAAAACATTGACCATCTCTTCAACTGTTCTCTTGAACTTGAAGAAACTGTAAAACATTAGCTAACAATATTTCTTGATCAGAGGAGAGAAAATCACCTTTATTGCCCATTTTGCCACAGAATGTGCCCACCTGGAACGCTATGAGGATTCAGGGTGTTTCTGGTACTGCCTGGTGCAATAGTAATTGTGCTTTCTGCAGCTGGAAGAAATGTGACAGCTGATCGGGACTTACAGAGTTTGAAGAAGCAGCAATAGATAACATGGTATTTGTTGAAGCAGCAATGGCATAGCATCCAGTGAGATGTTGACAAGCCACCTACAGCCTAGGAGAGAAGTCTGCTATGCACAATAAAGCAAGTGCAGAACCTTTGAAACAGAGTTTCTTATAAGCACATCTGAGACAATAATTGATTAATCTCAGACATACCTAGGTTGCCAAGGGCCATATCAATTAGAGAGTCTGGGAGTCTAAGGTACTTACCGTAAGGTAGGAAGAAGCATCAGAATTAGAATACTACTTTTAAGTAACTTCTTCAGTACCAACAAGCTTATAGGGACTACAGAAATTTAAATTATGCCAGAAATATTAAACACTTGGTAATTTTTCAAATTTTTTCTAACCCTTGTGATATGGTTTTGCTGTGTCCACACCCACATCTCATCTTGAATTCTAATCTCCATAATCCTCGCGTGTTGAAGGGGGACCTGGTGGGAGGTGATTAGATCATGGAGGTGGTTCCCCCATGCTGTTCTCATGATAGTGAGTGAGTTCTCACAAAATCTGGTGGTTTTATAAGGGGCTCTTCCTGCTTCGCTTCCTTCACATGCTCTCTTGGCCTGCTGCCATGTAAGATGTGCCTGCCTTCCCTTCCACCATGATTGTAAGTTTCCTGAGGCTTCTCCAGCCATCTGGAACTGTGAGTCAATTAAATTTCTTTCCTTTATAAATTACCCAGTTTGGGGTATTTCTTTATTGTGGTGCAAGAATAGACTAATATACTTTGCCTGTGTTGGAAATATTTTGCAGGATATATTGTGAAGTCTTTGAAGGCAACAATCATCAACCTAAAACAGTCCTTAGTAAATAGTAGCCACCTAAAATATTTACTAAACTAATAAAAATGGAGAAAAAGTCAAATTAATTTGACGTATTAATAAGTTCAAATACAGTATTCTCATTCATATATTCATCCAGTCTTTTATTCATTTAAAAACATTCACTGACTGCTAGACACTGGGCTAGATTCTGGGAATGTAGTGGTACAAAACACAGTTCTTGGCCTTAAGGAGCCCACTGTGATAGAAAATAGTGACGACAAGTACTATATGGGGGTACTTACCTATGGGACAGGAACTCTGTTAATGTCTTTAAATGAATGATTTCATTTATATTATTTACCCCATTTTATAAAAAGTGGCCCCTCAGAGATTAAAGTGATTTTCCAGAGTCATACATCTAGGAAGTTACAAGCCAGAATTTCAATTTTGATGTCTGTGTTTGGTCAATGCTATCATTTCTCAATTTTCCATCATTCAGCTATGACACTGACAATTTTTTGTCATATTTGATATTATTTCAGTTTAAACACATTGGCTTGGGATTTTCACAAACATGAATGTCTATCCTTGGTTTGATTGATTAATTCTTGGTTTGATTGATTAATAACTTATTTTCTTCATAATATGCATTAAAATTAATATATGTACTTAAAATTAAAAGGTTTTCCTCATGCCATCCCAAATTATCTTTGGTGTCATTTTGTTTAGACACATCTTCGGATATACTATCCTATGCCATGTTAGCTCACACAAAATTAGAGGACCACATTGAAAGCTGGATGGCAGCAGCCACAAATCTTACCCTTGACTGTTAGATTATGCTAAATCTAATTGTTATGATCGCTCTTACATTTCACCATGGTCCAAAGCCACTACTCAAAAAAACTAAGAGATGGCCATGATCCATCCCAGGGAGTAGTCCCCACTACCATCACCTGCTAAGGCTTAGCCTAAAGCTTACAGGTCCAGAACACCAAGTCCAAAAGATTAGGAATAATTGATTCTCACTTAATTCTGTCTTTTGCTGTTGTTGCTTTGTTTAGTTTGTCTCTTTGTTTAGGAATCAGGATATTAGTGGCTCCAGTATCTGACTAGAAAAAGTGAGGCAATAGGGTTATAAGAGTAGCAGGGATTTAAAAAACACCCAAAACAATGATTGTACAAACATATTTGCTTCTAAAATTATCTTTAAACCTCACATTATCCTATAAAATATTCAACCCCTTTAAGGCCTTATTTAACAGGGATCTCTAATTCTGTTATTTCACACAGATTGTTTTTCTGATAAGTAGAATTTTTTTTTCAAATTTTTGTAGAGACAGTGTCTCACTATGTTTCCCAGGCTGGTCTCGTACTCCTAGGTTCAAGCAATCCTCCTGCCTTGGCTTCCCAAAGTGTTGGGATTACAGGCATGAGCCACTGCTCCCAGAAGAGATAACTCTTAAGAAATGACTATTTTTTTTAAAGATTTAACTGCTTTGATTAAAATCTTTACAAAAATATTAGACCTTTATATGTCTCAAGTGCACTGAGCATCTTTTTCATTGACAAGAGAATATGATCCTAATTGCTTGTCTATGCATAAAGATCACATATGATTTGCTTCTGACTACTTCCCCAACTGCATTTCATCCTGTTCTTCCCAGCATGCATCACTGCCCAAGCACATTGGACTTAGTATTCTTTACACACCTTAAGTTCATTTATGCCTACAGGTCTTCATACTTTCTATTGTTCTTCTAGCCATTCAGACTTCACCTCAATGTCACTGTCTCAGAGAAGCCTTCCATAATCATCCTTTGAATGTTGCCCCCACTCTTTATTACACACCCTGTTTTTATTCCCTTTTACCTTTATCACATGAAATTATTGTTTTCAAAAAATTTATGTTTATTGTCTGTCTCCTTGAGTAGAATATACATTATGTAAAGATAATATTTTTACTATTGTGCTATTTTATTTTTGTTTCATTTATTTATTTATAATTTTTATTTGTTTTTCTGTCTCTTATTGGTATTTGACTGCCATCTATCACTTTTAAATGGATGTTTACCTCTCCCATGCTGCAGAAAGACTATAATTATTCTTCATAAACATAACTTATTTTCCTGTCTATTCTCTGAACAAATGACTCATTTAAAATTAGTACAGTTAAGGCATGGTGGATTAAATTCTACTTTTTTTTTTTTGAGATGGAGTCTTGCTCTGTTGTCCAGGCTGGAGTGCAGTGGTGTGATTGGCCCACTGCAACCTCCACCTCCCAGGTTCAAGCAATTATCCTGCCTCAGCCTCCCGAGTAGCTGGAATTACAGGTGCGTGCCACCATGCCAGGCTAATTTTTTGTATTTTTAGTAGAGATGGGGTTTCACCATGCTAGCCAGGCTGGTCTCAAACTCCTGACCTCATGATCCACCCACCTCGGCCTCCCAAAGTGCTGGGATTACAGGTGTGAACCACCACACCCAGCCTCTACTTCTCTTTTAAAAATTCTATATATGAGAGGATTTATCCCCAAGATTGTATAGTATTTAAGAAAATAGCTGGGCGCTGTGGCTCATGCTTGTAATCCTAGCATTTTGGGAGGCCAAGGTAAGCAGATTGATTGAGCCCAGGAGTTTGAGACAAGCCTGGGCAACATGGTGAAACCTTATCTCCGTTAAAAAAATACAAAACTTATCCTGGTGTCTTGATGTGTGCCAGTAGGCTGAGGTGGGATGATCACCTGAGCCCAGAAGGTTGAGTCTGCAGTGAGCCATGATTATGCCACTGCACTCCAGCCTGGGCAACAGAGCAAGACCCTGTCTCAAAAAAAAAAAAAAAAAAAAAAAAGATGATAAGGATGAGATCATAAGATCCTCAGTATTTTGTACTGTAGTAGAGGATATGTGGTCTACACTGGTTGATTTCTGATACAGTCAATTATAGCTATATAAAAGGAGAGGCTTATTTAACGATGTGATGGTGGGAAACAATACAAACAATATTTACACAAATGCCCACATCCATTCGTGTCTTATTCTCCATGTAGATGAGTAGGACACAGCTTTGTCCCATCTGGGTAGGGAAGGTATCTATTGAGAATGGCAATCAGACTTCACACTGAACTATATGTGAGAAAGTAATTTCTGGAATAAGATTAGTAGAAAGAAGCTAGATGGTCAAAAACAAAATTAAGCAATAAGGCTTTACCAGTCCATAAATAATCACCAGGCTTTACTTGGAAGATATGATAATGATAACGGAATTGATTTTCTAATATATCTAGAAGTATCCAAAATAGTCCGTGCTAGCTATTATTTAACAAAGTATCAAATCTTTATCCAAATGAAGGATGAGATGTGGACTTAATATAGAAATATTATAAATACTATCCTGTCCCCAAATATGGAAACCATCCATATATTTGTATTATCTTAGCTTTCATACCTACTTCATTTTTTTAAATGATGCTACCATGAGGCATGCCAAAATACCAGAGTGTAAAGGGTTTGTTAGAAAACCCTAATGATTTGGTCAGTGCTAGCACAACTTTACCCCCAAAAATCTGGCTCCTGCATCTAACAAAAATTCAGGTTATGGAGAATCATCTAAGCCATGTAAATGAGGCTTTTATTTCTGCTTCGAACTCTCAAATTTATAATACATTCATTCTGCACAATTCAATCACAGTAATTTTTTCAAAGCGTAAAATTCAAGACACATCCAAAACAAACTAGCAATTTCACCTTAATTCATTCTGTAAATAATTTGAAACATCCTAAGAATTGAAAGTATGCTTCTAACCCACAATTGACATTTAAAGATAATTAAATATAATTATTCCTATTGAAAGCTGAAACATTTGAAAGAGAGCTATTACCAAGTTAGAATTCAAGATATCAATTAAATACCATTTTATTCTAGCAAATAACAGCTGAATTCATAAACACTACACAGACATTGGCAAATCTTCTGCACACCTGTTACTGCATATTATCATGAAGCTTAAATATTCAGAGTATTTAAGTCATCTTCTTTGAAACTATGTTAGTCATCAAAGTTGAGAGCATCATATAGATATACATTGTTCTTTCTTACTGCAAAAACATTACCATATATAAACTAGTGGTGACCAGCATTTGGCCTTGCAAAATAAGAACATAAAACATAGACTCCACTCCCAGTCAGGTGGCATGGGTGTTGAGCTTTTGCTTTTCTTTAGAATTGGCAGGAAAAGAGCTGATGAACGCCTGTCTTGTGAGACATATGTACTGACCTCAAAGGGTGAAATGCAGGGTACTATTTATTCAGGTGAAAAAATACAAAGCTTCATGTGTTGTTCAATGGTGATCAAACAAGGAAAATTCCAAAGAATGCACTGCACGTGTGACTTTCAGGAATCAACTGTTGTGTTTCCAATATTAGATTGTAAGCCAGAAACACAAAAGGTTTTAGGGTAGTGGCAATTTTACATATAATAATTTTTCAAAGAGAAGATTTTCACTATCTTTGTACATAAACAATAGAGAAATCATAGGAATGATTTCCTCAATGACTAAATTTGGCTTTTTATGAAAGTCATAAGGGCAATAATCTACTGAGTTTAATGAATAAATTTTACAAATTTTTATTGCAAAATTTCTAATGATGGAAGCTAATGCTCTATGTTTTAGACAGCCTTCAGATGAATAAAAATGGTCACTAAATTCTATCATGTCAATCTGATCAGGATGTCATCAACAAATTATTTACAAAGCATATACATGCTTTTTCAGTGTTGGATATAAGACTCAAATCCTGATCTCAAAGAATTTACAACTGCAATGGCTCACCTCAGTTGAAATTCTCCCTCAGTTTATGTTTAAAACTTTCTACAATTGTAATTTTAGCTAGTAATTTTATCTTCCATAGGTCTCAGTTTTCTTATTTATAAAATGAGGACATTAAGATAGATCATTTACAAAGCTCCTATTAGGTATGAAATTCTGAGATACTATAAAAAAAAAACTTCAAGAGTTCTGAGGCTGAGGAGATCATGAGTGGTAAAGCTGGGGTTTGACACGGGAGTGTGAAATATGGGGATTTAATAAACAGAAAGAAGGGAGAAGCACATTCCAGGGAAGTTGAATTGAGTGAGCTCAGGTCAGAGGCAAGAAGTCTTGTGATGGGATGGACTGGCTTGAGTAGAGACTCACATTGGAGATCAGTAGGAGAGAAAGTTGGCTGGTAAGTTGGGCCAGATGGTGGAATGACTTGAATGTCTAGCTGGGGTTCAGGTTTTGTTTAAGAGGTAAAAGTGTTTTCTAAGGAAGAATAGTAACATTTGCAAAGTATTTGCCATTGGAATTTATAAGACTGACATATATGGGTATATTAGAGGGAATACATCTAATTTGAAAGCTATAGGAATGTAGGAACAGGTATATAAGACATATCAGTCAGGAGGTTTCAGCTGGAAGTGTAAAGGAAGGAACAGAAATGTTATACCACGCGCACGCCACCAAATCACTGTGCTGTAGTTTTCATATGCATCTTTGGCAGGAATTTGTCCATATTTTCATTCTGCAAGACAGCTGCTTCACATCACAAGAGAAATCTATGCTCAAGAAAGGCCATCCTCCTGGTTAAGCACCAAAGAAAGATTAATAATTATCTTTTACCAAAATCTTCTGGCTCCTTGGAATTTGGTGCTGCATTCATGTCCTGCCACTACACTGTGAACCCCACAGTTGATTAATAGCTGTAAAAGCATGCAATTATGAGAACTCGGGCAGCATTTCTATATTCAGTAGGATTTGTATAAATATAATAAATGGAAGATTTGTTTAGTTCTCCTGATGTTTTGAAGAAGTCAAAGAGTAACACTTGCAACACATATGAAAGCATTTTTATAACATAGCCTCAAAAAAGAGGCAAAAGAAAGCACAGAAATCTAGAGAAGCATAATCCACCAAGGGGCCTGACACTCTCTGAGCCAAAGGCTCCTCCCTTCTTCTGCTCTCTAAGCCGTCTTTTCATCATAGACATAAGTCAAGAAATAATAGCATCTCGTTGGTGTGGGAATGGCCAGACAGAACTCATGAGCAATTGCCACTCATGAGTAGAAGGTTATGCAATGTATATTTCACTATTAGGGTAACAATCTAAGGAGTTCTTTTAGGGTTTGATTCCAATAGCATTAATTTTTTTTCATTAAAGTTCCCATGGATTTATTTAATCTTCAACATGTATGCTATACTTGGTTGGTCAGTGTAAATTTTCAATTAAACTGTGAAAATCATTCTTAGCATCTTACATCTGGGGTTCTTTTTCTAACTTAGTTCCCACAAGAAGATGAAATATATTAAGAACCTGAATCATTCTGTATTACTTGTGCCAGATACACTATGTAGATCCCATGGCAGGCATATTTAATGAGGGAATCAATTTCTGCCTCAGCCCTAATTTGGCCTTTCCCAGTGTCCAGTATGTTTCTCTCAAATGAACTGGTCCATGGGGACCTTCAAAAAGTCAGGGTGTGTGAAGAGAAGGAACAGGAAAAAAAATTCAACATTATGACAGTTTTCTGCAAGCTTATTTTTTACAAAGTTATGTCAATTGAACTCCCTGGTTTAAACTAACCAGAGCACAGGAACCTTAATTAATCAAAAAATTCCCCTTAATACCAATTTGCTCTCTCTCTCACCCACCCCTCACCCCACACACAACCATTCCACTGTGGAGTAACATATTTCTGCATTGTCCTGCATATGGTCTAAATTAGCACCTGCATAGTTCAGTTATTAAATGAAAAACAGCTCTTTACTTGACCTATCGAGTTTTTGTATACAAGAACCTATCCAACAGCATTATGTCTTCCCTTATCAGATGTGTGTGGTATGACACAATGAATGTAACACTTCAGTGCAATTGGCAAGGTTTCAATTCCCAGGCACAGGGTCACATTTCCCTGTGCATTATTTTGAAACCAGACATTCTGCATGGGGTAGCTAATGTTGAAGCCCGGGATTTTTCCCTCAGAGATCTCAAAGCAAATCTGAGACACTATAACCCAAATTTAATAACAGCCAAAAAATATATTCACTGAACAAGAGCTTCTTAGAATAAGTAATGAAAACTCCAGAGAAATGTTAGGTGAATGTGTGGGGCCAGCCCAAGAGTCTCTTTTATCTGAAAATTGTTAAAGGATGATAGCATTGCATAGAGTATTTAATTCTGATTTTAAGAATAAGTTTCCTGTTTGTTGTCTTGATAAAGCAGCATCCAGATCCAAATTTTCAATGATTTTCTAATATATTTAAATTATATGTAATTACAGAAAATAACACATACATTATTGTACTGTTTATATGAAGTTTACTATTTTTCTATTCTTAAGTTTTAAAAATTTGTTAGCCTTTAAATTGGGGACAAACATAATATACACATATGTCTGAAGTGCCTGGGCTTAACAAACAGATACATCATTTCAAGACTGTGTAAGTAGGCTTGAGAATATACAGAAAGATGTACATTAATTTACTCTGAAAAAAAAAACAAACCATGACAGTGATGGTAATGTGAGTTTTTAATGATGTAAATGATTAGTATTCCTGGCAAATAGTAGTTAAACTGTATCCATTCACTAAAGAACAACAACAAAAAGAATAGATTTTAGAACAGATGAGGTCTAGTTTAGATATTATAATGACTCTTTGATTCTAATGCATTAAACCAGTATTTAATAGGTAGAAATATTTCTTAAAACAGTCATCTCAGGCCGGGCGCAGTGGCTCACGCCTGTAATCCCACCACTTTGGGAGGCCGAGGTGGGCGGATCACGAGGTCAGGAGATAGAGACCATCCTGGCTAACACGGTGAAACCCCGTCTCTCCTAAAAAAATACAAAAAAATTAGTCGGGCGTGGTAGCGGGCACCTGTAGTCCCAGCTACTCGGGAGGCTGAGGCAGGAAAATGGTGTGAACCCGGGAAGCGGAGCTTGTAGTGAGCCAAGATCGCACCACTGCACTCAACCTGGGTGACAGAGCAAAGCTCCGTCTCAAAAAAAAAAAAAAAAAAAAAAAAAGAAAGTCATCTTAGAGTTAATAACAGAAATAAAAACGAACACAAAAAGTCTTAAGATTTTCTTAAACAAAGAGCAATGGTCACATACACCTGAAAGCTTACATCCCAATTAATTATTGTATAACAGAAAGAACACAATCGCTTTGGCAAAAATTTAGATATGGACAACTGTAATAGGCAAGAATAGGCTTATCTCTCATGTAAAACTATACTTGAGTCAACAGGAACTTCAGTTTAGAAAGTACAATTTTAAATATACAGAATTGAAGTCTATAAGATCCTGAAAGTTTTAGAAATGGAATTATCTGCCAAATAATAAGATATTAGAAGAAATGTACACTCAAATTCAACAAAGGTTCATAATAGAGAAAATGATATGCACTAGATTGCTTTGATAACACATAAGCATTTTTAAACAAATATTTTTTAAGCATCTGCTGTGGATAAGGCACTGTGTAAATAGTACACGCTTGATAAATATTTCATAAATGTTGTTATATCTCAAATCCAATTATATCTCCAGAAACACAAAAACCATACACCATTAAAACATGCATAAGTTTACTTATTTCCAAGGTATGTGCTATCCCTATTTTCAAAAACTAGCATTATCAAAGGGTTACAACAGACTTACTTTGAGTAGTTAAGTAGTAAACATATGGAACACATTAACTTAAAGAGTTAAACTAAAAATATAAATATATGCAAGAGATATTTTATTAAATTTGTCATCGATGGATCCATAATAGGTTAGTGAAAGAAGATAGATATTTTCCAGGTATACTTGTAAGTTTTATGTTATAAAATAAATATCAGACTCCCCTGTTAAACGTCCCTTGGAAATGACAGAATAAGAAAATATTAAATAACCAAAAGGAACTTATGCAGAACTTTTGACATTATGAAAATTCACATATCTGCCACTAGATTTTGTTAACAAGAAGCATAAGAACCTTTAGAGATTTAAGAACTGAATAAATTAATTAACCCACCTGTACAGAGGAGAACGTATTGGGATGCCTTCTGAGATGTTTTAAAGCTTTGTGAATCAATAATTATTTATAGACAATTCACATTTACATTGTATTCTGCAGAATTTTCCCCTTCCCACCACCATCACCACATCAGTCCGTGGAATAGTAAATTCATTCTTATCTGTGAGACAGAGGTGTTATAGAAGAAAAGCAGAAAGAACTTAACAAAATCTGTGGACCAGGTGAAGAAAAATGGGATTAATGAGAGGTAATACATGACCAATTAATCAATGTCCCTTACAGAATGTTGAATGATGAATTGATATAGCAAATTGGAAGCTTTCTGGAAAAAGACCTCAGGGTTCTGTGCTTGGTACCAATCTGTTCATCATTTTATCAATAATCAGGATGATGTCCCTGGAGGTATTATCGAATGGCAGGTCTCAAGAGCTAGGAAGAAGTTTTAATATGTGGGATGACAGAAACAAGAGGAGGCCTAATGGGTGAGAATGATAGAATGAAACTTGAAAAGTGAAATCTAAGAGGAATAGGCATTAAATGCAGTCTTTGGTCTTATAATAAGGGGTGTAAGATCTAGCTTACCAAAGCAGTAAAAATGTGACTTTGGGGAAAGAGACTTAACCTTTTAAGTATCTGTTCCCTTATCTATGTGATGGAAGTAAGAGTAACGTTGCTACAAAAAAAAAATGTGGTATGCATGTAGAATGTACACTGCTTAGCATTTAGTAGGGGCTGGAAAAGTTTTAGCTGCTGTTATCAGTAATATATCTTGTAGAGGATAATTGGAATCTACCAAATATCATTATAACTACATGACAAACTATCAAAGTAAAACACAGTGACAAGTACCATGCGCTGTTCAATAGGACACACTGTTTCTCTTCTAATCATTAAAATTGTATTACTATTAAGAATATAGAATTTTGGTAATATTTTGGATCCCTTCAGAAAAAAACACAATTTTGAGAGTGGAAACATGAACTCAGCATTAAGTCTGGGTTTTAACCCCCCCAAAACAAGAAATAGATGAGAGAACATGTATTTATAAAGCAATTTAAAGAAGTTAAATTTTCATTATCTGTAAGATAGGAAATTGGAATGACTTATTTCAATGCCTCAATCTCATATTAAACATTTTATTGACAAGAGATTGAAGCATTTCCACATTTTGATGATCTTGATATTAATAATACCTACTATTAATTAAGAAATTATTTTATTCAAAATCTTGTACTTGAAGCCTTCATTAGAAATTCATTAAATGCTAACTTCAAGTCAGAGTTACTCTTGAGTAAACTGGAAAGAAAATGTCAGTTCTCCATAATTAAGCTTTCCTGATACTTCATTTTCTGCGAAACCCTTCTATACCCCAATGTTCTCCCTTGTCTTCTCATTTTTATTTGAAATAAAAAGTTGCACCTGTTAAATTGTTAATATAAGGCTGATTCTTTGATTGTCTCAAACATATTTGCTTTTACCAACAACTAAAGTTTCAGAAAAATAAAACCTGAAAACACAACGCAGAAAGCTGAACCTATCAAACCTGTGTTATTTGTCCAGTTCCCCAAAAATAATTCCACCAGGTAGTCATTGCAATTCTACCTACATGGTTTATCCATCAAACACCTGAAAAGGTGTTACTATAAGGGAGTCAAAACCACTACATTATGAACGACAAGTTGTGATATTCACTAATTAAGTTCATAAATCAAGGTAAAATAAAATAAAGTAAAAGTGTACCTGAGAAATTTGAGAAATCTGATCAATACATGGGACAAATTTAATAGCCCAAAGTATCCATCATATGTTTGGAGTAAAGAAAAAAATATTAGCAATTTTTAAAATTACATTTTTCAAACAGACAGCTTGCTTCCACTTTTAAAGTACTATTTTATAAATTAAAATTGAATCTATGAGTTTCTGAATCTTTCATAACAGTGTATTTAAAACCCACTTCTAAATGGTTAGAGCATCTTTTAAAAATTTATCTGATGGTTGTTTAAGTGTTGCAGGAAAATGTCTAAGAAACAAGCTTCGTTTTCTTACTTCCCTGCCTTACTACAAGGCCCCCAAAGCAAACAAATTCAAGGAACAGATTACAAGAAAAAAATACACATCTTCTCTTTATTTTCTTTATTTTATTTTTATTAATTTTTCTTTTTTGTAGAGATGGGGGTTTCCTTATGTTGCCCAGGCTGGTCTTGAACTCCTGGCCTCAAGCATTCCTCCTACCTTGGACTCCCAAAGTGCTGAAATTACAGTATTGCTTCACCATGCACAGCCCAAAAAAATAAGCATTTTTCTAAGCCTTCTAATGAGATTTACAACTTTAGGATGAAAAATAAAACATTCAATAATCAACCCAATGCATGTAATAAAAGAGAAGGACCAGTTAGGTAGTTGTTACCACCCAATGCTTGAAACGGCTTCCTCCTTTTTTTATAATCTCCATTCTATAATTTTTGTCCCTAAATAGGTTACTAAAAATTTTATATCTGTGGCTTCAGAATTTAGCTAAACATTTGACACTGAAGATAACAGTTGAACAGTATTCCCATATACTTTTTTTTTTTTTTTTAGACTGAGTCTTGCCCTCTTGCCCAGGCTGGAGTGCAGTGGTGAGATCTTCACTCAATGCAACCTCCACCTCCTGGGTTCAAGCAATTATCTTGCCACAGCCTCCTGAGTAGCTGGGTTTATAGGCACCCGCCACCACGCCTGGTTAATTTTTGTATTTTTAGTAGAGACAGAGTTTCACCATGTTGGCCCAGCTGGTCTCAAACTCCTTACCTCAAGTGATCCACCCACCTGGGCCTCCCAAAATGCTGGGATTACAAGTGTGAGCCACCGCACCCAGCCCCCATATTCTAAAGGGAGGTGCTAGACAGAATTAACTGAGTAGGTGAACAAATCCTTCTTCTGTCAAACTCTCGCTCTCTCTTTTCCAGTGTGCTAAGAGATGACTAGAGAGTTATTATGAAGACACTTGGGGGGAAATTTGTCAGTAAAGAGAGCTTTGTCTTTTCTCTGTTCCCTTTGGATGCATAGCTAGCTGGAGTCATACAGGAAGGTACAACTAGTAGACAGTGGTCAGCAGTAGGGTAAACTTCATTTTTCCATTTAGCAAGATAAGGATGCATCAATTCTGGTAGGTCCAGCCTTCTCCTCTTCTTTGTTTTTTTTTTTTTGAGACAGAGTCTCGCTCTGTCGCCCAGGCTGGAATGGGGGAATCCAACTCCAATAATAATAGATAATATAACACACTATGTGCCAGGCACTGCTCTGAGTACTTTATACAGTTTAAATTATTATATCTAAGTGGAAGATACGGTTTCAAGTTTACAAATGTGAGGTTTAGATGTTTAGTAACTTGCCCAGTGTCACATAGTCAGTTAATGGTCCACGATTTTTACCTTTATGTCTGGTAGCTTGTGTAGTTAGACAATGAAGCTGAACTTCAGTAGCAAAGAGGTTAACCAGACTGCATCAACCCCTTTCAGGACACTATAAGGTGGGTCCCTGTGGCTGGGGTGAAGGAGTTCCTCCAAAGAGTCCAATGTATATTCCACAAAGGAGGCCATTCTTTGGACACCATTTATAACCAAAGGGGTTGGTTGAAACTGATGGAATACTAGGCATGATTAATCACATAAGATGGTTGTTTCCTCTTCCTTTAGTATTTTTCCCTTTCCCCCAAATGAGAAAACAGATAGAGGAGAAGGTAGGTTCAAAAGAGTAAAAAGTAAACAAAACAGATCACAGCTCCCTTCCCCAAAGGTAAAGAGAGGCCTTATCTAATAATAATAGTTGCACATTACACAGAAGATTAGATTTAGAATGCACTGGGCTTTTAAGTACTGAACATGAATTTGAATTACCATAAAACTATTTTTATGGATGAAGACATTAGAAAACTGTCTATGATATTGTCCAGAGAAAAAGCGGGCAGATCCCACAGAATAAATCTGAAAATACTTTTGGTAAACAACAAAATGAATCTTTTCTGTATATCCCGCTGAATCCAGCCCATTCAATAAGCCTATTGCTCCTCTTTCTTCTTCACATGTATCCCAATAACACCTTGTATCCTCATTCTCCACCAGCTCCTGAGGTGGTAAATTTCCAAGGCTTGCTCCAATGTTCTAGAAATTTCTGGTGGGTTACAGTGCTCTATCTAGATCTTGAATTCTCAAGGGCTGCCTTTGCTTTATGCTACATGAATGTAGACATAAAAATAGCCCTTCTCCAGTTTCCACACATCGAAATGTTTCCCCACAAAGAATTCATGGGCTTAGAAGACTTTACCGAATATTTGATAGTCACTGGTCAGGATCACATTATGCATCTTATACATTTTGCCATCTGTTAAATTACTTTTGGCTAAGCCTAAGCCACATTACATTCTTTCCTAATTTGATTCTGTTTTTATGCTGCTCCTTTTTTCTTTTAACACTTTAGAAATATTTCTGTCTTTCTGCTGCTTCATCTCTAGGTTCCTGGGCAACTAAAGAAGTGGGTAGCTAATTCTGGTTCTGATGCCTAAGTAGAAATGTCCTCTCATGCCCAAGTTTCCAGCATTTTAGTCCCAAACTTTGCAGTTCTGCAGGCTTTCCAACTTCTTTTCTTCATTGATTTCTCAGTTTTTTTGCCTCTGGCACTAACTCCTAGTGATTTCTCTTGTTTACCTGACTCACTCCTCTCTGCACACCTGGGTACAGCTTGTCTTTCATCCTTTGTTACACCTCCACGTCATCAATCTCCTGATGGATGGAACATTAACAGACATATGCATATGCAGAATTCACAATGAGATTTCCTCTGTCACAGGAGGGGATACATATAATACATACTCAACAGAAAGAGGGGCTATTTTTCAAAATTATAACAGTTACAAGGATTAGTGGGGGATCAGATTAAAACACTATCACGCTGAGTTGACAAATATTACACTTCTTACAAAATTTTAGAGTTGAATTGGTGCAGACATAACCCAAGAACAATGTTCTTCAAGAGAAGAGTAAAAGCCTTCTTCCCTTGCCATTCCTCCACTAAGCCTCTAGATACTTCCAAGGCTATCATACAACCTCCTTAGGATTGGCCCAGGAGAAGAGAGGAGACTTGAAAACATGATCCTTGACACTGAGCTCTCCATTCCTTTCTGCAGTCTGCAACTCATTTCAATAATCTCCTAGATCCAAAAGGGGCAGGCTTCTCTTTTACATCCTTCAATTAATAACCTTGTTCTTGAATTTCACTTCATGGCTGAGAGTATACAGTAGACTGGTGGACTATGGGAGAAATTTCACAATTAGGTTTTCCTTGCCTGGGCCTTAATAATGCTAAATGAAGGTTAAAGGAATTTAGAAAATTCTTTCTTCTCAAACTTTACATTTCAAGTTTTTACTGTAAAGATCCCACATGGAACATCAGAATGTTGCTCTTTCTTTCTTCAATCTTTCCTCATCCTCTATGAAACCATCTTTGTCCAACAGGCAGATGAGCATCTCTTCTACTTAAAAGGCAGGAAAAAAAACTTGTTATTTCTAAGATACTGACCTTGTTACAAAATAATTTAATCTGATGTGTCATTGGGCTATTTTAGAGAAGGTATCGAGATGAAAATATGAAAACAAAGTTCTAAGGAGATATCCAGATGAAAATATATATTAAAAAACCTTGGAGAAGATATCCAAATGAAAATATGAAAATAAAGTTCTGAGATTTAGGCTAGAAGTATAAACTGAGGAATTATTTAAATGGAAATTAAGATTTCATCCAGCGGTTGACTGTTAACTGCCAAGAAACTGTAGATAATGAAAGGGAGGGAGTTAAGAGGCACTAGAAGAGGTTTTGGAAAGATGTCTAAATTAAAGATTTGATAGAAAAAGAACAGACAGTGAAAATCACTCGTAGTCCTAGGTATTAGAAGAATGTTGCTAAAATAAAATGTCTCAGAAACGATGATCGGCAATTTTTTTAAAGGAGAGTTGACTTCTGGTTCCAGAGAAGAGGCAGTAGATCTATTTCTCCCTATATCACCACCTTACAATTGAAATCCACTGGAAATAATGTAACTAATATAGGCAATCTCTGGAAGTCAAAAAGAAGACAGAACGGATAAGGACTACAGTCAGGAGTTGAGGAATGACATGGTAGGGTGTTCCCATAAACTGGATCTCATCAAAATTGAAAACTTTTCCTTGATGAAACATATGTTAAGAGAATGAAAAAGTAAGTTACAGTCTGGGAGAAAATGTTTGCAAACCACAAATCTGACAATGTATGACAACGTATGAAAACTCTCGAAAATCAACAGTGAAGTGGCAAAAATCCAATTTGAAAATAGCAAACAAAAAACAAAACAAAACAAAAAACCCACACACAGATTATTCACTAAAATGGGAGTTCAGATAGCAAACATGCACTTGAAAATTTTTTTTACATAATTTACTATTAGGGAAATGAAAATTAAAACCACCTTAAGATATCACTATACATCTATTAGTAGCCTTTTTTTTAAAAAAAGTGATAATATTAAATACTGGGAAGAATGTGGACTAACTGTATGTAATACATTGTTGGTAGCAATGTTAAATGGTATAAGCACTCTGGAAAATAGTTTGGCTGCTTTTTATAAAATGAAATGTGCACTTGCCATACTACATAGCATTCACACTCCTGGACATTCATGCTAAGAAATTAAACTTCTGTTCACACAAACAAATAAACACATATAATTATAGCATTTTTATTTGTAATAGCAGAAAACAAAACAAAACAAAACAAAAACTGGTAACAACATAAATTTCCTTCATTGGGTGAAGGGCAAACAAAATTTGAAACCACCACACAGTGGAATATTACTCATCAATGTAAAGGAATAAAGTGTTCCTACATGAAACAATCCAGATGAATCTCAAGGTCATTTTGCTTACTGAAAAAAGTCCATTTCAAAATATTATACAGCGTATAATCCTATTTGTATATAATTCTCAAAATGACAAAATTATAGAGACGAAGAGCAGTCTAGAGGTTAACAAGGGACAGGAAGAGACGTGGGTGAGGGGGTGTCAAATATAAAGCACAAGGAAGTTCTTTTATGGTTATGCATTGCAGTGATGGCTACACACACCTACATGTGGGAGAAAATTCATATAAACACAGAAAAACAAATGGATGCACGTAGCAACTTGTGAAAACTGAGCAAGGTTTGTAGTCTAGTTACCAGTAGATTACCAATTTCCATGTTCCAGTTTTGATATTGGAGTATATTTATACAAAATGTTGCCAATGGAGGAAACTGGGTGAAAGGTACATAGGACTTTACGTATTAATACTATTTTTGCAACTTTCTCTAGTCCATACTTATTTCAAATTCAAAAGAAAAAAAATTAAGAATGAAGGATTGCTTAACTCTATCAGAATTAGCAGAGAGATTAAAGAGGATGATACTAATAATTGTATTAGATTGAACACTGCCAGGAAATAGGCATTATGCAGAGTGGTTATGGCAGCAAAATTTAAATTCTGACTCAGCCACTCATTAGGTGTGTGAACACACACGGGTGAGTTATTTAACTTCTCTGTGACTCAGTCATTTCGAAGACAAAATAGAGTTAATAATAGCACATAATCATAAGGTTATTGTAAGGATCTAAAGAAAATAATTTATATAAAACATCATCATTTTGGACACATAATAAGCATTCAATAAATGTAAGTTCTCACTTTATTAGGTAACTGGGAAGCTAGTTTGTGATGGAGAAAACATCTACTGCACAATGCTCAGAGTAGAAGCCACATTTTGGCAAGAAGGAAGAGTAAGAAGAAAATGAAAACAAATTTAAATGGGTATTTCTTTGCCATAAAAGAAAAAGAACAGAGCAGTAGCTTGAAGGTTGAGGGGAGGGTAACATGTTTGTTTAGGAAAGAGAAGAGCAGACAGGATTTTGAAGAAGAGGACACAATTAAAACCTAAGTTAAAAGAAGAAAATGATATTTCATAAAAGAAATATCTCAAGGGTTAGATACCCCAAATAGACCATCCACTAATGTATCACAACTAGACTGATAATAAATTTAAAAAAGGAAATATAAGAGAATCCTTAAATAGTAACTATTTTCTGAAATGGGGATTTCCCAAGTAGAAAAGACAGAAAGAGAAAGGAAGAATCCCCTGAAGACTGGCTTTCAGCAGCACACTGCAGTCAAATACCCTGAAAACAATTTTGGCTTGAAATGCAGTTTTTATAAATGGAGTTTATCTTTTTAAATGTAGACTTTGGACTAAATTAACGCCACACAGGAAGAATTTCAGACAAAAGATAACTCTTGTATCTGCTATAAAATAAACTTTACAACCACTAGCAAGGCATTACATGTGAGATAACAGTGAAAAAAGTGGGAAAATTAAAGTAAAAAAATAGTGAATATCTTTCCTCATAAGTTTGCACTAGATATTTATGAAAAAAAATGTAGATTTGTTTTATTTTTTCCATCAATGCCAATTCTTGAAGTTTTTATGATATTATTGTATCATAATGATATAATGTGAGAGGAGGAGAACAAACTGGGGTCTGATACATTTTTTTTCTTTCATCCTTGAAAAAAATAAAATCCCAAGCTTTAGTTATGGAAAGATGACATTATTTTTATGTAAACACACACATACCTATTAATTATCCCCACAAAAATAGATAGAAATCACAATTAAATGTTGTTGCATCAACTTAGTAAATATGAAAAACTTCCCACATCCAAGTATGAAAGTAGGAGAAACAGCAGAAAATAATGCAGTCAAAAGCATAAATCATATCAAGTATGTTTTCAGATCATAATATAATAAAATGAGAAATCAATATCAAGAGGAACTTTGGAAAATACACAAACACATGGAAATAAAACAACATGCTCTTGAATGACCAATGGGTGAATGAAGAAATAAAGAAGAAAATTTTAAAATTGAAACAAATAAAAAATGGAAATACAACATATCAAATCTATGGGATACAGAAAGAGCAGTGCTAAGAGGGAAGTTTATAGCAATAAACACCTACATCAAAAAAGCAGAAAAACTTCAAATAAACAACCTAATGATGAACCTCAAAGAATTTAGAAAATCAAGAACAAGCCAAACACCAAATTAGTAGAAGGAAAAAAGTAATAAAGTTCAGAGCAGAAATAAAGAAAACTGACACTAAAAAAAATACAGAATATCAACAAAATGAAAAGTTCGTTTTTTGAAAAAATAAATAAAATTAACAAGCTAACTATACTAACACAAAGAGAGAGGACCCAAATAAATAAAACCAGAAATAAAAAAGGAGACACGACAACTTAGACTACAGAAATACAAATAATCATTATAGCCTATTATGAACAACTGCATGCCAACACATCGTAAAACCTAGCAAAATGAGTAAGTTCCTGGACACATAAAACCTACCAGGAATGAATCATGAAGAAGTAGAAAACATCAACAGGCCAATAATGAGTAATAAAATTGAAGCAATAATAAAAAGTCTTTCCTCAGAGAAAAGCCCAGAATCTGATAGCTTTATTGCTGAGTGTGCCAAAAATTTAAAGAACTAACACCAATCCTACCAAACTTTTCAAAAAAATTGAAGAGGAGGGAATACTTTTAAACTTATTCTACCAGGCCTGCATTACCCTGATATCAAAACCAGACAAGGATATAACAAAAATAAAACTACAGGTCATTATCATTGATAAATATAGATGGAAAATCTTCAACAAAATAATAGCAGACTGAATTCAAAAATACAACACGTTAAAAAGATCATTCACTATGATTTAGTGCAATTCATCCTAGAAATGCAAGGATGGTTCAAAATATGCAAATTGAAATGTGATACATCACATTAACAGAACCAAGAACAAAACCAATATGATAATTTCATTAGATGCTATAAAAATCCCATAAAAGATTCCGTTCCAAGATGGCTGAATAGGAACAGCTCCAGTCTGCAGTTCCCAGCTTGATCGATGCAGAAGATGGTGATTTCTGCATTTCCAACTGAGGTACCTGGTTCTTCTCATTGGGACTGGTCAGACAGTGGGTGCAGCCCATGGAGGGCGAGCTGAAGCAGGGCGGGTCATCGCCTCACCCAGGAAGCACAAGGAGTTGGGAGATTTCCCTTTCCTAGCAAAGGGAAGTCATGACAGATTGTATCTGGAAAATCGGGACACTCCCACCCAAATACTGTGCTTTTCCAACAATCTTAGCAAACAACACATGAGAGATTATATCTCACACCTGCCTCAGCCAGTCCCATGCCCATGGAGCCTTGCTCACTGCTAGTGCAGCAGTCTGAGATTGACCTGCGAGGCAGCAGCCTGGCAGTGGGAGGGGCATCTGCCATTGCTGAGGCTTGAGTAGGTAAACATAGTGGATGGGGAAGCTCAAACTGGGTGGAGCCCACTGCAGCTCTGCAAGGCCTGCTGCCTCTGTAGACCCCACCTCTGGGGGCAGGGCATAGCTGAACAAAAGGCAGCCGAAACTTCCGCAGACTTAAATGTCCCTGTCTGACAGCTCTGAAGAGAGCAGTGGTTCTCCCAGCACAGCATTTGAGCTCTCAGAATGGACAAACTGCCTCAAGTGGGTCACTGACCCCATGTAGCCTAAATGAGAGACACCTCCCAGTAGGGGCCAACTGACACCTCATACAAGTGGGGGCCCCTCTGGGAGGAAGCTTCCAGAGGAAGGATAAGGCAGCAATATTTGCTGTTCTGCAATATTTGCTATTCTGCAGCCTCCACTGGTGTTACCCAGGCAAACAGGGTCTGGAGTGGACCTTCAGCAAACTCCAACAGACCTGCAGCTGAGGGACCTGACACTTAGAAGGAAAATTAACAAACAGAAAAGAATAGCAGCAACATCAACAAAAAGGACATTCACACCAAAACCCCATCTGTAGGCATCAGCATCAAAGACCAAAGGTAGATAAAACCACAAAGATGGGGAGAAATCAGAGGAGAAAAGCTGAAAATTCTAAAAACCAGAGAACCTCTTCTGGTCCAAAGGATCACAGCTCCTCGCCAGTAATGGAACAAAGCTGGATGGAGAATGACTTTGACGAGCTGACAGAAGTAGGCTTCAGAAGGTCGGTAATAACAAACTTCTCAGAGCTAAAGGAGGATGTCTGAACACATTGCAAGGAAGCTGAAAACCTTGAAAAAAGATTAGATGAATGGCTAACTAGAATAAACAGTGTAGAGAAGACCTTAAATGACATGATGGAGCTGAAAAACATGGCAAGAGAACTATGTGACGCATGCATAAGCTTCAATAGCCGATTCAATCAAGTGGAAGAATGGGTATAAGTGATTGAATATCAAATTAATAAAATAAAGCAAGAGGAGAAGTTTAGAGAAAAAAAAAAGAGTAAAAAGAAATGAAAAAAGCCTGCAAGAAATACGGGACAATGTGAAAAGACCAAATCTATGTTTGATTGGTGTACCTGAAAGTGACAGGGAGAATGGAACCAAATTGGAAAACACTCTGCAGGATATTATCCAGGAGAACTTCTGCAATCTAGCAAGGCAGGCCAACATTCAAATTCAGGAAATACAGAGAATGCCACAAAGATACTCCTCGAGAAGAGCAACCCCAAGACACATAATTGTCAGATTCATCAAGGTTGAAATGAAGGAAAAAATGTTAAAGGCAGCCAGAGAGAAAGGTCGGGTTACCCACAAAGGGAAGCCCATCAGACTAACAGCAGACCACTCGGGAGAAACTCTATAAGACAGAAGAGAGTGGGGGCCAATATTCAACATCCTTAAAGAAAAGAATTTTCAACCCAGAATTTCATATCCAGCCAAACCATGCTTCACAAGTGAAGGAGAAATAAAATCCTTTACAGACAAGCAAATGCTGAGAGATTTTGTCACCACCAGGCCTGCCTTACAAGAGCTCCTGAAGGAAGCACTAAACATGAAAAGGAAACACCAGTACCAGCCACTGCAAAAACATGCCAAATTGTAAAGACCATAGATGCTAGGAAGAAACTGCATCAACTAATGGGCAAAATAACCAGCTAACATCATAATGACAGGATCAAATTCACACATAACAATATTAACCTTAAATGTAAATGGGCTAAATGCCCAATTAAAAGACACAGCCTGGCAAATTGGATAAACAGTCAAGATCCATCGGTGTGCTGTATTCAGGAGACCCATCCCATGTGCAAAGACACACATAGGCTCAAAATAAAGGGATGGAGGAAGATCTACCAAGGAAATGAAAGGCAAAAAAAAGCAGAGGTTGCAATCCTAGTCTCTGATAAAACATACTTTAAACCAACAAAGATCAAAAGAGAGAGAAGGCCATTACATGATGGTAAAGGGATAAATTCAACAAGAAGAGCTAACTATCCTAAATATATATGCACCCAATACAGAAGCATCCAGATTCATTAAAGCAAGTCCTTAGAGACCTACAAAGAGACAGACTCCCACACAATAATAATGGCAGACTTTAACACCCCACTGTCAATATTAGACAGATCAACAAGTAAGAAGGTTAATAAGGATATCCAGGACTTGAACTCAGCTCTGCACCAAGTGAACCTAACAGACATCTACAGAACTCTCCACCCCAAATCAAGAGAATATATATTCTTCTCAGCACCACATCGCACTTATTCCAAAACTGACCACATAATTGGAAATAAAGCATTCCTCAGTAAATATAAAAGATCAGAAATCTCAACAAACTGTCTCTCAGCCCAAAGGGCAATTGAATTAGAACTCAGGATTAAGAAACTTCACTCAAAACTGCACAACTACATGGAAACTTAACGACCTGCTCCTGAATGACTACTGGGTACATAACGAAATGAAGGCAGAAATAAAGACGTTCTTCGAAACCAATGAGAACAAAAATACAATGTACCAGAATCTCTGGGACACATTCAAAGCACTGTGTAGAGGGAAATTTATAGCACTAAATGCCCACAAGAGAAAGCAGGAAAGATCTAAAATTGACACCCTAACATCACAATTAAAAGAACTAGAGAGGCCAGGCGCGGTGGCTCATGCCTGTAACCCCAGCAATTTGGGAGGCTGAGGTGGGTGGATCACGAGGTCAGGAGATTGAGACCATCTTGGCTACCACAGTGAAACCCCCTCTCTACTAAAAATACAAAAAATTAACCGGGAATGGTGGCAGGCACCTGTAGTCCCAGCTACTCCAGAGGCTGAGGCAGGAGAATGGTGTGAACCTGGGAGGCAGAGCTTGCAGTGAGCCGAGATTGAGCCACTGCACTCCAGTCTGGGCGACAGAGCGAGACTCTGTCTCAAAAAAAAAAAGAACTAGAGAAGCAAGAGCAAACACATTCAAAAGCTAGCAGAAGGCAAGAAATAACTAAGATCAGAGCAGAACTGAAGGAAATAGAGACACACAAAAAAACCTTCAAAAAATCAATGAATCCAGGAGCTGTTTTTTTTTGAAAAATCGACAAAACTGATAGACTGCTAGCAAGACTAATAAAGAAGAAAAGAGAGAAGAATAAAAAATGATAAAGGGGATATCACCACTGATCCCACAGAAATACAAACTACCATCAGAGAATACCATAAACACCTCTATAAAAATAAACTAGAAAATCTAGAAGAAATGGATAAATTCCTGGACACATACACCCTCCCAAGACTAAACCAGGAAGAAGTTGAATCTCTGAATAGACCAATAACAGGCTCTGAAATTAAGGCAATAATTAATAGCCTACCAACCAAAAAAAGTCCAGGACCAGATGCATTCACAGCTGAATTCTACCAGAGGTACAAAGAGGAGCTGGTACCATTCCTTCTGAAACTATTCCCATCAATAGAAAAAGGGAATCCTCCCTAACTCATTTTATGAGGCCAGTATCATCCTGATATGAAAGCCTGACAGAGACACAACAAAAAAAAAGAGAATTTTAGACCAATATCCCTGATGAACATCGATGTGAAAATCCTCCATAAAATACTGGCAAACCGAATCCAGCAGCACATCAAAAAGCTTATCCACCATGATCAAGTTGGCTTCATCCCTGGGATGCAAGGCTGCTTCAACATACGCAAATCAATAAACTTAATCCATCACATAAACAGAACCAACGACAAAAACCACATGATTATCTCAATAGATGCAGAAAAGATCTTCAATAAAATTCAACACCCCTTCATGCTAAAAACTCTTAATAAACTAGGTATTGATGGAATGTATCTCAAAATCATAAGAGCTATTTATGACAAACCCACAGCCAATATTATATTGAATAGGCAAAAACTGGAAGCATTCCCTTTGAAAACTGGCACAAGACAGGGATGCCCTCTCTCACCACTCCTATTTGACATAATGTTGGAAGTTCTGGCCAGGGCAATCAGGCAAGAGAAAGAAATAAAGGGCATTCAATTAGGAAATGAGGAAGTCAAATTGTCCCTGTTTGCAGATGACATGATTGTATATTTAGAAAACCCCATCATCTCAGCCCAAAATCTACTTAAGCTGACAAGCAAGTTCAGCAAAGTCTCAGGATACAAAATCAATGTGCAAAAATCACAAGCATTCCTATACACCAAAAACAGACAAACAGAGCCAAATCATGAGTGAACTCCCATTCACAATTGCTACAAAGAGAATAAAATACCTAGGAATTGAACTTACAAGGGATGTGAAGGACTTCTTCAAGGAGAACTACAAACCACTGCTCAACGAAATAAGAGGACACAAACAAATGGAAGAACATTCCATGCTCATGGATAGGAAGAATCAATATCATGAAAATGGCCATACTGCCCAAGGTAATTTATAGATTCAATGCCATCCCCATCAAGCTACCAATGACTTTCTTCACAGCATTGGAAAAAAAAAACTACTTTAAAGTTCATATGGAACCAAAAAAGAGCCCGCATTGCCAAGACAATCCTAAGCAAAAAGAATGAAGCTGGAGGCATCATGCTACCTGACTTCAAACTACACTACAAGGCTACAGTAACCAAAACAGCATGGTACTGGCACCACAACAGAGACATAGATCAATGGAACACAACAGAGGCCTCAGAAATAACACCACAAATCTACAACCATCTGATCTTTGACAAACCTGACAAAAACAAGAAATGGGGAAAGGATTCTCTATGTAATAAATGGTGCTGGGAAAACTGGCTAGCCATATGTAGAAAGCTGAAACTGGATCCTTTCCTTACACCTTATACAAAAATTAATTCAAGATGGATTAAATACTTAAAGGTGAGACCTAAAACCATAAAAACCCTAGAAGAAAACCTAGGCAATACCATTCAGGACATAGGCATGGGCAAGTACTTCATGACTAAAACACCAAAAGCAATGGCAACAAAAGCCAAAATTGACAAATGGGATCTTATTAAACTAAAGAGTTTCTGCACAGCAAAAGAAACTACCATCAGAGGGAACAGGCAACCTACAGAATGGGAGAAAATTTTTGCAATCTACCCATCTGACAAAGGGCTAATATCCAGAATCTACAAAGAACTTAAACAAATTTACAAGAAGAAAACAAACAACCCCATCAAAAAGTGGGCAAAGGATAGGAACAGACACTTCTCAAAAGAAGACATTTATGCAGCCAACAGACACATGACAAAATGCTCATCATCACTGGTCATCAGAGAAATGCAAATCAAAACCACAATGAGATACCATCTCACACCAGTTAGAATGGCAATCATTAAAAATTCAGGAAACAACAGATGCTGGAGAGGATGTGCAGAAATAGGACCACCTTTACACTATTGGTAGAAGTGTAAACTAGTTCAACCATTGTGGAAGACAGCATGGCTATTCCTCAAGGATCTAGAACTAGAAATATCACTTGACCAAGTGATCCCATTACTGGGTATATACCCAAAGGATTATAAATCATGCTACTATAAAGACACATGCACTTGTATGTTTACTGTGGCACTGTTCACAATAGCAAAAACTTGGAACCAACCCAAATGTCCATCAATGATAGACTAGATTAAGAAAATGTGGCACATATACACCATGGAATACTATGCAGCCATAAAAAAGGATGAGTTCATGTCCTTTGCAAGGACATGGATGAAGCTGGAAATCATCATTCTGAGCATACTATCACAAGGATAGAAAACCAAACACCGCATGTTCTCACTCAAAGGTGGGAATTGAACAGTGAGAACACTTGGATGTAGGGCAGGGAACATCACACTTGGGGGTCTGTAGTGGGGAGCGGGGCAGGAGGAGGGATAGCATTAGGAGAAATACCTAATGTAAATGACGAGTTAATGGGTTCAGCAAACCAACATGGCACATGTATACCTATGTAACAAACCTGCACATTGTGCACATGTACCCTAGAACTGAAAGTATAATTTTAAAAAAGGAAAAAAAATCCCATAAAATTCATGATTCTTTATAATAAAAAAACCCTTAATGAGTTGGGAATGGAGGGAATGAATCTCAAAATAGTAAAGGCAATAAACCCACAGCTATCATTGTACTGAAGAGGGGAAAATGGAAAGCCTTTCCTCTAAGAACAGCAACAAGACAATGTTGCCCACTTTTACCACTTACATTCAGCATAATACTAAAAGTTCTCACTAGAGCAGTGAGGCAAGACAAAGAAATGAAGGACATTCTAATTGAAAAGGAAAAAATCAAATTAGTCTTGTTTGCAAATGACATAATCTTATACTTAGAAAAACCTAAAGACTCTACCAAAAAAAAAAAAAGAAAAACTGTTAGAACTGATAAATGAATTCTGTAAATTCGCAAGACACAAAATCAATATACAAAAATCAGTGGCATTTATATATGCCAATAGCAAACAATCTGAAAAAGAAATCAAGTAAGTGGCCAGGCACGGTGGCTCACACCTGTAATCCTAGCACTTTGGGAGGTCTAAGCAGGTGGATCACTTGAGGTCAGGAGTTCGAGACGAGCCTGGCCAACATGGTGAAACCCCATCTCTACTAAAAATACAAAAGATTAGCCAGGCATGGCACATGCCAGCTACTTGGAAGGCTGAGACAGGACAATCACTTGAACCTGGGGAGTGGGGGGTGCATTGAATCGAGATCATGCCATTGCACTCCAGCCTGGCCAACAGAGTAAGACTTAGTCAAAAAAAAGAAAGAAATAAAGAAAGAAAAGTAAAGAAAAAAGAAATTAAGTAAGTAATTTTATTTACAAGAGCTACAAAGAACATAAAATACCTAGGAACTGATTTAGTCAAAGAATTGGAAGATCCATACAAGAACTACAAAACACTGATGAAAGGAATTGAAGAAGACACAAAAAAATTGGAAAGATATTCCATGTTTGTAGATTGAAGGAATTAATATTGTTCAAATGACAATTCTACCCAAAGCAATTTATAGATTCAATGCAATCCCTATCAAAAAAACAATGTCAGGCTTCACAGAAGTAGAAAAAACATCCTAAAATTTATATGGAACCCCAGAAGACTTCGAGTAGGCAAAGTAATCCTGAGCAAAAAGAACAAAGCTGGAGGCATCACATCATCTGAATTCAAAATAGTCTACAAAGCTATAATAACCAAATAAGCATAATACTGGCATTAAAAACAGACATATATACTAAAGGAGTAGAATAGAGAACCCAGAAATAAATCCACATATTTACAGCCAACTCATTTTCAACAAAGTTTCCAATAACAAACAATGGGGAATGGATAGTCTCTTTAATAAATGGAGCTGGAGAAACTGGATAATCAACACAGAAGAATAAAACTGAATCTTCACCTTTCACATAAAAATTAAATCAAAATAGATATACAGACTGAAGTCTAAGATCTCAAATTGTAAAACTACTAACAAAAACTTTGGGGAAATGCTCCAGGATATTGGTCTGGGAAATGAACTTTTGTGCAAAACATTAAAAGCACAGGCAAAGTAGGCAACAATAGACAAATGGGATTATATCAAACTAAAAAGCTTCTGTACAGTGGGAAAACATGGACAAAGTGAAAAGACAATCCACAGAATGGGAGAAAATATTTACAATCTATCCATCTGACAAGAAATTAATAACCAGACTATATAAGGAGCTTAAACAATTAGCAAAAACAAAACTGATTTAAAAACAAACAAAAGAACTGAATAGACATTTCTCAAAAGACAACATACAGATGGCCAACAGATAAAAAGCTCAACATCACTAATAATAAGAGAAATGAGAATGAAAACCACAATGAGATATCATTTCACCCCAGTTAAAATGGCTTTTATCAAAAAGACAGGAACAACGAATGCTGACAAGAATGTAGAAAAAGAGGAATCCTTATACATTGTTGGTGGGAATGTAAATTAACGCAGCCAGTATGGAAAACTATATGGAAGTTCCTCAAAAAATTAAAAAAAGAATTTCCATATGATTCAGCAATTACACTACTGAGTATACATCAAAAATAAAGGAAATCAATATATCAAAGAGATATCTACACTCCTATGCTTATTGCAGCACTATTCACAACAGCCAAAATATAGAATCAACCTAAGTGCCCATCAGTGAATGAGTGGATAAAGAAAATGTATATATACAAATAGAATATTATTCAGCCATAAAAAAGAATGAATCCTGTCATTTGTAGCAGCATGGATAGAACTGGAAGTCATGATATAAGCGAAGTACAAAAAGACAAATATTGCACATTCATATATGGGAGCTAAAAAAGTGGGTCTCATGAAGTAAGACAGTAGATTGATGGTGACCAGAGGACAGGAAAGGTTGAGGGGCAAGCGAAGGGAATAAAGAGAGGTTGATTAATGCATACAAACACATAGTTTGATAGAAGAAATAAGACCTAGTATTTCATAGATCAGTACTGTGACTGTAGTTTACAATAATCTATTGTATATTTCAAAGTAGCTGGCAGAAAATAATTCCAAAGTTTCTAGCATAAAGAAAAGATAAAGATTTAAGATGATGAATATCACAATTACACTGATTTGATCTTTACAAATTATGTGAATATATTATCACAAATACCCTAGAATATGTACATCTATTATAGATCAATAAAAGATAAAATTGAAAAGAACATAAAAAACAAATAATTCAAACACAATGGCTTTTCTTATGGGGATAAAGAATGGCTGAACAAAGGTAATGACTTACGTGATGGGAAAAATAAAATAAATTTGAGACATATTGTATTCATCAGGATTTTCAGTTAAAAACAGCAAAACCTATTCTAGTGAGTTTAAGCTGAAAGGTATAGATGTTCACAGGATCCTTAGGTGAACAAAAGCATAAGTTTGGATGCTATGTAGCCTGAAGAAAATCGAGGTAGACAAAACTCAGTCAGGAGAAATGTTTAATCATTCTTTATCCTTTTGGACCTATGATACTAGAAACTTTGCATTAGCAGTCCACAAAAAGTCATACAGCTCCACCATTAAGTTTTGGCAGGAGCTATGATATTCAGTGAGTGTGACTACTGCTTTTTTCCCTATTTGGTGGCATGTAGGTCACATGAAGAGACTTAGTTACAAGAAAGTCTGGAAATATATACTTTTATCATTTTTCAGTTTCTAATATACAAGAAGGCAAGATCAAAGGGGGTTGGAAACAATGTTGAATGAGTCAATCTTCTATAGGTATTGAAAAGCTAAATTTGATGAACCTAGATGAGTATTGTGAGATATAAGATGAGAAGGAAAACATAAGATGAGAAGGAAGATGGCATCCAAATGATGATATCCTTGGCTCTTTCCTTTTTCATATAGTGGTGGGGATATATGGGCTGGGAACAGGTTGGGATGGACAAGCTAATGTTACGGTATCTGAACCCAGTGGAGATCTCCAGTAGAATCTGATTATGTGGTTCTGGAGTTGAGGGGAGAGAGCAGAAATGATAGAGATTTGTGAGCCTTCACTACGAGGTGAAAACATGGAAAAAAGGAAGAGGTAGAGTAGGCTTAGTGAGAAAGGAATATAGGCAAATCTGAATAAGACTCCGAGACACAGTTAAGGGACTAGTACAGAAACAAAGCTTCTATGGAGAAGTAGTACGCCTAAGGTAGGAGGGAGAGTTTGAAAAAGGCAAAAACATAAATGACGAATACTGTCAAATGTTATAGAAATAATCTAATTAAGGTAAATTTTGGAAAAGAACAATGGATTTAGCCACAGCAGACAATTCTAACCTCACATATCTCATATGAGACTGAAAATTTTATAAAGAAAAGTAGCTTAATTGTCTTACAGTTTTGCAGGCTATACAGAAAGCATAGTGGTTTCTGCTTCTGGGGAGGCTTCAGGAAACTTCCAGTCATAGCAGGAGGCAAAGAGGGAGCAGGCATCTCACATGGCAGGAGCAGGACCAAGGGAGGGAGAGAAGAGGTGCCATACACTTTTAAACCACCAGATCTCACAAGGACTCACTCGCTATTCTGAGAACAGTACCAAGGGGATGGTCCTAAACCATTCATGAGAAATCTACTCCCACAATCTAATCACTTCACCCAAGGCCCTGCCTCCAACACGGGTTTACATTTTAACATGTAATTTGGGTGGGGACACAGATCCAAACCATATTACCTTAAATGCAAATTATAACCAATATTTTTTCCTTCTGTTTGAAGATATTATATGAAAAAATCTCAAGTTAGACTAAAAGCAATAAAGTAGAATTTAGGAGGAAATTTAAGACAATAACAAGACACATCTAGAGAGTGAATAATTTTGAAAAATTAAAATGTTTTGAAAACATTAAAGGATACAACAAATGTACAGCTGGACACACAGAAGAACTGAGTAAAAAAAGTGAAAACTAATGAAAAGTTACAAAGTTTTAGTACTGTCCTAACAATAGAGAAGAAAATGTGGAAAGGAATACATTATTTGACAAGAGCAAATGACTATCATCAACAGCCCAAAATAGGATTAATTATTGTGAGGAGTAATCATAAAAGAGACTAAATAAAACGTTTTTGGAACTTTGAAAAGGAAAATGTTCTCTAGCTTTTGCCAAAGGTTGCTAGGAATTTCCAAAATATACAGAAAATAAATTAAAACGTATCTCAGTGGCTGGCAAGATGGCCAAATAGAAACAGCTCCGGTCTGCAGTTCCCAGCAAGATAAATGGAGAAGGTAGGTGATTTCTGCATTTCTAACTGAGGTATCCAGCTCATCTCATTGAGACTGGTTAGACAGTGTGTGCAGCCCACAGAGGGTGAGCCGAAGCAGGATGAGGCATTGCCTCATCCGGGAAGTGTAAGGGGTCGGGGAACTCCCTCCCCTAGCCAAGGAAAGCTGTGAGGGACCACGCCATGAGGAATGGTGCATTCCTGCCCAGAAACTACGCTTTTCCCAAGGTCTTCACAACCCACAGAACAGGAGATTCCCTTGGGTGCCTACACCACCAGGGCCCTGGGTTTCAAGCACAAAACTGGGTGGCCATTTGGGCAGACACAGAGCTAGCTGCAGGAGTTTTTTTTCACACCCCAGTGGTGCCTGGAACACCAGCAAGGCAGAGCCATTCACTCCCCTGGCAAGGAGGCTGAAACCAGGTAACCAAGTGGTCTAGTTCAGCCAATCCTACCCCCAAGGAGCCCAGCAAGCTAAGATCCACTGGTTTGAAACTCTTGCTGCCAGCACAGCAGTCTAAAGTCGACCTGGGATGCTTGAGCTTGGTGGGGAGAGGGGTGTCCACCATTACTGATTCTTGAGTAGGCAGTTTTCCAGTCACAGTGTAAACAAAGCTGCCAGGAAGTTCAAAATGGGTGGAGCCCACTGCAGCTTGGCAAAGCCACTGCCTCTCTAGATACCTCCTCTCTGGGCAGGGCATCTCTGAAAGAAGGGCAGCAACCCTAGTCGTGGGCTTATAGATAAAGATCTTGTCTCCCTGGGAGAGAGCACCTGGGAGAAGGGGCATCTGTGGGCACAGCTTCAGCAGACTCAAATGTTCCTGCCTGCTGGCTCTGAAGAGAGCAGCAGATCTCCCAGCACAGCACTTGAACTCTGCTAAGGGATAGACTGCCTCTTCAAGTGGGTATGAAAAAAAACTCCTGCAGCTAGCTTGTTGTCTGACCAAACAGCCGCCAGGTTTTGTGCTTGAAACCCAGGGCCCTGGTGGTGGGATCTAATTACACTAAAGAGCTTCTGCACAGCAAAAGAAACTATCATCAGCACGAACAGGCAACCTATAGATAAGAGAAAAATTTTTGCAATCTATCCATCTAACAAAGTGCTAATATCCAGAATCTACAAGGAACTTAAACAAATTTTTTAGAATAAAACAAAGAACTTATCAGAAAGGGGGCAAAGGATATGAATAGACACTTCTCAAAATAAGACATTTATGCGGCCAACAAACATATGAAAAAAACTCATAATTACAGGTCCTTAGAGAAATGCAAATCAAAACCACAATGAGATACCATCTCATGACAGATAGAATCGCAATCATTAAAATGTCAGGAAACAACAGATGCTGGAGAGAATATGGAGAAACAGGAAAGGTTTTACACTGTTAGTGGGAGTGTACATCAGTTCAACCATTGTGGAAGACAGTGTGGCCATTCCTCAAGGATCTAGAACCAGAAATGCTATTTGGCCCAGCAATCCCATTACTGGGTATATGCCCAAAGGATTATAAATCATTCTACTATAAAGACACATGCACACGTATGTTTATTGCAGCACTGTTCACAATATCAAAGACTTAGAACCAACCCAAATGTCCATCAATGATAGACTGGATAAAGAAAATGTGGCACATCTACACCATGGAATACTATGCAGCCATAAAAGAAGGATGAGTTCATGTCCTTTGCAGGGACATGGATCAAGCTGGAAACCATCATTCTCGGCAAACTAACACAGGAACAGAAAACCAAACACCGCATGTTCTCACTCATAAGTGGGGGTTGAACAATAACACATGGACACAGGGAGGGGAACATCAAACACTGTGCCTATCTGGGGGTGGGGGACTAGGAAGGAGGGATAGCATTAGGAGAATTACCTAATGTAGATGATGGGTTGATGGGTGCGTCAAACAACCATGGCACATGTATATCTATGTAACAAACCTGCACATTTTGCACATGTATCCCGGAACTTAAATTATAATTAAGAAATAATAATGATGATTTTAAAAATGGCAAAGTATATATAATGGGAATGTGATACAACTGATTATTAATATAAAATAACTAAATTTTAAAATAAGGAATAAGCATAGATGTGTTTTTTTTTTTCTTTAGCAGCCTGAGAAAAAGGATTCTTCAGAGACAAGATAAGTAAATTCCCAGTGACATTCCTTTTCAATGATAAGTAGCGCCTAAAATTTGCTAATCTCATGAGGCTTTTGCCGCACTTGGGACTTGGTCTGCCCATAAGACTCAAGAGCAGCTCATCTAACATGTTTTCCTCCACTTTTCTTTGGTCACCAGCCAAAGTGCTGGCCCCTGACCAGCTCACTCTCATTTTTCTCATCTCTGTCCTATTCCAAGACACCCATTCTTTCACACCTAGCATTCTTTTTGCTACTGACCCTTGCCTTTTATTCTAGAACCCTTATCTATCACCTAGCGTCTACTCTACACTGCCAATCTATTCACAGATGGGTTCTTCTACTCCCTTCTAAATAGCATGCAAGCTAAAACTTTTTATTCCCTCTTACTTATGAGAACCCCCAAATCCAGTAGCAGCATTTTGCTTTAACCCTCCACTGCTGTATTCAGATCATTATTTGATGATTATAACAATACTTACCTTCCCTGAGATGCCTATTATCCTCTATCCACCCTTACTGATATTATGAAGACTTCCTAACCCATCAATACTTTTTTTTTTTTTTGGAGATGGAGTCTCACTCTGTCACCCAGGCTAGAGTGCAATGGAGCAATCTGGGCTCACTGCAACCTCTGTCTCCCAGATTCAAGCAATTCTCTTGTCACAGCCTCCTGAGTAGCTGGGAATACAGGAGCACACAACCACATCCGATTAATTTTTATATTCAGTAGAGACGGGGTTTCTCCATATTGGTCAGGCTGGTCTCAAACTCCTGACCTCAGGTGATCCACCTGCCTCAGTCTCCCAAAGTGCTGGGATTACAGGTGTGAGCCACCGTGCCCAGCTCCCATCACCACTTTAACAGACTTAGCCCTTTCCTATCCAACCTAGGATAACATATCATTTAACTTCTCTCTTGCAACAATCCCCATTTTCCATGTCTTTTTGGTCTTTTGTTGTATCTGACCTACTAACATTCCAAGGTAGATTGATCCAGACATTTTTTTCACTGCACTTGTAGCTACACCCTTCGGTACTGCTGAAGGAAACTTTAGGAAATTTCACAAAGCTGTAGATGGTTGCTACTAATAATTTATAGTTTCCAAACTCAATCGAGCCCTTTGTGACTCTTAAAATTTATGTTCAAAATTAAAGTCATTTTAATTTCTGAAGCCTGCTGTTGCTTCTGTATCACCTGTCTTGGCAAATGGCGCCACTCTTGAAACCAAGGGAAAAATCCAGATGTTAAACTAGACCCCTTGTTTTTCATCACCACCCTTATAACTAATAATTTATTAAAAACACTTAATTATATTATCTTAGCAGCTTTGTTTTGTTAAAGCAAATGTAAGATATCTCATTTCACCTGCAAACCCTTCAGCATAGATCTTTTTCTTGTAACATTTTTAAAGAAAACAACATGACATTATTATACCTAAAAAATACTTTCCTTAATGTCATCTAATACCTACTTCACATTTTTCATCTTTGTTAAAATTTACATGACCATCTATTTTTTATAGTTGGTTTGACCAATCAAAATTCAAGTGATATTATGTTTTGTCACACTATGTCTTGACCTCTTGCATCTTTTTTCCTTTACAACAGTCCCTGCCATTCTTTTTATCTTCTACGTTATTGATTTGTGGGAGAAACTAGGTCCTTAAAAACATTATCCTGAAATGTCTCACATTCTGGATTTTACTGATCCAGTAAAATCATGCTGTTTGTTCTACTATCCATATTCCTCTATTCCCTGTAAACTGATTTGATTAAATGTAGTATAATTTTTTTCTGAGTAAGAAATTTTAATATGTGATGCTGTATACTGCCTATTGCCCCAATTTTAGATCTCCTGAGCTCAATCAGTAGGTTCAGATAGTGTCAGTCTAATTACTTCATTACAAGATTTCCCATAAAATTTCACCCAATGTTATTAGCATCTATTATTGAAAGCTACCTAAATATTTTTACTAAGTGTTGAATAATGGTGACTCTATAATTCTATCATTTATCCTGAATTTGTTAGCTTGAATTCTTCTATACAGCAAAACTTTTTCTTATCATTTATTTGGTTACCTTGAAATAAATTCATGCAGAAATACAAAATAAATATTTTTCTTAATTTATAGAAAATAAAAAGACAGAAACACAAGAGAGTGTATAGATTATCCCAAGTTATTTTTCAGAATAGTTATATTATTTTGTATCCATGAGAAGTCTTGTATAAGTGATCTGGTTAACCCTCATACTCAACACAAGATATTAACAAACTGTTTTTTTCCCACTATAGTGAGTTATAAATGATCTCTCAATGTGGTTTTAATTTTTATTTACTTGCTTATTTATTAGATTGGGCATCTTTTATTGGCTGTTCAGATTTTCTTTCTGTGAAGTACCTATTAAGATTTTTCCCTATTATTTCAAGTGAGTTCTTCTTTTTCTTGCAAATCATAAGATTCTTTTTATTTATTTTTGGATATTGATTAATCCTTTGCCTCTTATATGTATTACAAAATATCATCTCTCAGTGTGTAGTTTTGTTTTTTTCATTGACTTTGATTGTTAGAATTTCTGATAGTCATCTTAATGCATTTTAAACTTTACCTCTGCAGTTTGCACTTTTGTATTTTGCTGAATAATTTCATCTTTTTTGGAAGTCATAAGTATACTGTCTTATAGGATATTATAGTTTTGCTTTTGATTTTATATTTTTAACTGCCCAGAATTAATATAGCATATGGTAGTTAGGCAGTTGTTATTAGGGGAAAAAGTCCCTTTGGTATATGCAGTTCCATACTTGGTTTGATTCAGAACTAAAGCCAAAATTTGAAATTAAATATTTCATAAAGTCTCTATATCTTTACCTTTTGGCATGGTCTTTTATTCTGTGTAGAGAAAAACACTATTTCTATGATTAGAGTCTTGTCTTTCATTTTTACTGTGGAAAATATAAATGTCAATAGACAGCTGCAACTATTATGAAATGCAGCAGTAGAAGGGGCCCTGACCAACTGGCAATCTTTTCAATTCAGCTTCCATCTTGACTATGTCTTTAAGATTCAGCACTTTCTTTTCAACACACTTGTCAGTAATTATAAGTGGATAGTAGGCTACAGTTTCAAGGTCCTTCACACTTCCCTATTGATATGGTTATGATAAGCATTATTCTTACCATCTGAGAGAGGATGAAATACAGAGGAAACCACTTACTAAAGTTCACAAGTAAAACAGTGATGAGAAAGGACAAGTTCTTCAGCATTCTAATTCACTGCTCACCTCCAGAACACTTTTCCTGGTTTAAGCTTTTATATCCCAATGATGCAAGGCTGGTAAAACATACACAAATCAATAAATGTAATCCATAACATAAACAGAACCAATGACAAAAACCAGATGATTATCTCAATACATGCAGAAAAGACCTTCGATAAAATTCAACACTGCTTCATGCTAAAAACGCTCAATAAACTAGGTATTGATGGAACACATCTCAAAATAATAAGAGCTATTTATGACAAACCCATAGCCAATATCATAATGAATTGGCAAAAGCTGGAAGCATTCCCTTTGGAAACCGGCACGAGACAAAGATGTCCTCTCTCAACACCCCTATTCAACATAGTATTGGGAGTTCTGGCCAGGGCAATCAGGCAAGAGAAAGAAATAAAGTGTATTCAAATAGGAAGAGAAGAGGTAAAATTGTCTCTGTTTGCAGATGACATGATTGTATATTTAGAGAAACCTATCGTATCAGCCCCAAATCTCCTTAAGCTGATAAGCACCTTCAGCAAAGTCTCAGGATACAAAATCAATGTGCAAAAATCACAAGCATCCTATACACCAATAATAGACAATCAGAGAGCCAAATCATGAGTGAACTCCCATTCACAATTACTACAAAGAGAATAAAATACCTAGGCATACATCTTACAAAGGATGTGAAGGACTTCTTCAAGGAGAAGTACAAACCAGAGCTCAAGGAAATTGTTTGACAGGACACAAACCAATGGAAAACATTCTATGCTCATGGATAGGAGAATCAATATGAAAATGGCCATCATGCCCAATGTAATTTATAGATTCAATGATATCCTCATCAAGCTACCATCGACTTTTTTTCACAGAGTTAGAAAAAACTACTATAAATTTTATATGGAACCAAAAAAGAGCCCATCTAGCAAAGATAATCCTAAGCAAAAAGGACAAAGCTGGAGGCATCATGCTACCTGACTTCAAATTATATTACAAGGCTACGGTAACCAAAACAGCATGGTACTGGTACCAAAACAGAGATATAGACCAGTAGAACAGAAAAGAGGCCTCAGAAATAATGCTACACATCAACAACCATCTGATCTTTGACAAACCTGACAAAAACAAGCAATGGAGAAACGATTCCCTATTTAACAAATGGTGTTGAGAAAACTGGCTAGCGATATGCAGAAAACTGAAACTGGACCCCTTCCTTACACCTTATACAAAAATTAACTCAAGATGGATTGAAGACTTAAACATAAGACCTAAAACCATAAAAGCCCTAGAAGAAAACCCAGGCAATACCATTCAGGACATAGGCATGGGCAAAGACTTCATGACTAAAACACCAAAAGCAATGGCAACAAAAGCCAAAACTGACAAATGGGATCTAATTAAACTAAAGAACTTCTGCATAGCAAAATAAACTATCATCAGAGTGAACAGGCAACCTATAGAATGGGAGTAAATTGTTGCATCTATCCATCTGGCAAATGGCCAATATCCAGAATCTACAAGGAACTTAAACAAATTTACAAGAAAAAAAAAAACAAATAACTTATCAAAAAGTATACAAAGGATATGAACAGACACTTCTCAAAAGAAGACATTTATGCAGCCAACAAACGTATGAAAAAAAGCTCATCATCACAGGTCATTAGAGAAACGCATGTCAAAACCACAATGAGATACCATCTCACACCAGTTAGAATGGTGATCATTAAAAAGCCAGGAAACAACTGATGCTGGAGAGGATGTGGAGTAATAGGAACGGTTTTACACTGTTGGGAGTGTAAATTAGTTCAACCATTGTGCAAGACAGTGTGGCGATTCCTCAAGGATCTAGAACCAGAAGTACCATTTGACCCAGCAACCCCATTATTGGATATACACCCAAAGGATTATAAATCATTTTACTATAAAGACACATGCATATGTATGTTTATTGCAGCACTGTTCACAATAGCAAAGACTTGGAACCAACCCAAATGTCCATCAATGATAGACTGGATAAAGAAAATGTGGCACATATACACCACGGAATACTATGCAGCCATAAAAAAGGATGAGTTCATGTCCTTTGCAGGGACATGGATCAAGCTGGAAACCATCATTCTCAGCAAACTAACACAGGAACAGAATACCAAACACCACATGTTCTCACTCATAAGTGGGAGTTGAACAATGAGAACACATGGACACAAGGAGGGGAACATCATACACAGGGCTCTGTCGGGGGCTGGGGCTAGGGGAGGGATAGCATTAGGTGAAATACCTAATGTAGATGGTGGGTTGACGGGTGCATCAAATCACCATGGCACATGTATACCTATGTAAAAAACCTGCATGTTCTGCACATGTATCCCAGAACTTAAAATATAATAATAATTTTTTAAAAACATATCTCAATGGTCCTGTAATAATAAGTCTTTTTTTAGTATAAAACTGCAACAATAATTTGATTTGTGTCAACTTTTAAATGACTTAAAATTGAACAATGCAACCACCGGAATAGCCAAGAATATAAAGTTACATTAAAAAATCTGAGCTGTTCATTGGCTTATGCATATTCAAAATGATGTTGAGCAATTTACTGCAGCTGTTCATTATGGACAGATGAGAGGAAATCATTTAAGCAACTTCCAGCCACCTGACTTCCACCTTTGACTAGAAGAAGCAAGAGAAGCAAGAACAGCTCTTCAAACAGAGAGCAAGGAGATGGTTTGCATGCCAATAAGCGGAGCAGGGTGAAAAGTGTAAGTTTCTTTGTGATATACGTGAATAGTTTCAGAAAATGAAGTTGGCAGCTTCCCAGTTTTCCTCCTGGGGCCCCATGTTTATAATTCCAGTAGCTAACATTCACATAATTACAATTGCAATTTCACTTTGAGAATATTGTTGGGCTTCTTTTGTGCCTGATCGTCTGAACAGCTGTGTCTTCAAGTTGAAGTGTCTACTCACTGTTTCAAATATTTTAAGAAAATAGAATGGGAATCATATCTGGTACCATTATTAAAATGAAAAAAAGAAACATATTCCCATGCCCTTGAAAAATGAGGGGGTTTCTCTTTTATTTGCTCTTCAAGAACACATGCAAAGCATTTGTGGAGCGAACACAGCTGCAGGACCCACTTACCATACCAATTCTGTCTACCCATTCTAGCTTTTATAGACTTGAGTTTAAGATATATAAAATACATTTCCTGTCATGATTCCAGAATATTTCTTTTAAAATCAGTATTTCATCATATTGTATCTGGCACCAATAGCTTATCTTTGTATTTTTCAGTGTTACCTTTACTTCATCTTAAATATTTTCTTTTCATAATATTAGAGAGGTTGCTTAGCCAGAAATTAGATTACTGGAAATAGTAAATGCACAACCGATATGTTATGGATAATTAAATGGATAATACCTATTGTAGTCAATCAGTCTCACTGAAAGTTTTGACTGTCTGTCATTTTTTCTGTATAGTACACAAATTCCTAGGGAATTATTTTTAAATAAAGGTAATAGATTAAGTATTATTAATTAACTGGCATCACCCTAGAATTCACTCTTAATGTCTTTTATTAAAATATTATATTTTGTGGGTCTGACTAAAGGGACTAGGAAATAAAAGTGTGTGGATGTTTGTTACTTCAACAGATGAAAATACCTATTTTAATTTTTTAAAAATAGTAAGTTAGAATAGCTAGGTATGATGGTTCCTACCTATAATTCCAGCACTTTGGGTGGCCAAGGCAAGAGGATCACTTGAGGCTAGTAGTGCCTGGGCCATATAAAGAGACCTCGTCTCTACAAAAAAAAAAAAAAAAAGTTAAAAATTAGCTGGGCATGGTGGCATGCATGCCTATAGTCCCAGCTACTCAGGAGGTTGAAGTGGAAGGATTCCTTAAGCCCAGGAGATTGCAGTAAGCTATGATCTATGATCATGCCTGTGCATTCTAGCCTAAGCAACTGAGTCAGACCAATTCCCTCATCTCAAAAAGCTTAGAATAATGAATATTGAATTGCACAAATTATTAACTCAGTGCAATACAGAAGGTGGATCTGTGGACATGCTTACAGTTATGTGTTTAATTTCGGATGGCATTTTGCCTTCAAATAATCATTCATTTAGAACAGAAAATGTTACAATAGATTAATGAAACCTAAAACACAGAGTTACCCCAAAGGCTGAAGAAAGGAAGAAAGCCCAAGAACTATAAACACACTATCCAGACACTGGAGCAACAGAGTTTATAGAAAATTCCATGAGAAATCTTCATAGGCCAATAAATACCACCAAAATATCTGCTCTGAGGAAAACTCCCAGGTGCCTTTATCCTGAGGGCATAAAAAAAATAACTGAATGCACTTTATCTATCTTGAACACAGGCAATTAAAAAGACACAAAGATTTTTAAAACATGAATTCAGTAAGGTATTGCTACTATTGATCATATTAATCTTTAAGCTTTAAGAAACTGCCCATCATTCCCCAGTACTGCAATGTCATGGAGCTTTTTAAGAGGTTAGCCATAATTTGAGCAAATTCTATAACACAAATGTCATAACTGCAGAGCAAGCATGTGAAATAAAATCAGCTCAATGCATTAGTTCTTTCCCACCACATTATATTAGCATGATATGCATACCTACATATATATAAGCACATATTACAGATGTATGAACAAATAGGATACAAACTTGATGGCAGTAAGTCATTGTATAAAACACTCATATGAAATGTCCAGCAAGAAAAGATTGCTACACTATTGTTTAACAAGAATAACATCTTAAGACTATGAAAATTTTTTCAATATTAGAATTTAGTTTTTCAAGTGATAGACAATGGTTTTGGTGAAAATATTTTAGAAATGTATTGCATGCTTCAAACACATTTTAATGTAAAATGAAGTTTTTCCTGATACTACCCTTTTATTATATAAAGCATTGTGTCCTTGTGTTACATTCAAAACAAATATAAATGGAAGTGCTAATATGTTTTTTTCATACCCTTTACTTGCTCATCTTTCCATCCCTCTGAGGTATGTGTTTGGGGACCACTGATACGGACAATGAGAAGACATTGTAATTTTTGAACAGGAGAATGGCATTGATAGAAGAATATGCTACAGCGTTCACCTTGGGTAGAAAGTAAATTTGAGTAGACGACATTATAGATCAGTAGGGAGGCCATTTGTAATTTTTTAAAATTTTTTTACTGTATACATAATCCAGCTGAGTAAAAATGAAGCCCTGAACTACAACAGAGGGATGGAGAAAAGGAGACAGATGGCAAAGGAAATATCACTAAAAATGGAGAGGTGAGGAGGAGATGGCTTTAGGATATCTCCTGTGTGCCTTACCTGAACCACCAGACAGTAGCTCTGCCGTTTGTCAAAATGTGGGACAGAAAGAGGAGGTTTTGGGTAAGTATGAAAAACTATGCATTCAATTTTATGTATATCTGGTATACAAGTGTGCATACAGCTGAATACAGAGGTTTGGACTTGAGAAAAGAGATGTAGGATGGAAACCATCACTTCACAGTTTTAAGCAGACAACAAAGGCAGGGTACATTGTCTCTAAATTCACATAAGAAATACAAGAGGAGATACTCTACATTAACAACTTTCATAGATTAACTTACTATACTTCCTGACTCCCTATATGGAAAACATGGAGCATGAGTATGCAATTCCAGGGAATAAGGCATAGGCAAGTCAACTTTGCATTGGAGGTGAGTCAGATTTGGGAACTCAAGTTTATTTGTATGCTGCTGGGGAGAACTTCCCTAGGATATTTCTTCAGAGAAAACTCTGGACACCAAAACAAGGAGGGCCAAGCACTAGAGAGGAATGAGAGAGCACTAGAGGCAGCACAGAGACATAAGAAGTGTAGCTGGTCAACACAGTGTGAGAAAATGACCAGGAAGGGAATCAGAACTTGAGGGTTCATATGATGCATTCAATATGTTTTGACCATTCTTGTATTCATTGTAAATATTTTCGTAACTGTTAAAGTTAATTATTAAAATGTTTCAATATCCTATTCAAACAAAGCCTATTCATAATGCATATACAAGATATAAGGAATACTGTAAAACAACCCTGTGTAACCAGCACTGACTTTGACATTCCCAGTCCAGTTGTTGCCCCCTATTTACACTCCCTGATTACACCCGCTTCTCTCTTTCCCAGAGGTAACTACTACCCTGAAATTTGTGTTTTTCATTTCTTACTTTTCTCTATAATTTTGCCAAATATATAAATACATATTTTATAAAATATCATTCATAAAAATTTTTAACTTGGTGAAATTTTACCTCATGTGGCGACTCCACCTGATGAAATTTTACCACATGAAGAGACTCTACTTGATGAAATATTCTGGCAACATTAAAGTTCTGCAACCACTAATAACAGTATTTCATCATCTAAAATGTGCAGTGTCACTTCTAATGCGAAATATTTATTGTCACCCCTGTAGTCAGCTTCAAGGTCTCATCAGATAAAAGTTTTGTTGTGACAATCGCAGCCTAACTTTTCATCTTCCTGAGAATTGTTTCTTCTGTATTTTTAAAATCAACCAAATTCGCCATTTTGAGTAGAGTATGTCCTGGTTCCTGATTGTCAAAGTAATATCTTCATTTGGAAAAAAAATAATTAACCCCAAGACATTTTCAACTCACCCTTGCAACTCAAATGATTCCTCTAATTCATAAACACGTGAACTCTTCACATAGGCTCTTTGACTTTGCCCCAAATGATTAGAATGATATATGGTAAACCGGTATTTCAAAGTTTACCTGTGTGATTTTGTCTCTTCTGTGCCTATTCACTATAGTCCACCACAGACACACAAACACACACACACACACACATGCATACCTAACAGCTTAGAAAAAAGAAAGTGAGATTCACCCGGGCAAGGTGGCTCATTCCTGTAATTCCAGCACTTTGGGAGGCTGAGGCGAGAGGATCACTTTGCTCAGGAATTCAAGACCAGCCTGGGCAACAGAGTGAGACCCTGTCTCTACAAAATTCAAAAAATTAGCTAGGTGTGGTGGTGCACAACTCTAGTTCCAGCTACTTGACGGGCTGAGGTGGGAGGATCACTTAACCCAGGAGGTCGAGGCTTCAGTGAGCCGAGATCATGTCACCAGCCTGGGTGACACAGAGAGACTCTGTCTCAAAAAAAAAAAAAAAAAAGAAGAAGAAGAAAAGAAAAGAAAAGAGAGAGAAAGAAAGAAGAAAGAAAGAAAAAAGAGAAAGAAAGAAAGGGAAAGAGAAAAAGAGAGAGAGAGAGAAAGAAAGATTGTTAGATTTGGCTTACTGACATATAAATATCTGCATTTCAAAATCCCATAAACAAAATATCAAAGCAAGTAACGAGGAGAAAAATATTTGCAACCTAAATGGCAAAAGGCACCTGTATAAATTAACAGAAAAGTACATTAATATAAAATTTACAAAAATAATACAAATCACAATGTTAAATCTTAAAAAATATTTTTTTAAAATTTTTTTATTTCCATAGGTTATTGAAGAACAGGTGGTATTTGGTTACTTGAGTAAGTTCTTTAGTAGTGAGTTGTGAAATTTTGGTGCACCCATCACCCGAGCAGGAAACACTGCACCCAGTTTGTAGTCTTATATCCCTCACCCCCTTCCCATCCTTTCCCCCGAGTCCCAAAGTCCACTGTGTCATTCTTATGCATTTGTATCCTCATAGTTTAGCTCCAAATAATTTTAAAATAACAAAAAAGAAAACAAAGATACTACTCAGGATGGGGAAGTTTAGAGAAAGCAGCATACAAATTGGAAAGCTAATTCATACTATGAATCAAAAGCTTTAAGATGCATAAGGCTTACTTACCTAACCCTAGCCCTGTACTGTACTTTAAGAGATGGGTAGAGACATTTAGGTCTCAGGTAGTTCATCCCCATGGTTACATTACAGACTCTTTAAAAAGTTTAAGTGCCAGTCATCTGTGGTCAAATAAACTCTGACACATAAAACAGGATAACATTTGTGTAAGTCATTAAGATTGTGTTCTGGAAAAATAATTTTGAATATTAAAAGATGCTAAAGAGATATGCTAAATAAAGAACTGATGAAAAATGATGTATCAATATAATTTTATGAGAATATGATTTTTAAAAGGTAGTTTACATAGTTTTTTGTACATATAAAAGTTATATCCTACAAAGTACTTTCTGGTAGTAGGATAAAAATATTTTTAATTGATGTTTTTAAATTTATTAATTTAGGTGGAGCCAAGATGGCCGAATAGGAACAGCTCCGGTCTACAGCTCCCAGCCTGAGTGACACAGAAGACAGGTGATTTCTGCATTTCTGTTTGAGGTACCAGTTTCATCTCACTAGGGAGTGCCAAACAGTGGGTGCAGGACAGTCGGTGAAGCACACTGTGTGCGAACTGAAGCAGGGCGAGGCATTGCCTCACTCGGGAAGCGCAAGAGGTCAGGGAGTTCCCTTTCCTAGTCAAAGAAAGGGGTAACAGACGGCACCTGGAATATAGGGTCAGTCCCACCCTAATACTGCGCTTTTCCAACGGGCCTGGAAAACGGCACACTAGGAGATTGTGTCCTGCACCTGGTTCGGAGGGTCCTATGCCCACGGAGTCTGGCTGATTGCTAGCACAGCAGTCTGAGATCAAACTGCAAGGCGGCAGCGAGGCTGGGGGAGGGGCGCCCACCATTGCCCAGGGTTGCTTAGGTAAACAAAGCAGCCAGGAAGCTCGAACTGGCTGGAGCCCACCACAGCTCAAGGAGGCCTGCCTGCCTCTGTAGGCTCCACCTCTGGGGGCAGGGCACAGACAAACAAAAATTCAGCAGGAACCTCTGCAGACTTAAATGTCCCTGTCTGACTGACAGCTTTGAAGAGAGTAGTGGTTCTCCCAGCGTGCAGATGGAGATCTGAGAACGGACAGACTGCCTCCTAAAGTGGGTCCCTCACCCCCGAGCAGCCTAACTGGGAGGCACCCCCCAGTAGAGACAGACTGACACCTCACTCAGCCGGGTACTCCTCTGAGACAAAACTTCCAGAGGAACTATCAGACAGCTGAATTTGTGGTCTCACAAAAATCCGCTGTTCTGCAGCCACCGCTGCTGACACCCAGCCAAACAGGGTCTAGAGTGGACCTCTAGTAAACTCCAACAGACCTGCAGCTGAGGGTCCTGTCTGGTAGAAGGAAAACTAACAAACAGAAAGGACATCCACACCAAAAACCCATCTGTACATCACCATCATCAAAGACCAAAAGTAGATAAAACCACAAAGATGGGGAAAAAACAGAGCAGAAAAACTGGAAACTCTAAAAAGCAGAGCACCTCTCCTCCTCCAAAGGAACGCAGTTCCTCACCAGCAACGGAACAAAGCTGGACGGAGGATGACTTTGACGAGTTGAGAGAAGAAGGCTTCAAACGATCAAACTACTCCGAGCTACGGGAGGAAATTCAAAACAATAGCAAAGAAGTTAAAAACTTTGAAAAAAAATTAGATGAATGGATAACTAGAATAACCAATGGAGAGAAGGGCTTAAAGGAGCTGATGGAGCTGAAAGCCAAGTATTGAGAACTACGCGAAGATTGCAGACGCCTCGGTAGCAGATGCGATCAACTGGAAGAAAGGGTATCGCTGATGGAAGATGAAATGAATGAAATGAAGCGAGAAGGGAAGTTTAGAGAAAAAAGAATAAAAAAAAATGAACAAAGCCTCCAAGAAATTTGGGACTATGTGAAAAGACCAAACCTACGTCTGATTGGTGTACCTGAAAATGACTGGGAGAATGGAACCAAGTTGCAAAACACTCTGCAAGATATTATCCAGGAGAACTTCCCCAATCTAGCAAGGCAGGCCAACATTCAGATTCAGGAAATACAGAGAATGCCACAAAGATACTCCTCGAGAAGAGCAACTCCAAGACACATAATTGTCAGATTCACCAAAGTTGAAATGAAGGAAAAAATGTTAAGGGCAGCCAGAGAGAAAGGTCGGGTTACCCACAAAGGGAAGCCCATCAGACTAACAGCGGATCTCTTGGCAGAAACTATACAAGCCAGAAGAGAGTGGGGGCCGATATTCAACATTCTTAAAGAAAAGAATTTTCAACCCAGAATTTCCTATCCAGCCAAACTAAGCTTCATAAGTGAAGGAGAAATAAAATACTTTACAGACAAGCAAATGCTGCGTGATTTTGTCACCACCAGGCCTGTGCTAAAAGAGCTCCTGAAGGAAGCACTAAACATGGAAAGGAACAACCAGTACTAACCCCTGCAAAAACATGCCAAATTGTAAAGACCATCAAGGCTAGGAAGAAACTGCATCAACTAACGAGCAAAATAACCAACTAACATCATAATGACAGGATCAGATTCACACATAACAATATTAACTTTAAATGTAAATGGGCTAAATGCTCCAATTAAAAGACACAGACTGGCAAACTGGATAAGGAGTCAGGACCCATCGGTGTGCTGTATTCAGGAAACCCATCTCACGTGCAGAGACACACGTAGACTCAAAATAAAGGGATGGAGGAAGATCTATCAAGCAAATGGAAAAGAAAAAAAGGCAGGGGTTGCAATCCTAGTCTCTGATAAAATAGACTTTAAACCAACAAAGATCAAAAGAGACAAAGAAGGCCATTACATAATGGTAAAGGGATCAATTCAACAAGAAGAGCTAACTATCCTAAATATATATGCACCCAACACAGGAGCACCCAGATTCATAAAGCAAGTCCTGAGTGACCTAAAAAGGGACTTAAACTCCCATACAATAATAATGGGAGATTTTAACACCCCACTGTCAACATTAGACATATCAACGAGACAGAAAGTTAACAAGGATATCCAGGAATTGAACTCAGCTCTGCACAAAGGACCTAATAGACATCTACAGAACTCTCCACCCCAAATCAACAGAATATACATTTTTTTCAACACCACACAACACCTATTCCAAAATTGACCACATAGTTGGAAGTAAAGCTCTCTTCAGCAAATGTAAAAGAACAGAAATTATAACAAACTGTCTCTCAGACCACAGTGCAATCAAACTAGAACTCAGGATTAAGAATCTCACTCAAAACCGCTCAACTATATGGAAACTGAACAACCTGCTCCTGAATGACTGTTGGGTATATAATGAAATGAAGGCAGAAATAAAGACGTTCTTTGAAACCAACCAGAACAAAGACACAACATACCAGAATCTCTGGGACACATTCAAAGCAGTGTGTAGAGGGAAATTTATAGCACTAAATGCCCACAAGAGAAAGCAGGAAAGATCCAAAATTGACACCCTAACATCACAATTAAAAGAACTAGAAAAGCAAGGGCAAACACATTCAAAAGCTAGCAGAAGGCTAGAAATAACTAAAATCAGAGCAGAACTGAAGGAAATAGAGACACAAAAAACCCTTCAAAAAATTAATGAATCCAGGAGCTGGTTTTTTGAAAAGATCAACAAAATTGATAGACCGCTAGCAAGACTAATAAAGAAGAAAAGAGAGAAGAATCAAATAGATGCAATAAAAAATGAAAAAGGGGATATCACCACCGATCCCACAGAAATACAATCTACCATCAGAGAATACTACAAACACCTCTATGCAAATAAGCTAGAATATCTAGAACAAATGGATAAATTCCTCGACAAATACACTCTCCCAAGACTAAACTAGGAAGAAGTTGAATCTCTGAATAGACCAATAACAGGCTCTGAAATTGTGGCAATAATCAATAGCTTACCAACCAAAAAGAGTACAGGACCTGATGGATTCACAGCCGAATTCTACCAGAGGTACAAGGAGGAACTGGTACCATTACTTCTGAAACTATTCCAATCGATAGAAAAAGAGGGAATCCTCCCTAACACATTTTATGAAGCCAGCATCATCCTGATACCAAAGCCTGGTAGAGACATAACCAAAAAAGAGAATTTCAGACCAATATCCTTGATGAACATTGATGCAAAAATCCTCAGTAAAATACTGGCAAACCGAATCCAGCAGCACATCACAAAGCTTATCCACCATGATCAAGTGGGCTTCATCCCTGGGATGCAAGGCTGATTCAACATATGCAAATCAATAAATGTAATCCAGCATATAAACAGAACCAAAGACAAAAACCACATGATTATCTCAATAGATGCAGAAAAGGCCTTTGACAAAATTCAACAACCCTTCATGCTAAAAACTCTCAATAAATTAGGTATTGATGGGACGTATCTCAAAATAATAAGAGCTATCTATGACAAACCCACAGCCAATATCATACTGAATGGGCAAAAACTGGAAGCATTCCCTTTGAAAACTGGCACAAGACAGGGATGCCCTCTCTCACCACTCCTATTCAACATAGTGCTGGAAGTTCTGGCCAGAGCAATCAGGCAGGAGAAGGAAATAAAGGGTATTCAATTAGGAAAAGAGGAAGTCAAATTGTCCCTGTTTGCAGATGACATGATTGTATATCTAGAAAACCCCATCGTCTCAGCCCAAAATCTCCTTAAGCTGATTAGCAACTTCAGCAAAGTCTCAGGATACAAAATCAATGTACAAAAATCACAAGCATTCTTGTACACCAATCACAGACAAACAGAGAGCCAAATCATGAGTGAACTCCCATTCACAATTGCTTCAAAGAGAATAAAATACCTAGGAATCCAACTCACAAGGGATGTGAAGGACCTCTTCAAGGAGAACTACAAACCACTGCTCAATGCAATAAAAGAGGATACAAACAAATGGAAGAACATTCCATGCTCATGGGTTGGAAGAATCAATATCATGAAAATGGCCATAGTGCCCAAGGTATTTTATATATTCAATGCCATCTCCATCAAGCTACCAATGACTTTCTTCACAGAATTGGAAAAAACTACTTTAAAGTTCATATGGAACCAAAAAAGAGCCTGCATCGCCAAGTCAATCCTAAGCCAAAAGAACAAAGCTGGAGGCATCACTCTACCTGACTTCAAACTATACTACAAGGCTACAGTAACCAAAACAGCATGGTACTGGCACCACAACAGAGACATAGATCAATGGAACAGAACAGAGCCCTCAGAAATGATGCCACATATCTACAACTATCTGATCTTTGACAAACCTGACAAAAACAATAAATGGGGAAAGGATTCCCTATTTAATAAATGGTTCTGGGAAAACTAGCTAGCCATATGTAGAAAGCTGAAACTGGATCCCTTCCTTACACCTTATACAAAAATTAATTCAAGATGGATTAAAGACTTAAATGTTAGACCTAAAACCATTAAAATCCTACAAGAAAACCTAAGCAATATCATTCAGGACATAGGCGTGGGCAAGAATTTCATGTCTAAAACACCAAAAGCAATGGCAACAAAAGCCAAAATTGACAAATGGGATCTAATTAAACTAAAGAGCTTCTGCACAGCAAAAGAAACTACCATCAGAGTGAACAGGCAACCTACAGAATGGGAGAAAATTTTTGCAACCTACTCATCTGACAAAGGGCTAATACCCAGAATCTACAATGAACTCAAACAAATTTACAAGAAAAAAACGAACAACCCCATCAAAAAGTGGGCAAAGGACATGAACAGACACTTCTCAAAAGAAGACATTTATTCAGCCAAAAAACACATGAAAAAATGCTCATCATCACTGGCCATCAGAGAAATGCAAATCAAAACCACAGTGAGATACCATCTCACACCAGTTAGAATGGCCATCATTAAAAAGTCAGGAAACAACAGGTGCTGGAGAGGATGTGGAGAAATAGGAACACTTTTACACATTGGTGGGACTGTAAACTCGTTCATCCATTGTGGAATTCAGTGTGGCAATTCCTCAGGGATCTAGAACTAGAAATACCATTTGACCCAGCCATCCCATTACTGGGTATATACCCAAAGGACTATAAATCATGCTGCTATAAAGACACATGCACACGTATGTTTATTGTGGCACTATTCACAACAGCAAAGACTTGGAACCAACCCAAATGTCCAACAACGATAGACTGGATTAAGAAAATGTGGCACATATACACCATGGAATACTATGCAGCCATAAAAAATGATGAGTTCATGTCCTTTATAGGGACATGGATGAAACTGGAAAACATCATTCTCAGTAAACTATCACAAGGACAAAAAACCAAACACTGTATATTCTCACTCATAGGTGGGAGTTGAAAAATGAGAACTCATGGACACAGGAAGGGGAACATCACACTCCAGGGACTGTTGTGGGGTGGGGGGAGTGGGGAGGGACAGCATTAGGAGATATACCTAATGCTGAATGACGAGTTAATGAGTGCAGCAAAACAACATGGCACATGGATATATATGTAACAAACCTGCACATTGTGCATAGGTACCCTAAAACCTAAAGTATAATAATAAAAAATAAAAAATAAAAAAAAAATATTTATTAATTTAAAATTATCATTTTAAAAATTGTGTTTCTCAATGCGCAAAAAGTATAATTTCCAATATACGGATGTTTGAATTCTGCAAATTCTTACAAATATTGACTTTCCTAACATATTTTAGATAATTCTACATACAAACAGTATTCATATTTTCTGGTGCTATATGCATTTTACAAAGCACTTCTGTATGATTATTTTGTCACTATTTTGCATATTTACAAAGTAAGCTAACATCCCAACTGAAAGCCAGTAGAGCATTGAAAAAAAAAAATAAATAAAACGGTACTCCTTCCTATTAATCATGTACAAAAATGAATGTCCACTTTAAGAAGAACATTTTCTTTAATGATTTATGAAGAAAACTCCTAACACCTAAAGAAGACATTCCACTTAAAGATACATAAAACTGAAACATGACAACAATTTGAAATCCTTCAAAAATATTTAAAATCCAATTTTAGTGCCTTTTTAGTAACAAACAATTTGAGCAAACATTTTCTTTTATACACAAAAAACTTACATTTTAATTTTGCCTTTCATTTTATTTAGGAATGACATGGTTTTTGATCTAAAAGTTTATTAACTTTTTACTTTAGGCAAGTTCTTTCAAGATACCAATTTAATGATGCAATTTCTAAAAATAAAGAAATGCAACTAATGAAATAAAAGGGAATAAAGTTCTTAATTTAAGTTTTATTAATTTAGAGTTTATTTATTTTTAAAAATCAACAAGAACTGCCAGAAAATGAAATAAAATTGTTTCATTAAGTTCATGAGTTATTTTGCATTGCACCCTTTCAGTATTGCTGTCTCTGCTTCCAGTCTCTTCTCACTTCAAACAAAGCCCTCTAAATAGCCCCAAAATGTGTATACTTCAAATGGAAATGAAGTGTCAGCTCATCTATGAAGAAGCTTCCAAATAGGCAGAACCAGTCATTATTTTACAGGGTCTCCCATAACACTTTATACCCATCTTAACAGATGTTCCATAAATTATCATTTCTAGACTCAAGCACCATCAGTACCTAAAATAACCAACTTACTTAAAAGTTCCAACACTTTGGCCTTCAGGTAGCTCCCTTCTTCTCCTGACCCATAGTTTCTTCCCTCTGTAATACTTTCTGCTCTCCTCCTATCGCCCTTTGTTAGTTCAGTTTCCTCCCTCTGAAATGACCTTTCCCTCTGAAACAGCCTTTCCCGCTAGCTGTATACAAGAAAACTGCTTATTCTAAGTTGCAGTTTAAACCACACTTTCTAGGTGAAGTCTCCCTTGTCTTCTTAGTGAGAAGTAAACTCACCATCCATCTATCTCCTTTGTGTCAATTTGATGTTGTCCACTGTTGTTTCTTGAAAGCTTGGACAGAGTTTTAACCATTTTTGTACACCCTAAAATAGAGAATTTGAAACATCTTCTGACAAACACTTTTCAGATGACAACTTTTATAGATCCCCAATATATTAAAATATGCTTTAGAATTTTTTGGTTGGGCTTGCACTCATAATTTTAACTTAAATTATTGTTAATCAGTAAAAACAATGAGGCTGTTGTGAAAGATATTTGAAATGAGAAAATCTGAGTAACTTTTGCTATCCCAACTATCAGCTGTATATTTTTACTTTTTTCTCAATTTTCTTTGGGTAGTATAATATTAAGAAAATCATATTTCATACAATGAAATTGCAACTAGTAATTAATTTTAACACCTTGTCTTTATTTCAAGATCTTTCAATTACATTGTCCCAGAACCATGAAAGAGGAGTGAAATGAATTCTCAAAGTTGAACTACAGTAGAAATCCTCTTAATCTGACACAGCTGGACTGTCATTTGTGAGTTTGTTAAAGGAACAGTTAAGGAGAGGATCATACAAAGCACACAAAGCATAATTTTTAATGTAAAAAATACAAATGTCCAAGTAGTTACCATTTTAAAACCATAAATAAGGCCTTTTCTGGGCAAGTGACTGCTCCTCAGAGTTTCTTATCATCTTTCTTATACAAATTACCTCCAATGCATCATTTATAAATTCTAGTATCAGTTTCCGGAAAGCATAGCAGGGACCTGAAACTACTTTTTAAGTGACTTGCTCATGAAAATCATCTAGATGTTTATGATTCTCTCTCCAATAATGTGCAATTATTTTTCCACACCTAATTTAACCATAATTTTAGCCAAAACTTTCCAAAACATTAACTAACTTTTCTTAAAAACATTTTTTCTTTTTTTGGAGACAGAGTCTCACTCTGTCACCCAGGTTGGAGTGCAGTTGCATGATCTCAGCTTACTGCAACCTCCACCTCCTAGGTTCAAGTGATTCTCTTGCCTCAGCCTCCCAGGTAGCTGGAACTGCAGATGTGTGCTGCCATGCCCAGCTAATTTTTAGTAGAGATGGGGTTTCACCATGTTGGGGTTTCACTCCTTACCTCAGGTGATCTGTCCACCTTGGGCTCCCAAAGTGCTGGGATAACAGGCAGGAGCCACTGCACCCAGCCTAGAAACATTTCTTTTTGCTCTCACATTTCATCAGCTTTTATAACATTTGATTCAATTACATGAACAATTAAATATTAAATTTAATAGTAAATAAAAAGAACAACTAGCATAAACATGTTTGGAAACAAATGTGAATGGCTCTTGATTAGCATACACCACAACTAAAAAAGGCAGAGTGCATAGGCAGCAAGCAGTATCTCACTTAAGTGTGAGCATTTATTCAAGTGTGGGCATCTGTCAGTGGTTTCAGAGAAAATGGGTCATTTCGTTGTCTATTGAGTCATTACGCACAGATTCAGAGACTTTCTATCATACTAATTATTTAGCAATATTTGGACTCCACATCGTAAATAAAAAATGCAGAGAAAATGAATGCCTATGAAATCAATTTAGGATATCACCTTACTACTTGCCATTAAAACATTACTTAATATTGTTCAAATGACTACAATGATAAGAGCATGCACCAAACACATGTGTCTGAGACTTGACTGATGTTTGATTGAGCTCCATGAAGTATGCTGAAATCTTCCATTAATTAATTTAATAAATATTTTTTGACGCTCAAAACATGTAACCAACAATGCTAGGTTCTGGGAGTATAATGATAAAAAGATGCATTCCTTTCTAGAACTTAACATTTTGGAGTGGCGATCTCCAAACTATTTGTTAACATATTGCTACCAGTAAAAATACTTGAGGATTATCTATATCTAAATCTATATCTGTATCTATCTACATCTATATGTACATCTGTATCTATTTATCTATTAAAATACACAAACACACACACTCAAAGAATTGGAAAACCTAGTCCAAACCTAGTTTCAAACATATTTTTCTAACTTATATATTTTAAAACTATACTGCCAGATTGGAGAATATGTTCTAAAACTGAATTAATTATTAATCCATTTGACATTTATATCACTTTATTAGCAGAACTAAATGTGGTTTATCTTTTGGGAGGAGAAGTAAAAAGAGTACAGAGAAAGAGAAGCAACAGGAGAAGGGAGATAAGGGAAGGTAGAAAGAACAAACTATCAAGATTTCTTATGTTTTCTGGCACCTAGGGTTGAGAGAAGACAATGGATTCTATCAATAAGAATCATTGTGCACATTTTAGGAATGAATGTGATACATGACCTTGTTTTCTGATAAAATTTTAAAAATGTTTGGATTGCTTTTATTCTAAACTTTTAAAGAAACTTAAAAATTAAACTGGCTTATATAAGAGTATTAATACAGAATTTATAAACATGAAACTGAGAATAAAGCTTCTATTGGAATTAATTGTAGTATTCTTGTTCTGCACAGTAGCTCCATTGTAATTAGCTGATTAGAAATTAGGGTTATATGTCTCTAGCAATCATCAATTTAAATTGGATACAGGAGGCCAGCACTGGTGGATACTGTTCCATGACAGTAAAGCCATAGAAAAGAATTTCCAGGCTGACTAAATATGACATCTGGGTAAAGCATGCCTGCCCCTTTCTTTTTCTTTTATTTAACAAATATTGCATGGGACGAAGGAATGTCAAGGCTAAACTCACTAATACAGATGTAGAACACACGCATTTGCACCAGCTCAAAGCAAGATGACAGACACTGGAGGCACTGTTGTGGCTTGGTAGCTAAAATTGTTCATTTCCATTAACTTGTGGTTCAAAGATACTACCACATTTAGGGAAGGATACTGCCTTTTTGGTGACTGCTGTGTTAAAAGCTAAGTCTTAAAAACTAACAGTGGAAAGAACCACATATTTCAAGATTATGCTAAATGTCAAATTTTTCAAACTGAGAGAAATTCAGTCACAGCAAAACACAAGCTCTAAACAAAAATTACTTGCAGATACTTCTACCAAGAACTTTTCCCAATTTTACCTGATATTGTTGTGAGAAGAGGTGCAATAAGCCCTTGACCTTATAAGTCATAAAGACCTTGGAAAATATGCTATGTAAGAGAAAGAACAACACATGATAGGGGCCAAATATATCTTCCCAACCTCAAAAATATTCCAAGAGACAGGAAGCTATTTAAACTACCTGAAGTTCTATCAGTTCTTCCTTTTTTCCTAGTTATTTTGCATTGTAAGTTAGATGGCATGCAACATAAACATCTTAAATTCTAAATACAGCTAACTTTTCTTGAGCACTGAATGTGCTAGTCACTGTCCTAAGGTAAATATGTGTGTGTTTATGTGTGTGTGGATAACTTGACATAGATACAAATAGATACACATACATATGTGTATATTTATGTATCAAATCTGTGAATATAGATATTTTATTGTAGAGTATTAACAGATACTTTTTTATCCTGCCAACATCCTCAAGAGGCAGATTAGGTTAATATTTTCCATTTAAAAAAGAAAAAACTAAGGCTAAAAGAAGGTAGGTAGAGCTTGGTGCTGTATACCTCTAAAATCTATGATTCTCAACTGCAACTCTATACTCCATGCAAGTTTTTACTTAAATACAGATATACACACAGAATCAAGATAATCTGTCAAATGACCTGTTGGTATTTCACCTGACTTCTATTCCTGTTTATTATTTATAGAGTTTATTATACCATTCCAGTGCCTAAGGTCACCAAAAATGGCTTCTAGTTAATATCAATTCCTCCAACCTTCACTGTATCCCAAGATCAGACCCTGACAAAAAGGAAAAAATAAAAAAGAGGATCCCAAATATTTAACAATAACATTCTTTGATGCTTCACAGTATTTGGTTTGTCTAGATAATAGAAAACATGACAAGGAAGTAGGAGGAAGTTGGCAAGTATATATACAAATAAATAACCAATTTTTTCATCTTAAATGTAAAGGTCAAAATATCCACTCATCTTTACACTAATCCTTTAACAGATCTCAATGTTTGTGTATTTCTCTTATGCTTATAATATCAATGCTAAAAATGATAAATTTTAAGAAATATTGATAAACTTTTGAATTTTTATGAAAGTTCATCCATTTACTTATTGAACAAATATTTATTAAGTATCAATATACTTGGCTTTAAATACTAGACATACAATGCTGAAAAAACAGTTGAAAATTCTGCTAGAATGCAGAGATGTTAATCAAATCATACAAACAAATGTCAACTTTTATTATGACAGTAACTAAGAAGGTGAGGTATATGGTGCAATGGGAACTGAAATAATGAAAATTTGCTTAGCCTAAAAAATCCAGGTAAGCTCTTCTGAGAAAGTAATGCTTGAACTAGTATCTTAAGGTTGAATAGGAGGTAACCAGGTAAAAAAATATGGGAATGAAACATCCCCCAAACCCCCCTCCCCCCGCAATAGAAACTGTATGTGGTAGAGCTTAGGGATAAGAGAGAGCTTTGCCAAAACATTAACTAAATGAAGGTCAATGTAGCTAGAACACCGTAGCTAGAGAGCAAGGACTGCAGAGATAGAGCCTAGAGCCTCGTATTGGACATATTTTCCTAAAAGCATTGAGAAATCATTCACGAATTCAAAGCAGCATCAAAACTTATTTAACTACACTCCAAAGAATGTGAGGGGAATGGATGGGTATAGAATAAATGATTGGTAGACTAGTTAGGAGGATATGGGAGTGGCATAGAAATGGAAGTAAAATCAACAGGATCTGATGGTAAACTGAGCATGGGGATGAGAAAGAGGGAGTTACTAAGAGTAGATTTCGGATGTCTACACCTGGATGAATGATAGTACTATTCATTAAGAGGGTAAACATCGGAAAATACTGGTGGGAAAGAGCAGCAGTGTAGCCTGAGAAACTTCGGGTTTGAAATGTTTGATCTAGCAAGAGGACCTACAAAGTAAGGTACTCTGAAACTCAGGGAGGAAGTCTGGACTGAAAAATATGGGTTGGGTAAGATTTCTGAGGGGGGCTGTTGCATCATAGAAGCTAGGTTAATAAAATCTTGCCAGAAGGCGGGTATGATTAATGCTGCTGAAAGATAAGTAAGAGTAGAGGTGAAAAATAACCTGCATCTAATATTCTTTCTTCTGCTCATATTTTTGCTATGAATTGGGCATTTTAAAAAATTAATTCATTTCACATTGAAGCCTAAGGAATATTGCCTTGTAAGGGCAGAAAGTGGGCTTGGAGTCACACATGGGACCATTCCAGAGGCAGCAGCTTCCCTGGAATAAAATTCTTCTAAAGAGTATGCAAAAATATACTCAAGGAACACGAGTTGGAATTCTCTAAACATTCTGCTCATCTGAATCAGACTTCATAGAATACTTAGACAAATACTTATATTGTCTCCACCTGAATTACTAATTGATCTGTAATGCCACAGGGACACAGAGAGAGGCAAACAGGATAGTAGTATAAAAAGTCCAAGATGTGCAAAGTGTCAATAAAGATTATTTTAATGGAAAGAACCACTGAATGAAATTGTTAGGTGTAGGTTCTAATGTTGGCTGTGTTACCCAAATACATACTGAGTGTTTCACAGAGTCTCTAGATGTTTTTGATTTTTAGTCTTGAATTTAAAAAAGTGTACTCATTAATCTGAGTGAAAATGAAACAATAAAACAATGAAAAGATCTATAAAAATAAACCTGCTAATCCCTCCATAACCCTTCCATACTCCACCCCTTCTAATAATCAATGCTAGTAGCTTTTATCCTTTTATATTGTTTTTCATAGTAATAAGATGACATACAAAAACACACACAAAGCACATGTTTTGTTTGTTTTTAAAAAAACCAGGGATCACAATAAGCACATTATTCTGTAAATGGCTTTTCTGATTTCACAAAAGCATATCGGATATCCCTCAAGTATAACACATATAGGTGGAACTTAAATTTATTTTCTAATAACTACATAGTATTCCCCAGTGTGGAAACACTATGATGCATTCAACTACTTTGCTATTGACAGACATTAGAGGTATTGAAACTTGCATCTTAGAATTCACATAATGTAGAAATCAATATCTCATATAAATACTAAAGCATCCTGTACTGCTTCATGTTATAAATATCTGTGAAAAGAGCATATTACATTAAAACATGGATTTATTCTAAAGATTTTTCTCCTTTAAGCTCATTATAAAATAACATTTCTGATTATTGATGGAAGTTATACAAAAAACTCATTCTCAGCTAATTTCCTTGATTCTTGCTTCCCTGGAGTGAAGGGGTACCTAAGCAGTAAAAACAGACTCTATAAGTTCCCATGGTCAAATTTACCAGTCCCCGCATCTGGGCCCATAAATACTGCTTCCCCTTATCATATAGGATTAATCACCCATCTTCGTATCCAAGGCCAAGCTCTCCAACTAGTGTGCTAGATACCATTGCCCCTCACCTACTCAAAGATATTACTCTAGAAATTCTCCCATCTACCTCATCATCATTCTTTCTTCTCTAGTTGATTTTCCATCAATATACAACTATCCTGCAATTTAATCCACTTCAAAACAAAATCCCATTTCCTCTTGATCCACTGGCCCATTTATCCACAATCCTTTATAGCCAACTCCTCTAATAAGTAGCATAGTTGTCCATATTCATTCCTTCTTCCCTTCTTCTCTTATTTCTTGATCCTACTCTAATTAGATTTGTCATTATCACCACCCCTCTCTCAAAAGAGTTCTTTAGAAAGTCACCAAGGACTTCCATCTAGCCAAAGGTAATGACCCTTTGCTTGTCTTCCTCTTAATCTACCAGCATCATTTGGCCTAGTCAATCACTCCTCTCTTAAAATTTCTTTTACTTCTCTCACTTATTTATTTATTTATTTATTTAGAGACAGGGTCTTGTTATGTTGCTCAAGCTGGTCTCAAACTCCTGGGCTCAAGCAATCCTTCTTTCTCGGCCTCCCAAAGTGCTGGGATTACAGGCGCGAGCCACCACACCCAGCCCTACATCTCTTTTAATTTAACATCTCTCAGGATTTTCCTCCTATTTCACTGGCTACTTCTCAGTGTCCTTTACTGTCCCTACCCCACTCTCAACTAAAATGTAAACTTTATGAAGAGAAGATTTCTGTTTGTTTGTTTTTGTCTGTTTTGTGAACTGCTGAATACCCCAGCACTTAGAGTACGGTCTGGCATATAGGAGACCATAAACAAATCTACAGTATGCTGAAAAAAACTTTTTACTTTTTTTTTTCTTTTTGAGACAGAATCTGGCTCTGTCACCAGGCTGGAGTGCAGTGGTGTGATCTCAGTTCACTGCAACCTTTGCCTCCTGGGTTCAAGTGATTCTCCTGCCTCAGCCACCTGAGTAGCTGGGACTACAGGCATGTGCCACCACATCCAGCTAATTTTTGTATTTTTAGTAGAGTTGGGGTTTCAGCATGTTGGCCACTGTGGTCTCAACCTCTTGACCTCCCGATCCACCCACTTCAGCCTCCCAAAGTGCGAGGATTATGGATGTGAGCCACCATGCCCGGCCAACTATTTACTTTTAACTAAATTGTCAAGGTAGGTACTGGTAATTCTAGCACTGTGGATCCCAAAAGTTCTCATTAATTTGTGAAATGCCTAAATGGAATTAATTATATTCTCTCACAAACCATTTTCCCTGACTTTGCTAGTGTAATTAATAAGACACCATTCATTTCCATAAACAACTAGGATATTCAGAAGCACACTTAAATCCAAATTTAATCAGTTGCCAATGCCTATGAGGTTTTATGTTCACCATATCCCTTCCAACCAGATGCGTTGGCCTGTATCCTTCCATAGCTTTACACTGTTAACAGATTAATCTCCCTGAACTAGAAGATTGAGCGTGGTATTTTGCAATTGATAAATGTTATTAACTCCCCAAAAGCAACAGATGAAATACAAACTCCTCAGACTGGCCTTTAAGGCCAGACTAAATGCAGAACCTTTCTGCCCCATTACCTTCATATGGTGACCCCTAAATATCTGTGAAACAGAAACATTCCTTTTTCCTGAAGTAGGCACATGCATTCATGCAGCAGTGTCACTGATTTTACAGATTCATCTTTACCCAGAAGGACCCATTCATTAAGTACTTGTCAAATTGTACTTCATGTGATTTTACCTTAAACAGATTTTCCATATCCCATCTGTTTATCTCATATGCCACTTTTTTTTTTGAAAGCATCCGTTTAGCTGAATGATATCTAAATGACCTCACTTTGTGGCCAAATAATGCTCACTTAGATCACGTCCATGTGATGTCCTATGTAGTCTTTCTAATTATCATTTGTACTCTTGTATGAAATACAAGCTGCGTGTCAATTCCTTATTGATGATTAAATTCTGTACAGCACCTAACATAATATTTTGTGCATAATATATGCTTAACTGTAAAAGTTGTTAACCTAAGTTGATAAATAGGGCAAAATGTAGGGCAATCTTCAGCTAAATACTATTTTGAACTCGGATTTAAAAGAAAAATAGGATTGGGCACAGTGGCTCATACTTGTAATCCCAGCACTTTGGGAGGCTGAGGCAGGCGGATCACCAACTCAGGAGTTCAAGACCAGCCTGGCCAACATAGTGAAACCCCGTCTCCACTAAAAATGCAAAACTTAGCCTGGCATGGTGGTGTGTGCCTGTAGTCCCAGCTACTTGGGAGGCTGAGTCAGGAGAATCACTTGAATCCAGGAGTCAGAGGTTGTAGTGAGCCAAGATCACACCACTGCACTCCAGCTTGGGTGACACAGCAAGACTCTTGTCTCGAAAAAGCAAAAGCAAAATAGTTTATATAGCTACATATGTTATGATGAATATATTAATTTTAAATGACTTAAAATATAGATAGATAATGTTGTATCTGCATATACATATTCAGTTAAAATATGCTTTGAGGATCCAACAAAATAAGTATTACACTATGCTACCCCATAAGATAAAGTTATTCAAATTCATGTAATTCATCTAATGTCATATTTAACAGATATTAAAACTTTATATGTACAGTGACACAATTACCCAATTTTAATTAATGCATAGAGCATATTTGTTCGCATATTACTTTAACATGTACACTGAAATGTAAAATATTTTCATTTGGATTTTTTAGAGCAAAGTAATTGATAATGTGTTCCAATGATAAACTGCAGAAGTTGTCACTTTCTATACCCAAGGGAACACTAATTAATCTTGAATAACCCTCTGAGACACAGAATATAAGCAATGTGCGCACAGGAGGGAAATAATAATTCACTAGAAAATAAACACAGAGAAAAAACAGACTACATGTAAGCAAATACAATGAATATGATAGGTAATATCTAGTGTCACTTCTGGAGTTCACTTTGGGGGAATTATGAAATTCTCAGAACTAATTCTGAAACAAGATTATATGCCTTTCTCAGCATTATATGGAGAAAACCTATGAAGAGGAATTTGGGGCTGGTACTAACCAACCACTGGCAAGGAGAATACTCTGGGTATGGCACTATTTTCATAGGCTAAGCAGCATTAATCTCAGAGCTTGAGATTGGATTACTTTGCCTGAGGGATATATACCTAAACGAAACAGGTGGCTTATTAAGAGGAAAGAGGCCTGGTTGGGCAGGCAAGCAATGCTATCTGCTAAAACAACCTGGTCTCAGTCTACTATTCCAGTTTTCACCTCTTGCCAGCTCTGATACACCCACATACATGCGTCTAGTATTCTAGCCAGGCCTAAGGACTTACCATTCCCCAGCATGTTATAAATCAGAGCCAGCTTCATAGCCATAATTCTTGGGCAGTCACACAGCAACATGAACTCAGAAGAGCCCCACAATTACTTTATTTATTTTTTATTGTGGTAAAATACATATAACATACAGTTTACCACTTGAACCATTTTTAAGAGTAAAATTCAGTGGCGTTAAGTGAATTCACACTGCAACTATCAACACCACCCATCTCCAGAACTTTTTCACCATCACAAACTGAAACTCCATGCTCATTAAAACATAATTCCCCGGCTGGGCGTGGTGGCTCAAGCCTGTAATCCCAACACTTTGGGAGGCTGAGGTGGGTGGATCACCTGAGGTCAAGAGTTTGAAACCAGCCTGACCAACATGGTTAAACCCTGTTCCTACTAAAAATACAAAATTACCCGGGTGCGGTGGCACATGCCTGTAATCCTAGCTACTCGGGAGGCTGAAGCGGGAAAATCCCTTGAACCCAGGAGGCGGAGGTTGCAGTGAGCCGAGATGGTGCCATTGCACTCCAGCCTGGGCAACAGGAGCAAAACTCCATCTCAAAAATAAATAAATAAATAAATAAATAAATAAATAAATAAATAAATAAATAAAACATACATACATACATACATAACATCGCATTCTTCCCTCCCCTAGTCCTCAGTAATCACCTGTCCACTTTCCGTCTCCATGAATTTAACTACTCTAGGTACCTTATATGAGTGGAATCACACAACACTTGTCCTTTTTCTCAAATGTGGTTTAATGATTTTCTGTCACTGCCTTAAAACTGTCAATAATTTTAGAACAAGGGCCTTTCCATTTTCATTTTGCATGGGATTCCTCACAAATTAAATAGCTAGGCCTGCTGTGAATTTTTATAACCCCTTACCTATATCTTCTCCACACCAAAAAACATCTCCATGTTCTTCTGGCCTCACCTAAATTTCATCTCCTCTGTGAGGCGAAGAGCAGACACTGCAGTCCCCTAAGCTCCTTAGAGTATTTGTATTTTACTCATTAAGGGCCCACTTCCTACTGCATTGTGACTCTTTGTTTTTAAATACGTCTTTCTTGCTGGAGGAATTATTTGTGTCTTACTTATGCCTGGTGCAGCAACTGCTGAGTTACAGAATAAATTCAAAATCCATGTGTTACAGCCCTAACTCCTGATGTATGGTATTTGGAGATGAGGCCTTTGGGAGGTAATTAGGTTTAGGTGAGGTCATGAGAGCAGGACCCTCGTAATAGGAGTAGTGCACTTATAAGAAGAGACACCAAAGAGCTTGCTCTTGCTCTCTTTCTGCTCCATTAGGGCACAGGAAGAAGGTGGCAGTCTGAAAGCTAGGATTAGAATCTCAACAGAAATCTACCACGCTCTCTCATCTCAAACGTTCAGCCTCTGGAAATGTGAGAAAATAAATTTCTGTTGTTTAAGCTGCCCCATCCATGGTATTTTGTTATAGCAGCATGAGCAGACAACCTAATACATATTGGGTACCCTAAAATATTCACTGAATGTAAGAGTGGCTGTATGCACCCATGATGGATCACACTTGACATTGTTGTTGGACTTTGAATTTAACCAGGAACTAAAAGAGAATAATAGAACTTTCCATCAGAAAATATGGTCATTGTGATAATTCAGAAACTCTAGTCAGGGACACAATCCAGGCAGTTAAACTGTGACCTGTAATTGTGTCTTTATATTCTCAGGGAAGCATGACTCAAGTGTTAGACTCCGTGTTTTAAGTCATTGAATAGGCCTGCTCTAGTGTTTCTGATTTGGGAGATCTCTAGTTCCTTTTCTTTGAAATAAGGCTACGTTACTTCTGTGTATTTTTCATGTCAACTTTGCATTCTCATCAAAGGAGATCTATCACTAGACCCAAGAAGCATGGCTAAATAGGCTTCATAGCTTATATGATCACAAATTCATATATCGATAAAGTGCATCATAATCTTCAAATGTTGAAGAAAATGTTCTCAAATCGGAGCCCGTTGGCATAAATTAGCTCCCTTCCACACCCCATTACTAAAACTGAATAAAAGTTCTCGAAGTAGGGGGATCAGGATGGCACTGTGCAAAGGGCCTGGAGCAGGAAGTTGAAGTTGTTTCTGGTCTACCAGCCATGTTCCTACTCTCTGTGTGACTCTGGCAATGAGGCTTTCTGAGCCTCAGTTTCTCATCTGTCAGTAAAAAAGGATTTGATGAGCTGGATCTCCTTGAACTCTGAACACTTGAAGATTTCCTGTAGCCACCAAATTTTCTCTCACATAAAATGCTAATTACACACAGAAAGTTAATCAAAAATAATTTTCTTTATTGCTAGAAATCAATCATGATATTTTAAATTAAATATTTTAGGATAGTCAACTTTGTGTGACAAAAGAAATACAGAGATTGTACTGACTAAATGAGGCTTCTCTAGTGAAGAGTTGGAAGCAAGGCAACATGACCTCAAGTTGAACTATTGTTTGCACATGTTAATTTTTGAAGGACATGATAGAGGTTATATGCTTTTGTTAATTACTCTTTTTATTATTCTTTTAAGTCATCTAATAGGTTTGTTCTAGTGTTTCTGTTAGGTCCTTTTCTACAGAATGAGACTACCTTACATGTTTGCATCTTTCATGTCAACATTGTATTCTCATTTGGGTAGCTATGACAAGTAAACGAGTTTGGCTGGTGGAGAGCCTTACATAAAATGAAATGCTATAGTGCTGGGAATTCCTCTTTAATTTTAACTTTAAACTCGATCTTTTGGTTGCATGACTGACCACCTTGTTATTACCTTACAAAAAAAGGTTCCACCGATAGCAACTGTCTTAGGTCCACAGACCAAAGACAAATGCTGCCATTGTGCAGCCTGGTATAATCTGTCAAGGAAATGCACAGGCATTGACAACCATTTCTTTCCAAAGTAAGGGCATTTCACAGGAAAAAAAAAAATTGCATGTCTATCACTTCTCCTTTTACTGTACATTATATTATATCTATTATACCTTGCTGACAATGGCATATTTTTCTCATTTTCCCTCTATTTTGTTGGCATACAATTTAGGGGATATTAACCATACCTCTTTTATAGACCTTCTAAATCAAGACTTTATCTTTATTAAACATTATATAGTGGGACTTAGGTTCTTGATCTTTACAAAAAATGAACAAAAGTAATTTATGATAGAACTATTCTTTGTAGCATCCATAGATAACCATAGTCTTTTTTGTTTCATAGTCTGTTTTATTTATTGATTCAGAGTGGAGTTTCAAACAATTATTTGAAAGGCACATTGAACAAAACTTTTTTCTTTAATTATGATTACTATTTTTGTGAACAATACTTTTTTAAAAACTTCAATTTTTTATTTTCTAATATATACCTATACCTTAATTTTCTGTACTCAGGGTGGACAAACTTTCTCTACAAGGAACAAGTAAATATTTTAGGTTTTGTTGGCCACACAGTTTCTGTTACAATTAGTCAACTTTGCCATCTGGTGCAAAAGCAGCCATAGAAAATATGTAAATGAATGAGTACAGCTGAGTACCAATAAAACATTAGGTAGGCTGGATTTGACCCAAGAGTAATTGTTTGCCAGCTCCTGCTCTATCTCAGTCTATGAGAGGTATTGTACAAGTCATAAGTACAGGATACCAAGATATGTTGATTTAGGATACTTTTCTACCAGCTATGTCACTTTAGGCATGTCTTAACGTATCTGAGCATCGTCATTTATAATATGAAAGAATTTAGTCTAGGCAGATGTTATCAATCTCTAATATTTTTATAGTCACTTGAGCAGTCCTTTGACTATCTATGAACAAATGCAAAGAAGCATAACGCTAACACTTATAAGATTTTTAATCTTAAAAATTCTCGTTTGTAAGTTATTTATTGCTTTTCTTTGAAAAATAAACTTTTATAATTACTCAATAACATTTCTGAGTGGTTACAAATGAAACGCTCCATTTACTCAGAGATGACCTTTTAATATTGAAAAGAAAGGGTCTGAGGATACAATAAACAGTCACATGAAGTTTAAGGCCACCTGAAAGTTAAGGCTGCTGATCTGCCCAGCTAGGCAGGTGTCACTTTCTTCCTCTCTAATCCCTGTCTGTACTTCTAAAGAAGGGAGGAAGGTTTCAGAGAAAGCTTTATTTTTTAATCTTTCTGAGTTATATTAGTGACCATGAATATGTGATAATTTTACTAAAAAGATTTGCTATTTTTGTAATTTGAGGCTTCTATTAACTGAGGAGAAATCCTAAAATTTGCTTTTCAATGTACAGTTCCTTTCAGTATCAGTGAACTTACATGAAGTTTCTTGCAGAAAATATATATATTTTTACCAGAACGTAAAAGTACCCAATTGTCAGTGGGCCATGTTTAACAAAAGACCTGACATCTCCAAATTCTGTGCAGTCGCCTAAGATAATAAAATTTTATATGTGAGGGCCCATGATTTTTAGAATACTAACTGAAAAAATCAATGCCAGCTACCACTTTCAGTACTTACATGGGTCATAAAAATCTGCTTTCTACCAAATTGCTGGTGTAACACCTGGGAGGAATCTAAGGACTGCTGTGAAAAGGTAAGTGAGCATGTAAAATAATAAAATAAATTCATTCACTTTTTTCTCTTATTAATTTTAATTCCAAGGATAAAACACAGAGAATAAAGAGAATATAGCAGTCACTAACATATATTAAAACTGTGACCCATTTTGTTTTGGAGAAGTTATCTTAAATTTTAATAAAATGTTATATTTGAAAAAAATTAAAATTTAAGTCTATTCTCTTTATTGTTTATTTTGGTTAGGAGTAAAGGAAGTAATGTGAGAGAGTCTGTTAGTTATAAGACAGCTATAGCAAGAAGGAAGAGAGAAGGCAAAAGTAGATTTTTTTTTTTTTTTTTTTTTTTTTTGAGGCGGAGTCTCGCTCCGTCGCCCAGGCTGGAGTGCAGTGGCACGATCTGGGCTACTGCAAGCTCCGCCTCCCAGGTTCACGCCATTCTCCTGCCTCAGCCTCTCCGAGTAGCTGGGACTACAGGCACCCGCCACCACGCCCGGCTAATTTTTTGTATTTTTAGTAGAGACGGGGTTTCACCGTGGTCTCCATCTCCCGACCTCGTGATCCGCCCGCCTCCGCCTCCCAAAGTGCTGGAATTACAAGCGTGAGCCACCGCGCCTGGCCAAAAGTAGATTCTTAAATCTAACTTGTGATAGGAAGGTTTTCTTACAGATTCAGTATTCTGTGGGGTATCTCTCTCTCATGAGACACTTTCTATGGGAAAAGTTGCATATGACAATTGCAATTTCTGCTATCTTCAGTCTAGTTGTACCTGTATTAAATTCCAGATAAGCTGCAATTATATCTGAAATGTCATAAATGAAAATTTTCTGTAAACTGCACTAAATTCATTTTTACCTTATAATTTTAAGAATTATATAACTTAATAAAACTACATTACTTATAAAGCTTGATTACTTTACAAAGCTAGAATGAGTGCTTGTATTAAGAAAACTGCAATTATTTGATAAGTAATTATATTACATTATAGTTCTCTGGGAGATAGCATAATAAGAGATGATTTATAATGATCTCAGTGAAATACATAATATTAATTTTATTTTACTATTCATATTTTGTTTATTTCAGGTTAGACAAAGGGTATTCCACATGTTTTACATGTTAGGAAATTCTAGTTTGGTTGGCATTCACTAAATGGTACTCTGTCAACCAAAAAGTTAATACAACTTCAATTAAATGATACTAGATGTTCATAAAGATGTCTTCAAAGAACTAAAAATTCCTAAATGCTTTTGGAAGCTTATTAAATCCAAATTAGGTGATACAATGTGGTTGTACTTTTGAGTATGTTTTAGTCATCCAATTATAATAGCCCATCAAAAAATGTGTGTTATGCCACATATCTATTCCCCCATATGCTGTAAGATAAAACCACTTTGTAATAATTGCAGCCAAGGTAGAAAGTTTTAAACAGCTAAGCAGAAATTGTTTAAAATAATAGCTAAACATTAGTATAGTATTTATAAAATAGCAGGCACAATTTTAAGTATGCTATTATATATACATATATATATAAAATGAAACGACATATGATGAAATGACACTCTGAGGTAAATACTATCTTCTCCATTTTACACATGAGGGAATTGAGGACCAAAAACTTTAAGTAAATTGCTGAAGAAGTTGGCAACAGAATTGATTTGAATTGAATTTGTTGTGACTCCAGCACATACATTCTTAGCCACCATGCTGTGCTACCTCAAGAGTTTTCTCAGCCGGGTGCGGTGGCTCACGCCAGTAATCCCAGCACTTTGGGAGGCCGAGGAGGGCAGATCACGAGGTCAGCAGTTCAAGACCAGCCTGGTCAACACGGTGAAACCCCATCTCTACTAAAAATACAAAAAATTAGCTGGGCGTGGTGGTGCACGCTGTAGTCCCTGCTTGTCTGGAGACTGAGGCAGGAGAATCACTTGAACCCGGGAGGCGGAGGATACAGTGAGCCGAGAGTATGCCACTCACTACAGCCTGGGCGACAGAGCTAGATTTCGTAAAAAAAAAAAAAAGTTTTCTCCTCAGTAAGCGAGAGTTTACTTTCAGTTTTTTATTGCAATAACTCCATGGCTTTTCAGTCTGTTCTCTACATTATTAAAAATGCTTAAAGAGGGAAAATATCAACCATGTAAAGAAAAGGTTCTAATTAAGACTATTTTCAGGAAAAACTGCTACTTATATAATTAGTATTATACAAATTTGGTTTCTGAGCAAAGTAATAAATTATTTTACCATGAAATTCAATCAGTCAAAGGAGTAAGATTTTATTTCTTAATGGCTTGTTGAGTTGTAGTCTTAATTAGAGGCAAATAAAATTTAGGAGGAAAATTCAGTATCAATATTCCTGGCAGTATCTTGCCATATCTAAACCCCTAAAGCCATGGTATAATTATGCTACATCTTTCCTCTAGAAAATTGTCTCTTAAGATGGCAAATTATAGCAAGACATAAGTCTAATAAAATTGCCATGGTGATTTTAAGTTGTAATTTAGAAAGTTTAGTAGCCATTTTCACTTTTATTTATTATTTATTTATTTATTGAGACAGAGTCTCACTCTGTCACCCAGGCTGGAGTGCAGTGGCATGATCTCGGCTCACTGCAACCTCCTCCTCCCAGCTTCAAGCGATTCTCCTGCCTCAGCCTCCCAAGTACTACAGGCGCATGCCACCATGCCTGGCTAATTTTGTATTTTTAGTAGAGACGGGGTTTCACCATGCTTGCCAGGCTGGTCTCAAACTCCTGACCTCATGATCCGCCCGCCTCGGCCTCCCAAAGTATTAGGATTACAGGCGTGAGCCACCACACCCAGCCCATTTTCACATTTTAAGAATAAAAGAGGAGGGTACTAATTTATATGATTTAGATGTTTCTCACTTATAAGAAGAAATTATAGTGATAAGATAGAAATTTAATTTTTAAAAGGCATTTTAAAGAGAAGAAAAGTAAACATGTTTAATATATGTTCTTTTAGTGAAATTTTGTGTCTTAATTGTGCTATCAAATAAAGTCACATAATATTGCCCATTCATTATATTATGCGTTTTCAGGATGATAAGATTGTGCTTTTTAGGATTACATTATTCATATAGAAGCTAATTTTCAAGGTCTTTCCTTTACTTCATTTTTTTACAAATCAGATAAATGGGTTAAAAAATTTCATTGATGTTCTCTTGGAAAATATTTAAATTTGTATTTATTTGACAATACATTTTCTCTTAGTTCTATGATCTTTAAGTGTTGAATGCATGCAAAAAAAAAAAAAAGCTTGAAAATAGGCACCTCATCATGAAAAGATTTCCCTTCTCATTATATGTACAAGTAACAAGTGTATGTTTTCTCATATATATATATATATATTTATATATATATATGTAAGTTAATCTGCCTCTGCAGGCCATTATTAAATATCTTCATTTCCATCATAGTATTGCAGTCCACTTCTCCCCCTCAGTAGTAATTTCCAAGATGGCGAGTGACTTGTCAATATTATCCAGAGTTTTATTACCTGTAGCTAGCACTTGCCTGGCATATAATAGATGCTGAATAAATGTAGATTCATTGAATGAATGATCAAATTAACTAATATGAAGAAAAAAGGAAATTACTATTTTTAATAAATGCTGAATAAATGTATATTTATGAGCAAATTAAGTGATATGAAGAAGAGGGGAAATTATAATTTTTAATAATAATTTAAAGCATATTTGTTCTTTATTAAAGGAAAACCAAACTGTTTTTAAAATAATTTTGATGCAAGAAAATTATTTTTATCAGAAAATGTTAAGTCATGTTGAAAAAAATGTTGCCCTAATCCATTTGGGTTGCTATTAAAAATACCATAAACTAGATGACTTATAACCAACAGAAATTTCCTTCTCACAATTTTGGAGGTTGAGAAATCTAAGATCAGGGTGCCAACATTGTCAGGTTCTAGACAGGCTCTTCTTCAGGGTCGGAAGAGGCAAAGCAGCTCTCCGGGGCCTCTTTTATAAGGGCACAAATTTGTTCATGAGGGATCTACCTCATGAATGACCCAGTTACCTCCCAAAATGCCTCACTGCCTAATACCAGCACACTGGATGTCAAAATGTCAACATATGAATTTGGCTGGGGGTGGGCACAAATATTCAGACTGATAGCCTAAACCTATAAAATGAACTACAACATGAAACCATAGAGAAAATAATCAGATTTTCCAAAATGCTTTTATTATTGTTCACGTGGCTAAAGCAATCACAAACCATGATGACATAGATTAAAAAGAAAAAGTATTTGAAAGAAAAATGAAGTAAATTGACTAACTTGAAAGTAATATGTTTATACGAATGGATTTATGACAGTAGTTGAATGTTGTAAGAGACAAAATGAAGTACCTTCTCTTTTTCAAAATGTAAGATACAGCCTTAAATATTGGAGCTGCTAAAATTATAATCTATCAAGAAGCATAAAGAAAAAATGCTAGATTAATGGCAAATTATTAAAAAGGAAGAAATGCAAACAACCAGGAATCCCAAAATATATTTTTTCTTTTAATATTTAGTTTGAATATTTACCAATTTCTAGATTTACTCTTTATAATTTGTACTTGATGTTTATGTAGGTATCTGTTCAAAGTATTTACACTGAATCTCATACAATTTATAAAATTTATCAGCCAAATACATATTTAAATAAACTAATAAGACATGAATTATATAATGCTATACCAACAAATGTTTCTTATAAAAATAAATTATAAAATAATGATAGAAGTTACTTATTTACCACCCTGGCAACTTTTATAAATACTGAATAATGGCAACTTTCATAAATAATAACTATGAAATCAACTAGTGACTATGACAGCTTAACATACTAAAGACTGGGCCAATTGATGTGAACATAATGTTATTTTATAATTAATTTAAACAACATTACTCTAATAAAGGAAACAACTATATTTTATGCATAGCCCTGCAATTGATTGTACCTCTTTTATGCTTTCTAATTTTAATATTTTAACAGTCTAAATAGCATCTTCCTGTCATTAATGGAAATTGGTGAGGGTCTATTTTCGTTTAAAGCCTAATTAATTTCTAAAACATCTTGTCCTGATGTAATATGTTACCATAACTCTTAAGTATGTATGTGTAAGAAAAAAATAATTTACAAGTCTGTCTATTCTTGGCATTTGTTTCATAGAAAAAATGCTATTAATGAAATAATTTCATTTAAGTACTTATAAATATATTATGCTTCTATTGTCAATATATTACTCAATAATATGTGGATCATTAATTTCATGAATAAACTACTTTAATTCCTTGTATTGAATAATTAAACATATATACTGCACACTTCATATCTTTGTCTTTCTCTAAAATAATTCCCATGTTCACAGAAAATTAGCATTAGTTGCCACTAAAGTATTTTCTAAGATATTATAAAAACATAATGTTTCATAAAATCAACATTTTATAATTTATTTAAAAAACACTATTCTTAATGTAGTCATCACTCTAATAACCCAGAACTTTTAAAATATATGCTATTCACCAAACTGTTAAGTAGAGAACAAATTTAAAGCATGATGTGAATTTTCCTTTTAAGACATCTTTAAAGGAAAGACTTTTCTGATAGAGAAAAGTTACAGAATATGCATATGCAACTTTCACAGATATAGAATGATGAGGTTCATTTTGGAATGATTTTACTTTACTGTTAATTTACTGTGTATGGCTTTTCTACTCCCTACCACAAGAAAAGAAAAAAGTATACACAAAAATACTGCTTTTGTATCATTACTTCCATTCTCTTCTGGAAGGTCAGTTCAAAGTATGTTGGAGCCTTTCAATCTCATTATCCCGTGGCTGATTCTTTTTTTCTCCAAAATTCCTGTCTCTTTGCCTTTCTTTGCTGCATTCTGGGTAAAATCCTCAGTCCTATGATCAGTTCACGAATTTTCTCTTAAACTATTTTCACTCTAGAATTTATTCCACCTAAACATTTTAAAAATTTCAATGAAAATAGCTGTATTCAGAAAAGTTTCAGTTGGTTCTATTCTTTACAATTTTAAAATAAATTTTTCTGTGTGTTTTTTTTTTTTCAGATACAGAGTCTCCAGGCTAAAGCACAATGGCATAATCATGACTCACTGCAACCTCTGTCTCCCTGGCTCCAGCGATTCTCCTGCCTCAGCCTTCCAAGTAGGTGGGACTACAGGTACACACCATCATACCTGGCTAATTTTTGTATTTTTAGTAGAGACCAGGTTTCACTATGTTAGCCAAGCTGGTCTTGAACTCCTGACCTCAAGTGATCCGCCCGTCTCAGCCTCCCAAAGTTTGGGGTTACAGGTGTGAGCCACTGCACTTGGCCAATTTTTAATAAATTGACAGATAAAAGTGCACATATCATTGTGTAGAGAACAGTATTTGAAGTATATATATACAGACAGACTAATTAGCATATGTATTCCCTCACATAGCTATCATTTTTGTAGTGAGAACAGTTAACATCTACTCTCTCAGCATTTCTCAAGAATACAATATATTATAAACTACAGTCACCAAGTTGTACAATAGAGGTCTTGAACTTATTTCTCTTATCTAACTGTAATTTTATATTCTTTGACCAACATCTCCCCAGCCTGACTATCAAATACCCCAGCCCCTGGTAACACTATTCTACTTTCTACTTCTGTGAGTTTAACTTTTTAAGATGCCACATATGAGCAAGATCATGTGGTATTTGTCTTTCTGTGCCCCGCCTATTTTGCTCAACATAATGTCCTCCAGGTTAATACATGTTGTTGCAAATGACAGGATTTCTTCTTTTTTATGGCTTAATAGTATTCCATTGTGTCCACATTTTTTAATCCACTCATTCAGTAATGGAAACTCAGGTTGATTCCATATCTTGGCTTTTGTGAATAATTCTGCAATAAATACGAAAGTAAAGGAATCTTTTCAACATACTGATTTCATTTCTTTAGATATATATTCAGTAGTGGGATTGCCGGATTATATGGCAGTTTTATTTTAATTTTTTGAGGAACATCCATACTGTTTTCCATAATGGCTGCATCAATTTACATTCTCACCAACAGCATGCAAGGTTTCCCTTTACCACACATTTTGCCAACACTTATCTTTTATCTTGAAGATATGCATTCTAGCTGGTCTAAGGTAATATCTCATTGTGTTTTTAATTTATGTTTCCCTGATTAGTAATATTGAGCTTTTGTTTCACAAACCTTTTAACCATTTGTATGCCTTAAGAAATGTCTGTTCGGTTTCCTGGCTCATAATTTTATTGAATTATTTGCCTTCTTGCTATTGAATTGTTTGAATTTCTTACGTATTTTGGAAATTAACCCCATAACAGATATATAGTTTGCAAACATTTTCTTCCATTCTGCACATTGTCTCTTTGCTCTGTTGGTCTTTTTCTTTGCTTCACAGAAGCCCTTTTAAGTTTGATACAATCTTATTTGTCTATTTTTGCTTTTGTTGCCTGTGCTTTGGGGTCATTTCCAAAAAAGTCATTGCCCAGATAAATGTCATAGTTTTTCTCCTCAGTTTTATTCTAGTAGTTTCATAGTTTTGGGTCTTACATGTAAGTCTTTAATCCATTTTAAGTTGATTTTTATATATGGTGTGAGATAAGATTCTAATTTTATTTTTCTGCCTGTGAATATCCTGTTTTCCCAAAAGCATTTATTGAAAGGGCTGTCCTTTTCCTATTGTGTGCTCTTGACACCGCTGTCAAAAATCAGCCAGCTGTAAATGCATGTATTTATTTCTGTGCTCTCTACTGTTTAATTGGTCTGTGTGTCTGTTTTTATGCCAGTACCATGCTGTTTTGGTCACTATAGCTTTGTAATATATTTTGAAGTCAGGTGGTGTAATGTCTTTAGCTTTCTTCTTCTTGTTCAAAATGCTTTGGCTCTTCAGGATTTTTTTGTTATTCCATATGAATTTTAGAATTTTTTTTTCTATATGTGTGAAAAATGTTATTGGTATTTTGATAGGAATTCTGTTGAATCTGTAGCTTGCTTTGGGTAGTATGGACATGTTAACAATATTAAATCTTCCAATCTATGAACAAGGAATATATTTCCATTTATGTGTGTCCCCTTTAATTTCTTTCATCATTCTTTTATGGCTTTTAGGGTAGAGATCATTCACCTCCTTGGTTAAATTTATTCCTAAATATTTCTTGTAACTATTGTAAATGGTATGGTTCTCTTGTTCTTTTTCAGATAGTTTGCTATTAGTGAATAGAAACACTACTGAGTGTTTTATGTTGATTTTGTATCCTGAAACTTTACTCAAATTTATGAGTAAATTTATCTAGTAAAAGATAATTCTCACAGGTGCTGGGCGCGGTGGCTCACGCTTGTAATCCCAGCACTTTGGGAGGCCGAGGCGGGCGGATCACGAGGTCAGGAGATCGAGACCATGGCAAAACCCCGTCTCTACTAAAAATACAAAAAAAAATAGCTGGGCGTGGTGGTGGGCGCCTGTAGTCCCAGCTACACGGGAGACTGAGGCAGGAGAATGGCGTGAACCCGGGAAGCGGAGCTTGCAGTGAGCCGAGATCGCGCCACTGCACTCCAGCCTGGGCGACAGAGTGAGACTCCATCTCAAAAAAAAAAAAAAAAAAAAAATTCTCACAGGTTTCTTTTTGTAAAGTCTTTAGAATTTTCTGTATATAGGGTCATGCCTTCTGCAATCAGGGACAATTTAATTTCTTCCTTTCCAATTTGTATGTCTTCTATTTCTTTCTTTTGCCTAATTGCTCTGGGTAGCACATCCAATACTATATTGAATAGAAGTGGCTAACATAGGCATCCTTATCTTACTCTGTGTCTTAGAGGAAAAGCTGTCAACTTCTCCCCATTGAGTTAGTTATGGGGTTTATCATATATAGCTTTAATTGTGTTGAAGTACATTCCTTCTATACCTAATTTATTGAGAGATTTTTTATCATGAAAGGATGTCGAATTTTTCCTAATTTTTTTGCACCTATGAAAATGATTATATGCTTATTGTCCTTCATTCTGTTCATGTGATGTATTACATTTACCGATTTGCATATATAGGACCATCCTTGCATCATTGGAATGAATACCACTTGATCATGATGAATAATCTTTTCAATGTACCATTGAATTCGGTGTGCAAATATTTTGTTGAGGATTTTTGCATTTATATTAATCAGAGATATTGGTCTGTAGGGTTTTTGTAGTTTTTTTTTGGTATCAAGGTAATGCTGGCCTGATAAAATAAGTTTGAAAGTTTCGCCTCCTCAACCTCAATTTTTTTGGAAGAGTTAAGCAAAATTTTTATTAGTTCTTCTTCAAATATTTGACAGAATTCAGCAGTGATGTCACCATGTCCCAGACTCTTCTTTGATAGAAGATTTTATCACTGATTCAATCTTTTTCCTGGTTATTGGTCTGTAAAGATTTTTTATTTCTTCATAATCTTTGTAGGTTTTAAGCATCAAATACATCAAATAATTTCTTTCTTTTTTTTTTTTTTGTGACGGAGTCTCGCTCTGTTGCCCAGGCTGGAGTGCAGTGGCGCAATCTCAGCTCACTGCAAGCTCCGCCTCCCGGGTTCACGCCATTCTCCTGCCTCAGCTTCTCCGAGTAGCTAGGACTACAGGCACCCACCACCACGCCTGGCTATTTTTTTTTGTATATTTTATTAGAGACGGGGTTTCACCGTGGTCTCGATCTCCTGACCTCGTGATCCGCCCGCCTCAGCCTCCCGAAGTGCTGGGATTACAAGCGTGAGCCACTGCGCCCGGCCTATGTATTTCTTCTAGGTTATTGAAATGGTTGGTATATAAATGTTCATAATAATCTCTTATGGCCCTTTGAATTTCTGTTGTGTCAATTGTAATATCTCCTTTTCCTTTTCTTCATTTTACTTATTTGACTTCTATTTCAGTTAATGTAGCTAAAGTTTTGTTGATTTTGTTTATCTTTTCAAAAATATATATTTTTCTATTATTTTTCCAGGCTCTATTATGTTATTTCTGCCCTGATTTTTATTATTTCCTTCCTTTTACTAACTTTGGGCTTAGTTTATTCCTGTTTTTTGCAGTTCCTTGAAGTACAATGTTTGGTTGTTTATTTGAGATCTTTTACCTTTTGTAATGTCACTGTTTACAGCTACATGCTTCCTTCTTAGTACTGCTTTTGCTGTATCTGGTAAGTTTGGGTATGTTGTGATTCAATTTTCATTTGTCTTAAGAAATTTTTAAATTTTCTTTCCAATTTCTTCATTGACCTATTGGTTGTTCAGGAGCATTTCCATGTATTTGTCAAATTTTCCAAAGTGTCTCCTCTAATTAATTTATGTTACTTCTTATTAATTGAGGTCAGAATGGCTACTTGATATGATTTCAATCTTCATAAATTTGTTAAGACTTGCTTTGTGGCCTAACATGTAATCTATCCTGGAGAATGTTCCATGTGGAGTTGCAAATAAAATAATATATATTCTGCAGTTTTGGGGTGAAATGTTGGGCATATATTTGTTATGTCCACTTGATCTAGATTATGGTTTTAGTTTAATGTTTCCTTATTGATTTTCTGTGTGGATGATCTGTCCATTTCCAGAAGTGGGGTGTTTAACTCCCCTAAATTTATTATATGGTGATCTATTGCTCCCCTCAAATTTATTTATATTTACTTTATATCTTCATCAGCTTGGATGTTGGGTACGTATATATTTGTAATTGTTATATCCTCTTGCTGAATTGACCCATTTATAATTACATAATTATGTTACTTTTTCTTTTTACAGTTTTACTTAAAGTCTATATAATCTGATATAAGAATGGCCACTCCAGTTTGTGTTTGGCTACCATTTACATGCAGTATTTTTCTCCAGCCCTTCACTTTAAGTCTATGTGTGCCCTTACAAGTGAAGTCAGTCTCTTGTAGGTAGCATATATTTGGATCTTGTTTTTTTGTTTTTTAAATTCATTCAGCTATCTTATGCCTTCTGATGGGAGAATATAATCCATTTACATTCAAAGTAATTATTGATAAGTAAGGATTTACTACTGCCATCTTGTTAACTGTTTTCTAGTTTTTTCATAGATCTTCTGTCTCTTTCTCTTTTTCTGTCTTCTTTTGTAGGCAAGTGATTTTCTTCAGTGTTATGTTTTGATCGTTTGCTTTTTATTTTCACATATCTACAATAGGTTTTGCTTTGTGGTTTCCATACGACTTACAAAAAATATCTTCTAACAGGTTTTAAGCTGAAAACAACTTAACTTTGATAACACACGCACACATACACACACAGACACATAATCTACTTTTACTTCACTCCCCAAACCACATTTTGAATTTTTGATGTCACAATTTACATCTTTTAATATTGCAAATCCCTCATAAGTTATTTTGGCTATTTTTTAATGGTTTTGTCTTAACCTTTATAATATCGATTTACACACCACCATTTCAGTATCAGAGTGTTTTGAATTGAACCATGTATTTACATTTACCAGTGAGTTTTATACTTTCAGGTGTTTTCACGTGACTTATTTGTGTTTTTTTCTTTCACCTTGAAGAGCTCCCTTTAGCATTTCTTGTAAGACAGTTCTGGTGGTGATGAACTCCCTCAGCTTTTGTTTATTTGGGAAAGTCTTTATTCCTCCTTCATTTCTGAAGAATAGTTTTGCTGAGCACAGTATTCTTGATTGACAGTATTTGTTGTTCTTAGCACTTTTAAATTTATCAACCTCTTCTCTCCTGGACTATAGAGTTTCTGCTGAGGAGTCTTCTGTTAGCCACATTAAAACATTTTTATACGTAATTTTCTTCTTTTCTCTTGCTGTTTTTTAAAAATCCTCTCCTCATTGATTTTTGACAGTTTGGTTATAATATTTTTAAAGTCTTATTTGCATTGAATTTGATCAGAGATATTTGACCTTGCTGTACCTGGAAATCTATGTCTTTCTCCAGATTTGAAAATTGTTCTGCTAGCATTTCTCTAAACAAGTTTCTTACCCCTTTATCTTTTTTAATTATATTCCATGACTCAAGTGTTTTGCTCTTTTGTTGCTGCCCCATAAATCCCATAAGCTTTTTTATTTATTATATTTCTTTTTTCTCCTCTGTATATTTTTAAATAATCTCTCTTCAGTTTCACAGATCCTTTCTTCTTGATCATTTCTGCTGTTGATGCCATCTATTGAATTTTTTTCATTTTATTCCTTGTATTTTTAAGCTCCAGGATTTGTTTGCTTTTTACTTTTTTTTTTCAGTCTCTCTATTATTATCATTCTGGTCAAATATTGTTTTCTTCATTTTGTTGAATTGTTTCTTTGTATTTTTTTGAAGTTTGCTGGGCTTCCTTAAAACAGTTATTTTATCATATATATCATTTATCTCTATTTTTAGGATCAGTCAATGGCACCTTTATTTTGTCCATTTGGTGATGTCATGTTTTCCTGATTGTTCTTTTTTTTTTTTTTTTTTTTTTTGAGACAGAGTCTCGCTCTGTCGCCCGGGCTGGAGTGCAGTGGCGTTTGAGACAGAGTCTCGCTCTGTCGCCCGGGCTGGAGTGCAGTGGCGTGATCTCGGCTCACTGCAAGCTCCACCTCCCGGGTTCACGCCATTCTCCTGCCTCAGTCTCCCGTGTAGCTGGGACTACAGGCGCCCGCCACCACGCCCGGCTAATTTTTTGTATTTTTTAGTAGAGATGGGGTTTCACTCTGTTAGCCAGGATGGTCTCAATCTCCTGACCCTGCAATCTGCCTGCCTCGGCCTCCCAAAGTGCTGGGATTACAGGCGTGAGCCACCACGCCCGGTCTCCTGATTGTTCTTGATGTTTGTAGTCATGCATCAACATCTGCATATTTGAAGAAGTAGGTACTTATTCCAGTCTTAGCAGACTGGCTTTTTTCTGAGAAAATATGCAATAGGCACAGCACTGGGTTATGTTCAGTGCAGTTGCTGCTGGCATGGCACTTGTTTGCTGCCTGAAGCCTGGAGTAAACTGAGAACTGCCTGCCACAAGGGATGTCTAGAGCTACCAGAAATCAAGTCTTCCACACAAGCCTGAGACCTGGGGCTGTGTGGTCCTGTCTTGCACTAGGATGACTCTAGAGACTCTGTCTGCAGATTCTAATCTGGAGTATGGGGCTGTAGGGGTCTGCCTTATGCTGGGTTATACTGTGTTGGTGTCAGTATTGGAGTCCAAGACAAATTATATACTCACTTTCTTCTCTTTTCCCTGAGGAAATGGTATCCCTAGATGCACTGTGTTGCCTGGGTTTGGTGGAGGAATGACAGGGGTAATGCAAAACTGTCCTTTTCAGCGTATCAATACCTCTTTTCTTAGCATTGTGCTACAGCCAGATACTGTGAAATCTTAATCTTGTTTCCTTAGCTCTTGCAAGAATATTTTTGTATATGGATAGTTGTTAAAATCAATATTCCTGTGGAGTGATGACGGCCAAAGAGTTCTACTTTGCCATCTTGTTCCACCCATCTCTTTGTTTGGTCCTATTCATGTCTAATTATTTTTGTTTCATTTCTGCCTTTTTTGTCTCTTAATTTTTGTTTGTTGCTATGCGTATTAATATTAGACTATTCCCTAATATTAATTTTATCTTGGACATATTCTTATGCATTTTGCCTGGTATATTGGTTGTCTTTCTTAACATCAATTAGTTTACTTATATACTTTAGAATCTTGATTTGCAAACTCATTTGAGTGAAAAGAATACCCCTTTCCCCTCCTTTCTCTCTCCTGCCAATATTAGCCTTCCTTATTTCTTGTTGAGTTGTTTCTACTTACCCTCCTAATAAATTGAGTGTAGAACAGAACCATAAAATATTCCCTTCTTCCTGATGAGATCGGTCAGTCACTAACCCAGTGGGCAACTTAGAAACTAACTTAATTTCCACTTTTTAAAAAAAGTGACATGTTGATCCTCTCACTTACTTTGGTCTACAGTGTCCTACAAAGCCATAGCCCCAAGCTCATAGTTACAAATATAATGCTAACCTCCTTTCTTGAGAGAAAATTGATTGAGCGAGAGTCATTCTCATCCCAGACATAAAGCAGTAAGCCCATTATCTCTAGTTTCAAGTATTGCATGGAGTTGTTTTAGACGATGTGAGTCAGCAGTTGCATCCTAGTGGACTGCAGCTGTAGACCCACTCACAACTTGGCATTTCTGGCCTATAAAATATTGATCTTTCTTTAGAGCCCAGATAGATCTTACAGGTTTTCTTAATTTTTTTTATCTTTCACTGATATTATTTGATGTAGACATGGTACTTTAAATATAAACTCATTTTGCTATCTGAGCGAGAAATGCAAAGTTATTATTAGAAACATATTGACAATAAAAAATTATAAAGGCCAGTCAAGTTATTATATTATGAAACAAGATGGTTTTAGAAAAGATGCCTATAAAAATATATTTAGTCAAGAAAGAACATTTTTGTGTACCGAGTTTTGAAACAGAATGCTAATCAATATTCTGTGGATCTTACTCATCTGGGCATGACCCAGTCCAGATAGTAGTGTTATAGTGCAGTTAAAATCACTCTGTGTTGATTTAAACAATAAAATAAAATGTCTCTGCATAGGTCAAATCAACTCTAGACTGTTGTATTTATGTTCAGTGCAATTGCCCTTCACTTCGTTCATCTCACTTCCTCTTACCTGGACTATTGCAAGCTCTCCCAATTAGTCTCCTATTATGTTTTTCCTCTCTCATGATCAGAAAAATTATTATTCAAAAATAAAATAATGGCTTATTTCTGCATTAAAGAGTCCAATATTTCCCTGTGCTTACAGGAAAGAGCCTGACTTCCTATGTATGGGATTGACAGTCTTTATGATCTGACCCTAACTATAATCTCAACTTGTTTAACTGACACTTAAGTGCCTTCTCTGTCAGCCAAAACTTTCCCAATGCAGTGCATCACTCTATCACTACTGTTTTTTCTTCTAACTGGCTCCTCTACCCACAGTAATTTGTTTTCTCCTCCATATGCTCCCCTTAGCAGTCCTCACCCCACCATCCCACAAATTCTTACTTCTTTTAAGACCTGGAAAATTCTTACTGCTTTTAAGACCCAGGACAAATATCTTTCTTTCTGAATGCCACAGCATTTGACTTACAGCTCATTTGAAGCATTTAATCATGCTGTAATAATTACTTGTTGAAGCATTTACTGTATCGTATTACTTTTTATAATTATTTTTATAAACAAATAATTAATATAACTATAAGACCTTCTAGAGTCTTTGTCTCATTCATCCCAGGATTTTTAGTGTCTGGAATAGTGCTTGGCATACAGAAATACTCACTCCATATTTGTGATAATCCAGCTTCAAATCCAGTACAATATCCCTCTTCCAAACTAGCTGTAAGAATTCATTTATTAAATCAACAAATGATCTTGTGTCAGAAGAGTGTGCAAAGAATGGGATGAGAGATTAGAAACTGTCATATGAAAAAGAGTGAAAAATAACAAAATATTTATTTTAGGTAGGAAAATATTTGAGGGAGACAATAAGTTTGTCTGTAACTACTGGTAGAGAGTTTTACTTGGTATATTCAAAAACAATTTCTTTAAATCTGTTACTTAATCATTCATAAGCTATCCTAATAGAACTACTTGATATGTTTAGCAGTCCAAGCCTACCCACTGGGAAAAGGAAAGAAGTTATCTTCAGGTGCCAACATTCAAATCATCTTAAAGTTGAATGTGGCCCGTTGCCTATAACTGAATCCCCCCAAAATTCTATTTTTTGTTATATACTAAATATTTAAGGCAATAATCAAAGGAAGGAAGAATTCTACTGAAAATATCCACTGGGAATCTATTAATGATAGGGTGTCAGTGCTTTAATAAAGGTTACTTGGTTGATGATTAAAAAAAAAAAAAAAAAAAAAGGCTGTTAGGTAAGTGCGGAACCTGGAAGTGGCAACCACAGAAATAACAGCTTCAATTGTTTTAATAATCACTGTCTGTGAGGCACTCTATATACTTATGTTATTTAGTTTTCATCATAAACCAACTTCAAAAGGCACACATTATTTCTCTCATTGTATAGAACAGTCTTAGAGAGGTTAAATTGCCAAAAATGCCATGGCTAGACAGAGATCATGCCAGAATTTGAACCCAGATCTGCTTTATTCAAAAGCCAGTGTTCTGTTGACTTTCTGTAGGGAACAGATTTAAGCAGACAAAAGAGGCAGGAGAGATAGTCAGTAATGTAAAGTTGATTGAAGACGGCTTCAAAGAACTAATTAAATCAAGGGATGAGAATGATGAAAATAATACAGAGACTGATCTGGATTTATCAGTATGGCATCAGAAATCAAGCCATCATCCTAAAGCAACTGAAACATAATTTAAGGTCACCCAATTGTAAAGCAAACAGAAAATCCAAAATATAAATGTAAGATGTGTTAAATTCTTTTCAAAACTGTTATATGAACATGTCTGCTATCCCTAAAAGTAGAGCAACATCTTCTTCATCACTATGCCATCTCTAGCAACTCCATGGTCATTCCCTTGTCAACAAATTGCTCTTTTCATTCTTTTCTGGAGTGATTCACTCACTGATTTGCCACCCATAAAAAGTTATACATGGTATAATAGTATTACTTCTCTTAATATACCAACAAGCAAGGGTAGTGACATACATGCAACCCTGAAACCCTGAAGATTGTTGTGTCTATAAATCCACTGCACAGCCTTGACCACTGTGCTCTGCATGCAGGTATTGAATCAAGTATGTGCTGATGGATGGATTATTTTTACATCACTTTCCATACATATAACTCATGAAAATATTTAGCATTCAGTCTAAGAACAAGAACAATGACAAAATAATGCCTTGTGTTTTATATCATATATTTAAAAATTGTTTCCACAATTCTACATCATTTTATTCTCTCAATGCTTATGATTATTGATGGTATTTTTCATTAATATAACAATATGTTTCTATAGAAATTGGAAAATAATAATTTTGAAGATTATTTCATCATTTTCACAGGGGAAAATAAACAGTCAAAATCCACTCAATCCCAGTTTATCTCATTACAATTAAGAGATAATACATAATTACTTTATTAGACACCATATATGTCTATTAATAAAATATATGTGTGAAAGCATACTTTAAATAGGTAAATGAAATAAGCTGTCACAGCCAGTATAGGTGCCTGGAAATCTAAAGAGAATTGTAACTGCTTAGTAAATACCTAGTCATTGACTGCACTGTATTTGGAGATGACAGCAAACACTATATTCTGTATTCAGCCCTTCAATAGTATTGAATATCTAAAGAATATTTAACTTTATTCTAGATATATAATATGTAAGCCATCTAGTTAGGTGGCTGAACACAGCATATAATAAATTTATGTTTTCTGCTCTTATTGGTTTCTTCTTTCCTTCTTTTAGTAGCGAAGAGAATAATAAAGGTTGTGGAAATGGGTCACTAATGTTTTTCAACACTAAGTATATTCAGAAAATTTCATGTGGCACAATCAGAAAGACTAATTATTTTAAAAAGCATAAGAAGGAAATAGAATGTCAACGCTGAAGAGAAGGTCCTTCGGTGCTCTATGACTGCACCTTGGACAGGCCACTGCCACCTTGTGGCATTTTGGTTCAATAGTTTTGATACATGACATTCCAAATAAATCAGAATAAAGTTTGAATTTAAAAGTGGTAATCTATCCTGAATATTTACTTTGGGAGTAAACTTTCTAGCTGTATTTTAATGCTGTGAGAAGTAATTATTTTTATATTTTGTTTGCATTTTCACATGTTCAGACAGAATAATTACCATCTAATAAAATAAAATATTCAACTACTTAAAATTGTCTCTAATTTCCGAATGACTTTAAGAAGTAATGGAAAGCCAAAGATCCCTTAAGTAATAAATATTACATATACAGGTGTCATACTCCTCTATTTTTTAATGAATAATTTTAGCACGGTTTTCATATGTACTTTAAACAAAAGTTTTATTTCTATTATTGGAAAGCATTTCTTTTCAGCTCCCACAACTAGTAGCTTATTTAATTTATAATATTATTATATTATACTTGCCCTTATTACACTAAGTAAAAATCCACTTAATGGCCACCTTATCCTCAATTGGATTGGGAAGGAATTAATGTAATGTATCTTTTAGTTTAGTAGCAATAAAAGTCATGGAAATAACTGGAGTTCATATGGCTAATTAGGCTGCAAGATCCTTCAGAGAGAACTCCCTTCCCTCTGCCTCAACTACTTTTACATAACTTTTATATGATTTTTACTTATATTTCCGTGTTGTCTAAGAATCCATTGATGTTTACTTCGTATCACATTACCTCTAATTATTTCTATATATCCCTTCATTTTTTTCCTAACACAGTAGACATCATCAAAATTTTGGATCTATGACACACTTTTGACTATAAGAATACCTGATAACAAGCTTGAAAGGAGTATATTGCATTATTATCAAAGTACTTACTTGGCTGGTTGTCCTTCAGTAGTATTCATTGTTTGAGAAAAACTGTTTACTCTCCTTATTCACATGCTCATGAGAGAAAATTTTTACACATTGTAGATAACAACTTTTTTCTATAAAACAGCTTGCCTTTATATGTACCTCTTACCTCTTAATTCTAAGAAGTATGCTTTGCTCTACTTTTAATTTTTTTCTTTGAACACCTGAAAGAGTAAAGTTTATTCTTTCCAGACTTGACTTTCAACCATGACCATGAGATACTTCATATGCTATCAGGGTTTCATTATTACCCCTTCATCCCGATCTTTCCTCTTTGCAACATGCATGGGACAACCTATGCAGTATGCAGACGACCATACATTACAAATTTTTCTTTTGTTCCTCCAATTTTGGTGGTTAGTTTCTTTTCCTTCTTAAGCTAATGACTATATATTCCATTCTGAAAGTAAGAAAACATGACCCTATATATTTTTAATTGCTTTGGGCAGATCTTTAAATTGCAATTACTCAGGTGGGCCAGGAAATGCAGTGAGACAATTTTAAATGACTCCTTCCTCTGTTAATGTTTTGACCACACAAGAAAAAATATATCAAAATGCTTACTCTCTAGTTTCAATATGTTTTAAGGCATATTTGTTATCCCTTAGTTCTTTCATCTATGCCCTTCCCTATTAAATGGATTCATTTCCATAGTTTTGGTTATCATTATGATGGGCATTTTTATGTAGGAATGCCTTTTAACATTAAGTGGGAATTTATGTCTGCCACCCTTAATGGAAGTAATTTGAAGCAATTTTTTTTCTATTGTAAAGTGTTAATAATAGGATTTGAGAAGAACATTCCCCTCTAGACTACAGACCTCTTGATCCATCTGAAATGATCCTAGGGAAGTGGACAAGGTTGTACCATGAACCAGATTGATCATTTGGTGAGTTCATAGCAAGTCGTTCATTCTCTTGCTCTGCAAAGAACCAAAAGCTAAGTTGATGGCAGGGTATAGGGGCATCTCACAGTCAGGAAGCTGGGGCTGGTGGTCAAGCTCAAGGAAAACCAGGCTCTTTTTCAATTAATGATAACATCTAGCACAATTTTGAGCAACTCCAGATAAATATGACATGTTTCTTAGCAACAACATGGCCACTAAAATAGAAACACTCCCAAATTTTCCCATTCAGAACTAATCTCCTGTTACATCTCCAAGGGCCTAATTAATATTCACAATTTCATTACTTTTTAAAATTACCATTCCTTTAATGATGAACCACCTGTCTTTTCTTCATTTTCTTTTTCTTTTTTCACACTATAAATAGTGGTCTAGTACTCTCATTCATATATCTTTAAAATCCTATTTCCATAGATAGTTTTAAGAGTTGGAGTTGCTGGATCTATAGTTATATTCATTTTAGTTGTATAGAGATAAATAACTTCTCAAAAATGTTATGTTGAGGTATTCTTCCATTAGCAATTCATCTCAGCATCTTTGCTAGCATTGTTAATCTATTAAACATTCAATATTTAGAATTCTTAAAATAAATATATTATGTATAAAATGTACATATGTATGTGTACATATGCATGTCTAATTATACCCCTATATGGATGTTCTATTTTCTGCTCATTTTCTCATTAGAATTGTGTATACTTGTTCAATAAAATATTTGCATCTTTTATCTGGCTAGTATGTTGGGACCATCAGTACATCATACAACTCTGAGAAGTATAATGAAGGTTAACCTAAATACACATTCTTAGGGCTCCCCAGGAAAGCATGTGATGAACTGAGACGAGCATTGCCTGAGTGTCAGGAGTCCTGGCTGCCCCAACTTAGCAACTAACTTGCATTGGGAACTTGGGAAAGTTACTTTTCATCACTCAGTTTGTTTTTTTTTTCATCTGTAAAATAAAGTTGGGACTAGATGATCTCTACAGCCCTTTCAGCTTGGGGGTATTATTTATGTATATATGCATATTTATAATACATAATATATACTTATATGTATAAAAATTACACATATAAAAGTACACATATATGTATATAAAAGTTTATATGTATATATAAAACTTTATAGTTCTTTTGAAGTCTTTTATATGAAGTATTAGCATACACAGCCAATAAGTTCAGCTTCAAAAATTATCTATTTTGCATGTTTTGGAGCAAACAGAAGGCCAGGGGTCACAAAGAAGAGTCACATGGGCCTGCTTCCAGTCCCAGTCACCATAGACACACAGGTGAAACTTCACAGTTTAGTTGGGAAGACACAGAAGCAAAAACTTACATGGAAACAGCCTATGATACAATTAAATGCAATATTTGTTAAATTTTTAGGTGAAGTTAATGCTCAGACATCTGAGGTTATATTGACCAGTGGGAGGAAATAGTTATGTTTTCCTAGAGTGAGTTAGTAGCTGAGTATTAATAGTAGGAAAGTAGGGGCCATTACCAATTCCTAAAAGCTGAAGGAATGAATGGAGGTGAGAGTGACTGCCCCTGCAAGGTACAATACTTTGAAGGAGGTATTGAGGGCCAGAAGCCCACTTCACTCTTGGGCCACAATCAATAATGTGGTTACTTTTAATAGAAGTGCCTCAATTTCTTGAAAGGGCTTGCAGAGGTTGCTGAATGAAATAGGGAAGGATCCTATTTAGAAGTAATTTAGAAATTACTTCTTAACTATCTTGCTAAAAGTATCAAGATGTATGCCTAAGTGGGGCATGGTGGTTCACACCTGTGATCCCAGCTACTTGGAAGGCTGAGTCAAGGAGGATCACTTGAACCCAGGAGGAGTTTGAGGCTGCAGTGAGCTATGATCATGCTACTGAATTCCAGCCTGGGTGACAAAGCAAGACCTTGCTTCTAAAAAAAAAAAGAAAGAAAGATGCCTGCATCTTAGAGTGAATCGATGATGTAAGCTTTCTAATCCAAAGTAGATACACTACAATAAAGTATTAAAATATTTTTAAAGCTTTACTTTGTAAATAAGTATGACTTCCAACAACCCATTTCTTATACATAGACACAAGTATTAGAAAAAGTAAACACACTGTTATTTACTTTGCACTTGTACAAGTTAGCTTCCATATCACTGTTTACCTAGCCAATGAACAATATTTGACCAGTAGATAGCCGGCGATTTCTAAATTCTGCACTCTGATTGTTTGCAGTTCCCTAAGCTCAAATCAGAGTTCCTAAAGTCTACTAAACTAATTTGCTCAGATTAGTAAATATTAGCAGCTGTAGTTCTCAATATTAGTTAAAAGTTAGTGGCTGCATAGAGGGCCGTAAAGAGTTAATGTAATAAAATATAGAAATTTTCAAATAAAGTATATCATTAAAATATGAATGAAGTTTTAAAACATTTTACCACTGAGGAAATCCATAATATCACATGGTATTTAACACATAATTAGCTGATAAACATTTAAATGTATCTGTGAAAAAATGGGAAACCGGGAGCTATAATTAAATATACTAATTTACAATGTTTTGGTGTAAATGCAACCAAAGGTGTCTCTTGCATGTTGGCATTAAAACTGTGTTTTTCTCCGCTGTTCAGATACCATTTCAAAACATTTCAACTTCAAACAACATTTAAACAACATGTGTAAGCACTGTTTCTACAAAATGTTTAATAAACGAGATTAATTCATTGAAATTCAAGACTTGTAACCACATTCAGAAGTTAGTACTTAATCTGTCAACTTAAAAAACAAAAGAAAGAAAGGAATGAAAAAGCACTGTCCCAAGTCTTCTAATTTCTCTGTCAACCAAACGACATTAACTTTGCTCCCAACCTTGCAGGAGGCAGGCAGGCCTCTGACTACACCCGCCGCACATGCTGCCCCCACAGAGTGCCTGCTCTTGGTTCTTTCCAGCCTTGCAAATCAAATCCGAGCTATCTCCTCTAAGGACAGTATTTGTGATGCCTATTAGATCAAGAGCTCCTTTTCAATAGAAGTGCCTTAGTTTAAAGTTAGTGCCTCACCACTAGTATGGACTGTTTGTTATCTCCATTAAATATACAGCTCTGGGGATCAAGGTCATTATTAGTCACACGAATGCACCTCTTAGGACACTTTCTCTCAGGAACATATTTTCTATTTGTTTTGAATCACTCCTTGAAGACTTAAAATATTCTAAGTAGCCATTAATTTTAATCAAAACTGTTTCCATTAGGGTAGAAAAAAACAGCATTATTTCAGTACAAACTGACAACATTCTGTTGGAGTAAATTTCACTTCAAAATAGATAATTTGTTATGTATACAGAAATGAAAAGGGGAATACAAAATTGGAAATGTCCTTAACAGACAAAGCAGGTGCTCACAAACTACAGTTCCAAATAACAAAACCCAACTTTATACTAATTAGAAAACAATAATAATACATTAAATAAACTGGAGAAAATGAATCAAACATGTGCCTGCCTGCCTTTCTGTAGCAAAGGTATAAGGAATAGCCAAGAGTTATCAGAGTTATAAACTGAAGAGAGATGTATGTTTTCTCCATCATTTTTGTCTCAGTTAACAGTGTTTTGGTCAAGCATTAGTCTTTGCAAGTACAGATGAATTGTGAAATGCAGTCAGTTGTAGAGCAGGGCCATCTTAAAGTGCACAGGGAAATGATGTTAAACTAAAAGGCATTGGGTTTCAAACTTTAATGAGCCTAAGCCTGAATACCAGATGACCTAATTCAGTGGTCAGCTTTCCACAAAATCAACATAGGTGATTCTGATGCAAGTGACAGATGGACTGCATTTTGTAAAACACTACTATGTGGTATGCATGCGTAGCAATAAAACATAAAAGTCAGCTGAAATTTTGGTGAAGGAGATAGGTTCAGGGAGGAAACAGTGTTTCTATTTGTCTTAATTGACATTATGCATGTAACCTAGATCTGAAGAGATAATGAAAGAAATAACGTAATTTTTGTTTATAATAAATTGAGTTGAATTATTTAAATCTATTTGAATTAACATATGTGCTACATCAGTTTTAGAGTTAAATCATTCAGTAAAATAATGTATTAATTATCCTTAGAAAATGAGAGGTTCCACAAAAGATGTGACACCGAAAACTTCAAGTGTCAAAGCTCTGTATATTTTAGCATTTCTATGGACTCTTTCTAAAATGAATTTTCTACTTCCTGCACAAACCGAATATACTAGAAAATATTTAAACTGGTATAGGTGACTTATGACATTTACCACTGAGTTAAGATAAAATATCTTGAGTTAATATCTCAAATCTGCCACTTACCAGCCTTGGGGAAATTGCATAGCTCCCCATGCCTTGCTTACTTATTTGTGAAATAAGTTGCATGTCTCATGTAGGATTGTGGGGAATAGATGTGTAAATGCATATGAAAGAGCCTCATAATATGTCCAGCACTTCATCGTTACTTTTCCTTTGTGTCCTAGGCTGTTAGTCTTGCAATTCTCACTGCTATACTTGGTTCTTTCAGTTTAATCTTTTTTATCTTTAGAAGGTGACTAAAACAGATAATCAAACTTGTTAAGAACCACATGCTAAATGAAAGTGAGTGCCTAAGGCCACAATATTAGGGTTTGAACTACTTAATTAATTTAAAACTATGTACCTAATTCAGAGTTCAAAGGCATTCTGAGCTACTTAATTAATTTAAAACTATGTGCTTAATTCAGAGTTGAGGGTGTTAAGTTCCATCTCTATTTAAGGTGGGAGTATTATTGAAATAGTTTAAATTAAACCACAGAAAATTATTTAATATAAGGATAGTTTGGGTACACAAATAGGGATAATTCACCTTCTCAAATCATTTTATACAGTTACAGAGATTTCACAAAACATAATGTTAAATAATAGTAATTCATTTTCAGCCCTATATATGGATGGGATGTTTCTGCAAATGACGTTACTAGTTGATTAGGCTTGAAATAGATACTATAGGTTTTGTCTCAAACTCTAATAATATGTCAGAACCCATTTGATAGAAAAAAACTCTAATGATAAATATGTAATCATTTCCAGAGAAATTAAATCCGCATTGTTCTTTGAGATAATTTTTTTTAGTTTAGTGACAAGTTGAGTCAATTTATCCCTCTCACTGAGTTTTATGGTCTGTTTTTCAGTTTACTATTTTATTTTTCTCCCGAAGAGGAAGGAGATAAGAAAAGACAGAATGTAAGAAATGAAGTATAAAAATAGAGAAATTATATACTTCCTTTGTGTTCTGGAAAAAATAAAACATGATGGTTTGCTAATAATTGTGGGAGGTTATGTGTTTGCATGGATTCTTTGCAGGTATCACAAATCTACAAAAAAAGATTGGCACATACTGTCCCTATGAGGGATAAAATAAAACAATAAAGCTTTAGAGTATGACCATCATTGACAATTTGTGAATTTCACACAGCATTTATTCATTAATCTGGTTCAGCATTAGAAAATTTACAAAAATATTTGCCCTCATAATCAGGTATATCAAGCCAAATACACTTGTACTTGAAGAATTCTCTGCTTGGGACAGTGTATGGTGTAGGCTATAATGACACAATTCGGTTATTCTTGAGTCAAGACCTACCACAGTGAGTGACAGGGTTTTCAGGTAATATATTCAATCTTCCAGCTCCCATTTCATCCTTCAGTTAACAGGGAGTTAAGAGACCGAATCCTCAAAACGTCCAAGAGAACTCAAAAGAGTTTGCTCGGCGGAGTTCAAATATCAGGATAAAGTAAGTTGCAATTTTGATTTGAACCCTGCTTCCTACAAGTGTCCCAAAGCAGGTGTGGTCTGGATTTGATAAAACATTAACTTTGTTCTCTATGTAAATAAAATGGTGGCTACACAGGTGCACCTGCTGTATGGTATTATGGGCAACCACAAAGTTATCAGAGTGTAACTTAGAAAAAATAAACAGAACTAGTGTGCTAAAGGGCACATTTAGATTGCCGTTGTAGATTGTGTATACAGTTAAATCATTCTGTCAAATAAGTTTAATGTAGTTATTGAATATAATGTATAGTTCACATGGAAGCTAATTTGCCCAGCATTCCCACATGTCCCCTGTTTTAGTGAATATTTTAAAACTTTGCTCAACAATTACATAACAGGAAGGTATCTAAAAGTAGAGAAAGAAAAAAACGTGGTGTTAACTGAATGTGGAATAAGCTATGCTTCCTTTTAATATCTTTTGTGAAAAGACAGAATGATAGAGAGCACTGAGAACATTTATTACTGACAGGTGTAATTTCACCCCTACTTGAAAGGCCATGACTTTAAAAGGAGATGAAAGCTTCCAGCTGATGAATGAGGGAAGAAAAGTCTGACAGGAATAACATGACTGTCGCAAGGGAATTGAGTCATGTGGTCCTGCGGTTTACCATTTGGCCATGAAGTTACAAAGATTTACAGTGTGCTCTAAAGGGGTTTGGAGCCCGTTTATTTGCATTTACTTTTGGAAGGCTGATAGAACAACTTAAAGAAACTTACAGGGTGACCAGCTCATCATCCAACTAATAATAGCATAATGGTTATCAGCCACCCAGAGCAATATAACCATGACTGATGAAACCCTCCTACAGCTAAGTTGGAGGGCTGATAACAAGATTTGAGAGAGCCATCTGGGTATAAAAAAAGCCTTTATTATTACCATTGAATAGAATCGATGGGTTTGCATCTAGAAAGGAACTTTGTAGATTTTATGGTATCAGAAATAATGTCTCAAAGGACATTTTAGGTTTAGGTCCATTTTGATGAAAACTTTTTTTAAAAAGTTCTTTAAATGGCACTAACTAAACTAATATACATTCTGTACTATTGTTTTTAAGGTGTTGAGCTAAGAAACTGAATTTCAGAAAATTAAGGTTGTAAAAGAGAGAAGATAAAGCGTGAATTACTATAACCTGAGAAAGAATGTGACAGTGACCTAGGAAAGACAGAAGATAGAATGGGAGACAAAAATGAGAAGTGGCTATTTCTCTGTAAGTACTAAATTTGCATACCGTTTTGTTAGATTTTGCTCTTCCTTTCTTAAATGTGAATATTTTCACCACTTCAGTACTAAGTCCAGGTTAGGGGTTGGGGGACACTGGGAGTGCTGCTGGGTTCAGTAATATTCACTCCAGTGAAATCAGTGTGCTGTCTTCTAAAAACAGAGAGCAGACTCTCATTTCTGTCCACACCTCACTAGTGTCATTTTTTTTAGAGCATCTATCAAATTAAAAAGATTGTTAAAGTGATCAGAAAGAAGAGACACAAGGAGGAACCAGAATCTCTTCAATTAATAAATTACTTAGAACTACCTTATAAAGCATAAAAATAAAATAAGTAAGCAAATTCTCTGCAAATCGTTAGACACTAATAAGCATTATTCAGCCTTTTTAAAAGTCTTTAAAAACATCCTGTGGGTAAAATTATGCCCAGATATAATCTGGATAAGGATACGCCTACTAAAGTGCATTTGGTTTGTTCAAACATAGTCTAGAATTTTTAGCTTCTTTTTACTATATCACTTTGAGGGTCATTTATAGACTATTCAAACACAATTATTATTTTCCTGGAAAAAATTCATTAGTAGGCACAGGAATATGAGCACAAAAACTTATAGAATATAGCATATAAACATGCAAATATAGACAAACTATGTATTACTAGAGAACTACCAAAACACAGTTACACATAAAATAGCAATTATAAGAAATTCCACAAATGTTAAATAAACAAAAAATAGGAAAAGTTGTACACATTAATTGTGCCATGAAAAAAATCATGTTCCATTATTACTTTGGCCTTTTATAAATATAAACAAGAAATAAAAAATTACATTAACATTGATTACTCTGGACTACTTAAAATTATATGATATTAAATAAATAGTCTGTTGATAAAAATCCAACATAAAGAGACATATCTAAATAACCTTTACACTTTAATAAATAAACCCTATAAACCAACCTTGAAACATTTAAAAAAATACATCCTTCTACCAAATAGCTTCCTTCTCTCACTGCATAGTTTCCTACCTTGGAAATATTTGTAGGAATAGCATGACATAGTTATCAAGATTCTTTAGCATAACTAAATAATATCACAGAAAGAAGCTCCTAATAACCGGGAATATTATTTTGACTTAACTGGAAGTTTTGCTAGCGCAATTACACACAAGGCAATATTCCGATTTACAAAGTCACATTATTTAACCCAACATATACTTATTTTTTTAAAGCATTTTACATTTCTGAACACAGGAAAGTACTCAAGTAGCAAATATATGCATACTAAAGCCCTTGGAAACTTTTCCAAAAAATTCATCCATACATTCCTTTATATTGAGTTATAACTTTGACTTAACAGTCTCAAACACTATGTGAATATAAAATACCCAATAAGATAAAATTAAATGTAGGCAATCTCAAGTTATTTTTAGAATTGTATTTTATCATGAAATGTTTTCATCTAACATTTTCTTTTTTCTTCTCCTTTTAATCATCCCCTCTCTTTCTCTGTGCACATAAACACACACACACACACACACACACACACACACACACACAGTGTGTAAGCTTTACCCAGTTTTACACAAGAATTCTAACCCATTTCTGACCCTTAACATGATTATTCTGTTTCTAACTCTATTATTACTTATTGAACCTCCTGGCTTCATCCCATTGGTAACATCTGCTTTCTATCAATGCCAAAGACAACAGGTTCTTTAAACAAACTTTCTTTAAAAAATAAGATTTTAAAATATAAGAGTTGTATGGAATTTTTTAAGTGAAAATCTAAGTTCCTTCATTAAATCTACAAGGAATTTTTTTTTTCAAAATGAAAGCCTTCCATTTACCCTAAGAAAATTCTGGAAAATATCAACATCTGTACATTGCAATAAAAGCACTACTTGTGACTGTCATTCATCAAGCTGGTGAGTAATTCGGAAAACAGTAGCAATAGACCTTGGAGTGGAGTATATACGTAGGATGAAGCCAAAATGTTTTTCTAACTTGTAAAGGAAACTTTTCCATAAGCAGTACTTACTGCCAGTTGCTTCCTCAAGGTATGAGCAGCATCAGCCTCCTGTTGATTTAGCTTAAATAAATTAGGAGGGGAAATCCAACTGAGGTGTATTCCACATGTTAACAAATCTCCTATCTAAAGTATAGCTTGAACCTCACCCTCTGGTACTGTTGGAATCAGTTATCTATCTCCTAATTACTTAGTCTCGACAACATTTGTGAATGGCATAAAAAATAAGATAGCACATATTTTTAACATGAATATCCCCATATATTATAACTGTACAGATATGTGTATATATACACACACATGTATTTGTATATAAAATTGTAATGTAAAATTGAAAAGAAACTTTGGCTATGAAATGCTTTCTAAATGTCACCACTATAGTACATTCTAATCTAAAATAAAATTAAGCAAAACTACTTCATGTAACCTTCACATTGTTACAAACATAGGCTCCTAGTTCAATGTAATTTCCAAGTTGGCCCCACTGTGAAAGATTCATGACCATAATTACATTTCTATTCCCACAGCATTAAGAAATGGAAGGCAGGTATTTCATCTTTGCAGTGACACATTTCCCAGTTCTCCTTGCACAACTGAAATTATAATACAAGCCCTCGAAACAATCCTTTTTATTCTGAATCATGCCCTTCCAACACACATAGCTTTCAGTCTGCAGCCAGAAGCTGAGCGATCATTGTCGACTTCTTTGACTTTATGGAAAATAACACAATGTTTCTCTGGTTTCTGAAGTAGGAAAACGTTGAATTCTTACATCTTGGTGTTTTCTCTTTTTTTTTCTCTTACAATTCATTTTTTCCCTAATTCCCTGATGTGTACAGCTCTAACCCCTGGCATCATCACCTTCTTGCCTCCCTCATCTCCTCCCTTCTCCATTCCTTGTTCTTTTTCTTACTTTCTCTCCCTCATGGTCTCTCTCTGTCTCACTGATGTCTCTTCTACTTTCTCTCTGTTTCTCCATCCTCTACTTTTGCTTTTAAGAAAGGCAGAGCATCTAGATATCCTTATGAAGTAGAGAATACATGAACCAACAAGGCTCTACAGTACTTCTTGTTTCTTGTCTATCTAAGGAGACAGATATCGAGAAAAATTTCAGGTGCGATGAAGAAGTTTAGGGTACCACAGGACCATACAATAAAAATATTATTTAATATTCTATTTGCTATACTCTTCCTGAGAAACTAATACTCTAGCGGCCCTCTGAAAGACATAAAATGTTCACAATAGAAAATTGGTAAGAAAATTCGATCATAATCTTGACTAGAAGGTCCCTGCCCTCTTTCACTCATGGAAAGAACCACTGTTCCCTAAAAACTAGCCTACCTGACTTTCTTTTCTTCTTCCTTCCTCTTTCCCTTCCTTCCTTCTGCAAACATTACTGAATGCACCAAAGACAAGAAAAGTCAAATGATGATTATATCAAAGTTATTATCCCAATTTAAATGCAAAGGTAGCCTGCTGGAAATTTATCTTACAGGAAATCGCTCACAAAAGAAAAATAAAAATCTTAGTTATTTATCAGCGAAATTTTTTTTAAAAAAAGCATATAATTTAGAATGTAGATTAAAAAATTATGGCATACCCATACAATGAAATATTATTCAACCTTTAAAAAGACTGAAGCACATTTATGTGAACTTATATCACAAACTAATTCAGGTATATTCTTATATGAAAAGAGCAAGCCATGGAAGAGCATGTGTAGAGTCTAATACCATTATTTCTAATATGGAAAAGGAGTTATGTGTTTATATCTTTAAGAAACAAATGTACATCTGTTTGTATCTATATACCTATCACTGTAGCTATGGCTATATATCTTTTTTTTTTTTTTTTAAACAGAGTCTCGCTCTGTTGCCCAGGCTGGAGTGCAATGGCAGGGTCTTGGCACACTGCAACCTCTGCTTCCCAGGTTCAAGCGATTCTCCTGCCTCAGCCTCCCAAGTAGCTGGGATTACAGGCGCCTGCCACCACGCCCAGCTAATTTTTTTGTATTGTTACTAGAGACGGGGTTTCACCACATTGGCTAGGCTGGTTTCGAACTCCTGACCTTGCGATCTACCTGCCTCGGCCTCCCAAAGCACTGGGATTACAAGCGTGAGCCACGGCGCCCAGCCTAGCTATGGCTATATATCTTTGTACATACTATACTCAGAATATTTCTGAAAAGACAAGATACTCTTAGTTGGAGAAAGAGACATATGATTGGAGAATGAGGTTTTCACTTTTACAACACACACCACCACTGACTTATTTGTTTGCCCACACCTTTATTAATTTTAAAAATGTATTTATCAGCTACAATAGTTAAGAGCTTCATTGACTCTTCAGACAGCAAGTGACGTGGCCTCTCATAGGAATGCAAAAGAAAGGTAAGTTGGCCCCTATTGCCCTAAGAGGACTTCCATGGCCAGGCAGAAGCTATCCTACCCCTAAAGCTGTAGGAGACAGATATGCTGCCTCTAAACCAACAGAAAACAATGCAGAATGACTTCTGTTGAAAAACTCAGAATGTTAAAAAAAAATCTTAAGTGTTAACAAAAATAATAGGCAATACTAGGTAAATCTGACTAAAACATATACAGGGATTCTTTGTATTATTCTTGTATCTTTCCTATAGTTTGAAATTATTTCCAAATAGGAAAATTTAAAGAAAAATAAAGAACAAAAGCTACCGTGACAATGTTATTAAATAGGAGACATACAAATATTTTATTCTTATAAAAACAAATAAATGTCTTCTTCTCATTTTATTTGCAGGTTATTTAGAGCCAGAATGAAATACCACAAGCAAAATCTCATTCTTGAAAACACATTCCTGACATTTGCTTCTATTTCTTTTATTTAAAAGGTGATGCAGTAAAGTCAGTAAGAGCATTTTGTAATGCCATTTTCTCTTGGCTATATAAACTGGTTTTCAGTTTTCCCGTCTGTATTTAGAGTAAAATGTATTAGTGTTTTTTTATGTTTAAGAAAAAGTGATTATCATGAAAACACTTTAGAAAAATCATTTTGGTATTTTCCTTCCCCTCCCATCAGGCCACTTTTTACCTTTGGAAAATAAAGTCATAGATAAGTTCATTAAGCATTTGGCTGAAAACTAAATGTTGTTCAAAAGAAAATTTATCTGCACCAGAAGTATTTCTTCAATGAAAATCATCTATCTCTCACTTTCTAAAATATGAATAAATTATTTCAGCGTGACCTCAAGTAGAATTACAAATAACCATTTCTCTTTCGAGGTATGCATTTTATATGACTCAGGCATGAAAAATGTAGCTTTGAAAATCTTTCTCTGTAACTGAACTTACCTTGTGAGCCCCCATTTTCACTGGTAACAAAACATATCATCTTGCCAATGTAAAATAAACTGTTACTTTTTCTTCCAGCTCAAACTCAAAAACTCTGAGGAAAGTATTTGGGCAGTTCTGAATTCTCCTCTCCATTATCCTTTCCTAGGATTACATGGTTTTTTTTTTTTTTTTTTTTTTTTTTTCTGGTATTATATTGTCCTCTGGGGACAAGTGTTTGATACAAAGTCATTGATATCTATCCATCCTGCCTTTCTGATGTGACATGCAATTCATACTTTTGTAAAATTCATATTTCATTTTTTGATTGTTGTCCCTACATTCACCTTGAAATGTAAGCATCTCACTTTGCTTTCCAGTTGCCAGTCCTATCCAGTTCATTGTGTCCTCAAAGTAATAAACTGTAAACCTTTTCATGTTTGCCTAAATGAAGTTGACTTTAAGGGTCTGCTGTCAGGCCACCTGCCGAGGCACCTCATGTATTCACTGCCAATATCCAGGCACCATTCTGGACACAAGGCATTTCACTGGGGCTTGCAATCCAGGTAACACTTTGAAAGCTAGGTGAAGATCCCTCTTGAGTTTCAATTGTCAGCTTGTGTCAAGACATCAATTCTGTCAAGACATCAAGATGTACCTAGAGAGCAGAGCACTGGACTGAAGCCCAGGGACCCACCAGTGCCTAACTTTTAGTCACATACACTTCCAATTATCTTACTGACAGCTAGCCAAACTTTTTTTGTATCGTTAGGCAGAAAAAAAAGTTCATCAGCTTGCGTTTTCTCTTACTTTATTATTTTCTATATATGCCCTGAGTCCCTTAAGCATTTAGCTTTTGACAGTCAAAAGATATTTCCTCTCCCCGAAATCCAGCTTTTGAAATGTGAGTTCTTTTAAGACAGTGTTTCTGTTATCAGGCTTTAAGTTTTTCTTTTGATTTGGGTCCTCCCTTCCCTAGGCCAAGCTCCTGAATGAATGAAGTCTCCTAAAGGTAAGGATAATGGTTTCAACAAGTAAAAATTCTGGGTTTAAAATCTCTTAATTTTAGTCTAATATGTAATTTTATATTCAGGTATTTTTTAAGTGAACACTTTGTCACCACATGAGGTAACATGTTGTATCAGTTTTTTTTTAAAGAGTGAGAATGCAGAAAAACAAATAAGGCCCCATTATTCTACCACTCAGAAATAATTCTAGGGATTGTTCTTCCTGCTTTCCTAAATGGAGATACCAAGAGAGATAGAGTTTTTTATTCTTGAATTACATGTTGACAATATGTTAAAGCCATTATGTATTTTCAACCTTATTAATAGTTGTACAGTATTCTATCATATAGATGAATAATGCATTACTTGAGCAATTGATTGCCGTTAGAATTGAGGTCACTATCAATTTTTTCTAAATTAAAAAACAATGTGCTGAACAAATATTTTCATACATAAGTCCTTAAACACATTCATAAATATTTTCTTTGAAACAACTTTTATAAGTGGCTAAAGGATATACATATTATTCTACCTATTGTCACATATTGCTAAAATGCTCCTACTAATAGTACAATGTGATCATGGGATCACCTCTGACTCTCAGCACTCAACGATAGCTATTATAATGTACACATATGTTTGTGCGTGTGTGTACCTATATATGTGTAGGCATATATGTACATATATGTATGTATATATATTATATTGAGAGGCAAAAATTGTACCTAATCATTGTTTTAATTTAGTTTATATATTTTGCACCATGTATTCATAAAGTGATTGCTGGACATTTGGGCATTTTCGCGTCCATTCATCCTTCTGCTCATTTTTCTGTTAAGAAATATGTTATAATATGTCTTTTTAAAATTAATATATAAAATATACTAACATAGTTTTCACATTTGGCCTTTCATATTCTCATTTTGCTTACAGGGACTTTTAACATGCCAAAGTCTTCTTTAGTCAAATCCATAATTCCTTGCTTTTGACATTTTGGGGTTTGGTGTCATGCTTAGAGATCTTCTTTATCCTAAAAGCATATAAATATTTGCTTACACTTTTGGGAGTATGGGGTCACGGGCACAAGCTGCCAGCACCTCGTAGTGCAAATACAGCATGGGGGGGCATCAAGAGAAAACTGAGAAGCAGAGAATAGAGTACACCCTATCCCCATTCTTCACCTCCATCACCCAGTGCCCAGGTCTGTGTGCACATGGCCAAGGTTCCAGCAGAGAAGGGCCTTGAGTCGGTAATGCCTCATGTATTTATAAGGCCGAAGGGCAGGAGAAGCTTTGTGATCTGCAATGGGAGCAGATTTTTTCTCACAGGATGGCCTTGTTTGAAAGTGGGAGCCTCTGGGCCCCAGAGGCTGCCCTTCTGTTAAACTAATAGACTTGTTGAGCCAGCTCTCTACTAAGCAACCAAGGAAGGAAAGAAAGATTAGCCACCAGGACCAACCAGACTTGTTTCTCATCAACCTATATTAATGATTGGTTAATTTCTATATTTAATTTCTATGCTAGAATTCTTCTCTGGTATAAGGCAGAGATCTATTTTTTGGTCTCCTTTCAGAACTTTCTCAGTAGTGTTAATGATTTTTCAATTAGTTCTCTTGAACTTTGGAAAAAATTACATCATTTTCCATTATACATATTTTGGACTCTTCCTTTCCATGTTTATACTTTTTAAAATTAATTTTAGTATGTTATTTCTTATGTTAGAGCCACGAGGATAAGCCTGTACAACTGAAGTGATTGCAAGCATTCTTGACAAGTAGCCTGGCATTAAAAAGCTCATATCTAGCGTTTCTTAACTGTCTTTCTTCATTTACATTTATTTGGAATCTGTTGAATTTTTTTTTTACTTTTATTTTAAGTTCAGGGGTACATGTCCAGGGTTATTACATAGGTAAATTTGTGTCATGGGCATTTGTTATACAGATTATTTCATCACTCAGGTATTTAGCCTAGTACCCACTAGTTAATTTTTCCTGATCCTCTCACTCTTCTTACCCTCCACTCTGTGATAGACCTCAGTATGTGTTGTTCCTCTCTAAGCATCCATGTGTTCTCATCATTTAGCTCCCACTTACAAGTGAGAACATGCAGTATTTGGTTTTCTGTTCCAGCATTAGTTTTCTAACAATAATGGCCTTCAACAAAGGACATAATTTCATTCTTTTTGTGGATGCATAGTATTCACTGGTGTATATATACCACATTTTCTTTATCCAGTCTATCATTGACTGACATTTAGGTTGATTACATGTCTTTGCTATTGTGAATAGCGCTGCAATTTTTAATCATATTGTTCTGTCCCTTATTCTTCCCTGTGGAAATGAATGAGAAAGTGATCCATGCTTATCTCACCTGGATGGAAATAATCAAGCAATAGCCATGAGTGTGAGGTGGCATGGTGACCCTAGGTATTATCCACTATACAGAACAAACTTTTAGTCTGACTGTTCCAAAGTCTAGAAAAGGGGAAAAAATACAACAATGGCAAGACCATTTGCTTTCACTCTAAGCCATCATTCCAGTATAGATTTAACTGTTTAAGAGTTAATATTATTTTTTCATTCTATCTGATTTTAGAATTTTCTCTCAACTAATTGCAAAGGTAGGTGGGGCATAATGAAATAATAGTAAATATTGCCCTCAAACTCTAACAGCATTTATTTATTCATAAGACTTACATCTCAAAATGCACAAAATATGGTATGTGTAGTCAAGGAAAATTTATCACATGAAAAATTTTAAGAAGTATCTAAGTCAGATTCACTCAAAATTTAGGCAAAGCTAAGTTATAGGAGCACAAATTTTCTACTTTAAATAATGTCACATGATAAAATAGTGAGATTAAAAACTAAACTTCTCCAATTAATCTTAGATAACGAAGATGTATATAATAAGTTATCACCTCTTTGAGTCTCAATTTCATTATCTGCTAACTAAAAGCTATAAAACTTTTAAGGTTTTTTCCTATTGATTCTTCTCTCTAACCATCTGGAAAGGTTGCAGCTTTAATTAACACTCTCATGTATGAGTCTTAATAACAACTAATATTTGTTAGGCATTCAATAAATACAGACACCATATGAAGCACATCACTTATTCCATCTCATTTAAATCATTCTATAATCCATCAGGTGGATACAATAGTTACCCTCTTTCTACAACTGATGAAACTAAGGCACAGAAAGGGCAAAGGCTTTTTCCAAAGTGGTTCAACTAGTAAGTATCAGAATTCAACTATGAATTTAAAATTCTAACTCTATAGCCTACTATCTTTACCACAGAATAAGTTTAAATTCATGTCCCAGAAACTTGCTTTGTATTTTGGATACACAGAACCATTCCTCAGGAGTTGTTTATTCACATGAAACAACAACAACAAAAAAAAACTGACCTTTTTCAATAGTGAGAAGAAAGCAAATAACCACAGTATGCAATAATTGTCATCATAGCTACAGTACAAACTGATGAAACATTCTTAATTTTGCCACTTTTTGTAATTATTAAAGACTGTAAGACAAAGCTTGTTTTTAATTTAAAAGCTCACAGCAGCACAGGGAGTCCAATCTGTATTATATTTGTATTTGGAAAATAAACGTACACCGTCAAAAGAGAAAACAGACCTAAACAGAAGCTGATTAAATGCTTGAAAATAATTCAAGGCACTGTACCATTGAAGTGATTCCAAAAAGTGACATGGATGTAATATAAGATCCTGAACTACATCAGAACTCCAGGATTTAGCAAAAGGGTAAAAGGGGAGTTCATTCACGTAGAGGAAGAGAAAATTTTCTTTGGACTAGTTATATCAGATGATATGTTTGTTTAAGGAAAAGTCAACAGGTGGGAAAAAGTTCTGCATGCCTAACGTGGAAAGAAAGCATATTTGCACCTAATATATTGCAGAAACTGTTTCAGTCTAACTCATTCTTTCAAAAATATCACCCTCATACAGTGGCCAAGGTCAGCTTGGATTTTGGTAATCTGCTATTTATAAGTGTAGATCATATATGTTAAACTAATCTCAGAGGCATTCGGACACCCTGACTTTAAAAAATATTTTCCTTGTTTATTGTGCATGAATTACTAATTTTTCCCTTTGAGATCTGATAAATTTCAGCTTTTTGTTTGTTTTTGTATCCCAATTTCAAGTATATAACATCTAAGTTTCCCATTGATAATCAACAACCTTCTTTGCATCATTGCTAAAGGCCCATATTATCATTTGGTCGCATGCTTTACAAAAGCATTACTGTAAATATTTCAAAAATAAATGATCCCTTACAACTTAAACACAAGTTTCAGACCTTAAAGATTCCCTGTGGGTGTAACAGTAGTATCCTACAAGATCAGGAGAAGCAGGCCCTCATTTTATGTGAAATTTGTAACAATGCAATCATGAGGTAACCTAAGAGAGTTTTGAATTTGTACTCATTGTTAATATGGGTCCTTAAATTCAATACCTCTGCAATTTTGAAGTTACACTGTGTGGACTAGTAAAAAAAAAAATAATAGGACAGAAGATTTTTAAAAACTATTTTCTAGACCCACTGGGTCACTAACTACATCACTTTACCTCCATAAGACTGAGGATTCTTATCTGTCATTGCCAAACCTATATAAAACAGTAGAGAATTAAAGATAGTTCACAGGATATGAATGTTAGGCACATAACTGTAAAGACCAACTAGCATCACTGCTAATAAGGAGTTAGAAAAGCACCTTGCAACAACGTATGGAGATGTCTTCAGAAAGAGTGCTATCACAGGATGTAATTTCATAAACAAATTATGCAGAAAATGAAGACGATTATAGAGCTGTGAATTCAACAGCAGTGTAAAGGATAGACGTAGAGATTAGATATAAGGTGGGAGGACAGAGATCCATAATTCATTGTATGTCTTAATGATATATAGAACAGTGCACTGCATAAAACAGGCACTTTGTAAATGTTGCAACTGAAATAAATGCATACTTAAAGACTTTCTCCTTGGATGTGGCCAAATAAAAGCTATTTTGCATAAACCTTTTACTTTTACAAAGTTGGAGGTGGCTAGAGGCCAAAGTATGACATTTAGGCATGCCGCATAGCATCTTGTGGGTATTCCTTTTCACAGAGGTGAAATAACTCTAGACTGGAAGTGATTTACTCTAAGAATGTGGTCAAGTTTCTAGCATTACGTGCCCTACCTCGAAATCACAGGAAGTGGGGATTCAGAGAAAGGTGTATTCTCTTATGATTTCTTTGCTTGAAAATCTGAGGAAACAGTGTGTTAGGTGCAACTGAATAGCTTTGCTTAAACATGATTTGCAGTTAGGAGCAATGTCAGCTAGAGGAGGAAGGCCTCTAGCATACCAGTCAGAGATTTTAGGATATAATCCTATAGTATCTGGTATTTGCTACTAGTCACTTTCTTATCATATCTGCCAATGTTGAATGACTGAATAAAGGAGAAAAAGCTAACATTTTGGATTAATTATTTAGGATTCCAAAATACCCTGATAGGCTTGAACAAATAATCTGAATAACATGAAAACACCATAAAATGCTCAAGAAAACATATTAATTGCTGTTTTGATATTCAAACTAACCAATTCTAGTAGTGGTTAATGAAGGGCATGGCTTAATAACAATTCATATTTAAATATCTCACATTTTGGTTTGCTGTAACATTGAAGTTTATATTGTGACATGACTGGCACAAGCCAATGTTAAATCAATACAATTGTAGGTACATTTCTAAAAGTAGTATCCAGGTAATAGGAATCTATAGCACACTGTGTTCCATACTAGTACACTGTTTTGTACATTAGCCTGTAGCACAGAACTAAGTCTATTTGGGGATGATACGTTGGAGTGTCCTAGGCTCTGTCCTCAGGCTTCTTGTTTATCTATGCTAAACTCTTTAGCATAACATCTAATCTCATAGTGGCATTTGTATACTGAAAACTTCTCAACTTTTAACTTCAACCCAGACCTGCACTTTGAAATCCAGATTTTTATATTTATGCCTGCTTGACATCTTTGCTAGGATGTGCAATGGGTATCTCAATGTAACTTCACACTATATGCAAAATAGTAATTGCATGATGGGTACGGTGGCTCATGCCTATAATCCCAGCACTTTGGGTGGCCGAGGCAGGCAGATCACTTGAGGCCAGGAGTTCAAGATAAGTGTGGCCAACCAGGCGAAACCCAGTATCCACTAAAAATACAAAAATTAGCCAGAAGTGGTGGCACATGCCTGCAATCTCAGCTACTCAAGAGGCTGAGGCAGGAGAATTGCCTGAACCTGGAAGCAGGAGGTTGTAGTCAGCCGAGATTGCAAACTGCACTCCAGCCTGGGTGACAGAACAATATCTTAAAAAAAAAAAAAAAAAGAAGTAATTGTGGGTAAAATATACATCTAAATGTAAACATAAAAATAATAAAACTTCTAGACTATAACATATGAATATATAATTGTAACTTTGAGATAGCAAAGATATCTTAAACAGCTTAGAAACATCTCCAGCCATAAAGGAAAAGATTAATAAATTGGACCACATTAATATTTGGAACTTTCATTAAGAATGCAAAAAGGTAAGCTACAGAGAGGGAGAATATATTCACAGCACATATAAACAACAAATAATTTTTATCCAGAATATGTGCAAATTGCCTACATAAGAAAAAGACAAAAGATACAGTAGAAAAATAGATAAGAAATGTGAATAGACACTTCTCAGAAAAGGATATTAAAATGACCAATAAACATATGGATGACCCTCATTAACAATCATATAAATGCAAATTTAAACTACAGTGATATAATACTATATACTTACTAGAATATTAAAAATCAGAAATTAAAATACTAAATGTTAGCAAGACCATGAAGCAATAGGGACTCTCATCCACAGTTGCTCCGAATTTATACCGGCCCAATCACTTTGGAAAATATTTGGCATTATCTAGTAAACAAAACTGAACATACATAAGTCCTATAACCTAGCAGTTTTACTTGTAGGTATATAACCAATAGAAACCAATATACATATATGCACACAAAGATATGTATAAGCATAACCCCATTATTTATAGCAGTCAAAAATTGTAGACAATCCATTGTCCATAAAAAGTAAAACAAAAATAATTGTGTATCATAAAATGGAAAACCACAGAAATAAAATAGTACATACCACAACTACACACAACAACATGGATGGTTCTCATAAACAAAATATTTAGTGTAAAAAGTCAGAAAATATGGTTCAATTTATATAACATTTAAAAACGACAAAATTGTTCTATGGTATTAGAAATCAGAATAAGGATTATCACTGAGAATAGGAGAGTTGTGACTAAATGGGCAAACGTAAGGCTTATTTGGTATCAGTAATGTTCTTTTTCTTATTCTGGGTAGTGATCAAATGGTTTGTTCATTTTGTAGTAATTTATGGACCTGCACATTTAACAGCTGCATGATTTTATATGTTTGCTAAACCTCAATTTTAAAAAGAAGTTTCTAAAGAGACGCTGTATAGGGAGTATTCAGAAAAAAAAAATCAGAATGCCAAGAGCTTAAATAAAGAGTGATTAAAGAAATTTTAAATTTTAACCTTAAAAGCCTCTAAATATTTAAAAGAAAATGTGAAAGCTATCTTAAAAAATCACAGTGGGGCAGCAGTATTATTCTATATTACTCCAAAAGACCAATAACTAAAAGAAGGCAGGTTTTGCCCATTGCAGTCTAATAATTAGAACTTGCTGAAATGCAAATAACAACCTACAAAGGAATGAGCTGCCTATCAATGAAAATATTTAAACTATTTAAGCAAAGACTGCATAGCCATCTGTCAGAGAAGCTCAAAGGAGGATTCCTATAATGAGACAGAGGCTGAATGAGATAAACTCTGCTCCTTTCGTTTCTAAGATGCTACGGTTCATAATGAAATTGGTGTCAAACATGTATCTGTCCCTCTCCGCTTTCCTCCTTCCCTTCCTTCCTCTCTCCCTCCTTCTACAATCCCTCTTTCCCTCTTCGGACTCCAAAAAGATAATTATAGAAAATAAGATCTTGCATTTGGTCAATTCTGTTTCATTCAAGAGAGTCTCACAAAGACTAATAGGTATGATGGGAACCTTCACAAGGGGTCAGATATAAGAGTGCTATGTATTGTATGCACTGCCAAATCCACTCTCCCCAAAGGAGAAAGTATTTTGGAACTGGATGTTCCTCCTCCTCAAATATTTTTTCCAAGTATTTTGGAGAACTTCACCACCTCAGAAAACACACCAGAAAATATGTCCATAATTTCCTTAGCTTGATAACTTAATAAATATTTCATACTGGATTGCAGATGTCAAAGTGGTATGCAGCATTCTTTCAAAGACACTTTCATTTCTTAAGTCCACAGAAAACCTTCAAGCAACAGCAACTTGTTAAATTGTATATTCATTCCAGCATATTAATTCTCAACTAAATGAGATGTCATTTTATCTTATGACTCTTTACTCCAATCCAATAAGATGCAGAGCATTTATATCAACAAGTCACTGTAGAACTGGCCTATCAAAGACCATCTATTGCAAAGCAACAGATACATACAAATTTTGGACAAGCTAGTATTGAACATCATTAATAAAAGGGAAGCAGGCATAACTGGGCTTACTTTGTGGAAGAACAAAAGGAGGAAGAATGGTAATTGCAGGTGAAATATACATCTAAATGTAAACACTAAAACAATAAAACTTTTAGAAGATAACATAAGAATATGTAATTGTGAATTTGAAATAGAAATATATCTGTGCTATCTTTGGGAGGGGGAAATATATCTGTGCTATCTTTGGGAGGGAGGAGGCTGCATACAAGAAGGAAACCAATCTTGGCAGAGCCCTAGAGAGGTTCAGGACTCAGGAATTCCTGAGATATGGAAGGTAAGAAGGGTTAAGTAGGGCTAAAACAAGGAGTTCAGTTGAAAATACCCTCTACCCATATGAAAAGAATTATCCATAGCCAGAGAGTCATTCCCCTCAAACACCCAGGCAAAGGATTGGTGACTAATAACCAAAGAAATGGAACTAAGTCCCTGGGGAGAATTAGAGCACATAGCTTGGGACTTGGTGCCAAAAAGCAAGGCCTTCCATATTTGAGAGGGCCTCTGACTAATGGAAAGCTCTCTCTCCAGTCATAGATTAATGCAAAACCTACCAGTGATTACTAACTAGTTGACCCTAACTAGATTCACAGAGGTAACAGTCAGCTTTTGTGCCGTGTTATTCTTAAATGTTAATGAACAACCAAGAATCACTATATATTTGAGAAAAATCTTGTGATGTGATAGACACAAATACATACAGAAAGAAAAATTCATCCTGGTAGACATAGAAGTAATTCAGGGACTAGAATAAAATTTTAAAACAAGCAAAGCAAAACAAAACAAAACAACAATTCTAGTTTTCTCAGGGATCACCTAAGAATGTGATACTAAGATTAAAAAAATAAAATGGTATATGATATTTTAAAATGAAAATGACATTTAAAGCAAGATTATTCATGTTTTTAACATGAGGTATGTTCTAGAAAGGGCAAGGAGAAAAGAAAAATAAAAAACTAATGATATGCCTATTCAGCCCAATCCTAGTGATATGGTTTGGCTTTGTGTCCCCACCCAAATTTTATCTTGAATTGTAATCCCCAGGTGTTGAGGAAGGACCTTGGCATGAGGTAATTGAATCGTGGGGACAGTTTCCCCCATTCTGTTCTCATAATAGTGAGTGAGTTCTCATGAGATCTGATAGTTTTATGAGTGTTTGAAAAGTTTCACCTTCAATCTCTCTGTCTTTCCTGCCACCTTGTGAAGAAGGTGACTGCTGCCACTTCTGTCATGGTTGTCAGTTTCCTGGGGCCTACCTGAGCCATGTGGAACTGTGTGTCAATTAAGCTTATTTCCTTTATAAATTACCCAGTCTTGGATATTTCTTTATAGCAGTGTGAAAATAGACTAATACACCTAGCATATGTAAATAATAAGATCTTAACAGGAAAGGAAGAAAAGGAATGAGCATTTAAAATTAATAGACTGAACAATCTCAGAAAAGCTAGGAAAATTTAAAAAGCTAGAAAATCCCAAATATTTGGCAACTAAAAAACAACTTTTGGATAACTCATGATTAAAAATAAACTAAAAGGGAGATTAGAAAATTTGGACTGCATGAAAATGAAAACATGACCTATCAAAATATCTGATGGTGCAAAAGTGGTGCTTAGAGGGAAATGTATAGCACTGAAACATCTATGTTAGAAAAGAAGAAAAGTCTCAAATCAATGACCCAAACTTTCATCTAAAAAACTAGAAAAAGAAAAGCAAAAACCAAAGCAAGCAGAATAAAAGAAATAACAAACATCAGACATCAACAAAATGAACAACACAAAATCAATAGACAAAAATAAATGAAGCCAATAGCTGGCTCTTGGAGAAGATGGATAAAATCTCTAGCCAGCCTGCTCAGGAAAAAAGAGAAGACCAATATCTGGAGAGTGTGGATATCACTATAGATCTCACAGACACTAAAATGATAAGGGGATACTATAAATAACTTTATGCCAATAGATTTGACAAGTTACAAATGCCAACACAAAGCTAGCATTCAATAAAAGACAACTACCTTAATTATCATTGCAACAGTTAACACTGCAAAAGCCGTATACTGATCAGATATGAAGAGGAGTAACAATCCCTAGAAAAAGAATGTCAGTTAAATTGATTCTTCTGAGACTTTCCTCCCATATCTCAAAAACTGAAGCAGAGTATATATTTATAAAAAGTCACCCACCATGCCAATTCAAACAGGTATTCTTGCTATCTTAACTGCAATGAAGACAGTTGGTTCAGATTTAGATCTTTCCCTCTGCTAAGAATGAGTAAATGGAGATCAACAATGGAGTCAGACACCCACATTTGGTCCAAAGAATAGCACCTGCCAATATATGCACAGCCACAACCCTGTGAAGACCCAGCCATAAAATACATTCTTCTCCCGGACAAAATACTGGGAAAAAGGAATGGGAAGGCTCAATTGTGTTCCCTTTTTAGCTATAGCATCTAAATAAACATAATATTGTTTCAAAAGTTAGGTTGTAAAGAGCATTGAATTATTTCACCACATCTTAGAGTTAAGGAGAAAAAGAGAAGTCAACATGATTGCTAAATTTCTGTTTCTGATCCAAACTGTGCTATAGACACCAAACTCTTAAAGTATTAAATTATATTCAACTGGAAAATCAGAAGAAAAGATGTTTCAAATATTATGCAACATAATTTTCTCCTAATAGCAAAACAACAAAATTACAACTGTTACACATTACTTCAGTGTTTTCTGCCAAATTCACCATCATGCTTTGCAAAATAGATTGAGCCATAATTTTCATAAATTTTACGGAGTAATCATGGTTATATCCCTTTTAATGCTCTGAATATTACCTCTGTTATTTATTACAGCACACTCAACATCTTTCCTGACAACTGATTTTTATTAAAAACTTTCTTATGAGGCCCTCTTTTAACTCTGAGAAGTAAAACTGTTTGACAGAATAGCCATTTAATTTATCCATTTCTAACGATATGTTTCACATAGTAAATTATTTTTTCTTTTGCTTGTTTTGTATCATTTGTAATATGAAAGCCATTGTACTTGTTAAGCCTAGGCAGCCAGAAGTTTTTTTCTTACAATTTATAGATCTGAAGAAAGAAATATTACTATCATTTTGCATCAAGGGTCAAGTAGTCTCATGGATATATTTGTCCTTTATTGCACATATACAAATCCAAAACAATCTGTAAATGCTTCCTCAGTTATGTACAATAGCAGCTTTTATAATTTCAGTAACACAAATGTTTTAAAAGGTAAAAACCCTTATGTACATCACTGCAATCAGCAAATTCACTAATTTTACATTTTATTGCACCTTCCCCATTTTGCATTGTTTCTCCAAAATTTGTAGCAATTTTAATAACTCAATATTTCAATATGTGAAAAAGGTACATAAAATTGAGTTTAAAAGAATTAATAGCTTTCTTAGTTGCACACAGAATGTGAATCCATATACTCCAGTTTACCAACGTTTTTGAAATTTTCTTCTGGATGGAAGTAGTAAAAATCTTTTCCCACAAAAGGATTCTACTAAATGATTATTCTCTCTTTGTTAAAAATAAACTATACTGATTTTAAGGTTGTAGTTAATGTTCTCTTTGCTGTAAACCACAAATTGAACTCTAAGCAAAATGGAGGATTTATTGAAATGGTTTCTGCAGTATCTCCCAAATTCAAAGACCCTATTGAAGGCCCTTCCAAACAAAGGGACAGATACATGGGTAAATTAGGGACCTCAGTAACAGAAGATTATGATCACATATTTTAAAAGATTAGCCTCAGTGATTCCTTGGCTCTGTGCCTCTCCATTTCTAAAGTCCCTTTCCAACAGAGGGAATGCTATTGGCTCACCAGTAATTGATCACCTAGGTGGAGAGGGTTAGGGATTAGCGAGGACATCCATGGCCTCTAGGGCACCTGTCCTGGATTTGCATTCCATTTCCAGAGAAGAAAGAATCGTGAGGTGCCACGTCAAAGTTCGACCTCTTCGCTGCATGATTTTTGTTTGTTTCTTTGTAAACAAGTTACTAGATATAAGAAATTCACCAATAATTGTTCGTTTTAAAATTTTCCTAAAGTATTATAATCTGTTTCTTCCTTCCAGGTATGACTATATTTCAAACAAAAGTAAATTAAGAAAGATTAATAAAACAAATATTTATTAACATAACTATTATACCTAATACTCAGGTAGCCAACATCCTGCTAAGCAACTTGCTCAAATCTTAACATTCTCCCATATTGGAATCATAAATTTTAAAGAAACAAAGCATTATGTAAAAGTCTATTCTTCAATCCTACTCTTCTCCCTCCTTTCTTTTCCAACTTCCTCCTACCTAGCACAATGTAACCATTTTCCTTAAGTTAAGGTATATTATTCCTCAGTGTGTACTATACAGTTTATATATGATTAGAACATGAGTATGTCCATAAAAATGATTAATTATTGTCAGTTTTTGAAGTTTATATAAACATTTTAAATATTAAGTTATTAAGCATGCTGTGTGCATGGTTTTGTTTTGTTTTGTTTTCTGAGACAGAGTCTCAACTCTGTCACCCAGGCTGAAGTGCAGTGGCTCAATCTCGGCTCACTGCAACCTCCGCCTCCCGGATTCAAACAATTCTCCTGCCTCGGCCTCCCAAGTAGCTGAGTTACAGGCACCTGCCACCACACCTGGCTATTATTTGTATTTTTAGTAGAGACAGGGTTTCACCATGTTGGTCAGGCTGGCCTCGAACTCCTGACCTCACAATCTGCCCATCTCAGCCTTCCAAAGTGCTGGGATTACAGGCATGAGCCACTGTGCCTAGCTCATTCTGTGTTCTAAATAGTGTTTTAAATACTTTTACCTGTAAAAATTCATTTAATCCTCACACACTTTCTATTAAATACAGTTAGTAATCCAATTTACAGATAAGGAAACTGAGACACAAGAAGGAACGAATTCATCAGTGACTGAGAGTCATTCTGTACACATCATTCCAAAACATCCTTTCCTTTTAACTAAACATGATGTCTTTGAGATGATCCTATGTTGATCTAAAGAATGCCTATATTTTTTGCATTAATTCCTGTATAATATCCCATTGTAAGAATGGACAACAACCTGTTCTTATGTTTATGAACATTTAGGTTATGCTGCTATTATGAGCAATGCTACAATCACAATTACATGATAATTACAGACTTGTAATTATCTCCTTGCTTATATGAGTAAGAGTTTCTCTCATTTGAAGTAACTGGTCTTTTTAAATTTTTGTCAACCTAGTGGGTATGAAATATAGCTCATTTTAATTCTCTTGTCTCTGATTAGCAATCAGATTAGTACAGTTGAGTGTCTTTTCTTATTGATTGAACTATTTGGCTTCCTCATCCCTGAATTGCCTGTTTACAATCTGTTCAGTTGTTGATTGGATTTTTTTTAACTAGTAAAAATTCTTTTTAAGTTATTGATACAAATGCTTTGTCAGCTTTATGTATTACATATATATGTGGCCTGTCTTTAAACATTGCTAATTATCTTTTGTCAATAAAGGATTTTAGTTTTAATGAAATCAGATTTACTAAATTTTAATGGTTTGTGATTTTAGCATTTTGTTAAATAAATTATTCCCAGAAGGTATAAAGATATTTTCCCATATTTTCATATTTAATTAATCACATGGAAGTAATATTCATGTTTTCCATGGATGAGTGTCTCTCTCTGGGAGCTCAATGGTTAATGAGCCCAGAATCTGGACCCAGATTGCTTGAGTTTAAACATGAGTTTTACCATGAACATTGGGCAAAATAGTTAACTTCTCTGTGGCTCGTTTTGTCACCTAGAAATAAAGATATAAATCAGGAGTAATTGAGTTAACATATAAAGTGCTTAGAGCAGTGACGGTCATGCAATACAAGCTACTAATGTATCTACTGTTGTTATTAACATCAGTTTTATCTGCTACTTCTGAGCTAACACCCCACTGTCATAAGTAATATGCTCTCTGAAGGGCAATTTTGTTCATTTGCATAGTGGTTAAGAATCAGACTCTGGAGCCAGACTGTCTAGATTTGAATTTAAGTCACTCACTAACCAGTTATATAAACCTGGATAAGACGTTCAACCTCTTCGTGCCTCAAAATTCTCATCTATAAAGTGGATATAAAAATAATGCCTATTTCATATATGTAGTAAATATTAAGAGTTCAAGGATATAAAGCACTTATGAAAAATGCCCAGTACTTGGCAAGCTTTTAATATGTTAGCTATTGCTGAAATTATAATCATATTATCATTTTTTAATTGTCTTAATGAAGTATAATTGGCTGTCTTGATTCTGCCAGTTCGAAAATCACAGCATGAATTATATATGGGACATGTACTAGCAGACATAAGATTCAACTGGGACAGCTTCTTACATATGTAAAATTTTTGGACACCAAATCATATTTGGGCTTTTGGTCATTTGTAAATGACCAAATACATTTTATTTTAATTCAAATGACTATGTCTCATGTCAGGTATGTAACACTAAAGATGTCATTAAATTTTCATATAAAATGATTGATAACTTTAAACACCTAAATAAAATTACATTTTGCTTACATAAGATTAAATTATTGAAACAATGACATACTTTTTTTTTCCTAAAATGGCTAGAACTAAGCTTTAGCATCTGTAGTTCTAGAGCACTACAGTGGATGTTGGTAGTGTCCTTCTTAGATCTCATTTCCCAGGCCGATGTACCCAGCTCCAGAACTGCAGGTGTTAAAAGCTAATGGTTCCCACCTGCACCCTCCTCAAAAGGACTGTCCTTAGCTGACAGGAGCCACTTCTCCACCTCCCACCTCTGTGGCAGCTGATGATTAATCGATGGAGAGAGGAATGGGGAAGGAAATGTATACAAGCAAACTCCCCTTGCTGCAGGCAGAACAATCTCTCATACTCCAGAGCTCTCTGTGAGATCAGACTGAGACTAGATTTCAACTGAAACCACATCTCTGCCTAGCTTCTTCCTCTATAGTATCATGCTTCCATCATGCCATAACAGGTTTTAGGTAAGAGAATTTCTCAATAAATCGCTCGCACTAAAATTGGCATCCTAGGCTCTGCTTTTAGGGAATCTGATCTAACATAACACATGGTATTTACGCTTTATTAAACATCTATAATGCAGTAGCTCACACTTTGGGAGCCCAGGCAAGAGGATAACTTGAGCCCAGGTGTTCAAGACTAGCCTGGGCAAAATAGGGAAACCCTGTCTCTACAAATAATAAAAAACTAGTTGAGTGTGGTGACACATGCTGGTAGTTTCAGCTTTTCAGGAGGCTGAGGTGGGAGGATACTTGAGCCCAGGATATCTTAGCTGCAGTGAGCCATGATGGTACCACTGCACTCCAACCTGGGCAACAGAGCAAGGCACTGTCTCAGAAAAGAAAAGAAAAAAAACCACCTACCAAGTTTTAGGCTTAGATGTGCTTTACACATTATATAATTTTATTCTATAAATATCTCAGCAGTGTGAAAATTATTATCCCCATACTTTGGGTGGGGAAACTCAGGCTGTGTTAAGTTGAGAAATGTGTCTTTAGCTTGTGATAAGTAGAAAATCCAAGATTCAAACTCAGATAAGATGACTCCATAACCTTCACTCTTTCCTGCACTTCTCACTGCCTCTGTATCAAATTTTTATCCAGGAAATAAGGAAATTAAAGATCTATCCAGCTATAGTTTTTCTAGTGAAATAAATGTTGATATACATTTTCCCCCAAACGTTGATGTAATTTATTTAAAATGAGGGTAAGATTGTGTGAGTCATATAATTTCCATAAGAGTTTATTAGTAGACAAGCATGAATTCTATCAAAAAAGAAATAAACATCTGTATAATACCTTCATTTTCTTGAAAGGGAACATTTTATAAAAGTTGGAAAATAGCAAGGAGGGAAAAGATCATGTCAGCACAATGTTATTGGTCATATACAACGCAATCTTATGTTTCATAGAGATTTCAACACAGGAAATGGGTATATTAGGAACCACCTAATTCATAGGTTTTCCTGACCCAGGTACAGTGGTTTCTTTGAATGACTCTGAAGGAAAAGCTGTAGGCAATGTTTTTTTACTAGCTTCAATAATGCATATTTCAAAGCCAAAACTAGTCATCCATGTGACTGTTTATATAGTCAACATTCAGTGGGAAAATAAGTGTCAATGGGTCTCACTTTTCCCACCCAGAACAGCAAGTGACCTCTCATTATAATCTTCGTGAGTCTTTGATTAGAAACGAAATGTTTTATTTTCATTTTTTTCACTCAACAAATCAGCATTTAAAAAATAATTATCTCCTCCCCCAGCTGCTTGTTCACTAGAAAGTTATATAATCCTATTATATTAGAAACACTATAGGGAGGACCCAAGTTCTATACATCTTTGTTTTTGACAAATAGTAAAGTGGTTTGCACAGAGTATAAGTTAAAATGGACAGTCGTTCCTACAACACTAAAGAAATCTATAGTGTTTCTTTAAAAAATATTCTGATGGCTATAATATCTTACATTGGTCAACAATCTTTACATCTCTAACAAAATATATAAGCAACTGATTGTCTCAAAGAACTGTTTCAACTATCTTTTCTAAAAAGAAATTCAAATCCAATCAATGTTTTCCTTAAAGACTAGCAGCAAAAATATTGCATATTTTCTATATCTATTTTATTCACAGTTATAGCTTTAGCAGTTATAACACTCCTTTATTATAAATTTATTACATATTAAATAGTTGTCATGTATCATACAGTGTGATGAATGTTTAATCTATATTTTCAGTAATAAATCTTAAGATGAGGGTACTCTTTTAATTCCCACCTTACAGACAAGGAAATTGTGGCTTAGAAAATACAGTAATGTCCTTTTGCAATCCACAATACTTGGTAGGCAGTGAGTCTGGAACTTCAGTCTAGTTACTGTCTACCTCGAAAATCTGTTTTTTAATCACTGAACTATACTAAATCCTCCAAAGCCAGGATTATATGTCTTTCCATTATTAAAATTATTATCAGCTGCTCACTCTCCTGAATCCTACAAATCACTATTTCTTACATAAAAACAAGCACATGGTTTCCAGATTTTATCTCCTAATCAATCACTCAATCTATCTTTCTCTTCCCATTCATTCTGTCATTTATTTATCCCAGGCTTCTATTATATATCTATTATGTATTGCCTGAACTGTTACAATGGCCTCTCAGTTGACCTCCCTGTCTTACATCTCATTCCCCATCTCTGTGGAGACACACTTATCCCCATATACTGCTGCCAGTGTACTATTAAGTTGCATGTCTGATCACATTAACCATTTTTATACATTATTTTAAGGACATTCATCACCTTCACCTCAGTAGCACTGTCCATGCTACTGAGCACAGCAACAGAGCCCTTAGTCCTGGCTGTTGCCCATCTCTTTGGCTTCATTGCCTCCTCTCCCACATTTATTTGAGAATTATTTACCAAGTAAAATTGACCAGGGTTGGTGACAAAATGGATGTGAGATCTGGTAAGTGGAAAAGGAAAAAAAAATAACTTAGTAATAGAGTAAATGTTGAGCATTTGAGGGATAGCAATATGGAGGTAAACTTTGGAGTAGAGTTCAGATCTTTTTCTCCAGCTTCTTAACATCTGAACATATTCTTTTGTCAAAAACAAATCAAATTCAGTACGTTCAAAATCAAACACATGATCTCTGTGCCCTACTTCTGATCTTTTAGTGCACTCCATCTCAGAGTGGCCATACCATCTATCTATCTCCAAAGACCACCCTCTTTCTTTCTATCCCTTCCTTAACTATATCCTATCACAGCATCCTGCCAAGTTTGCCTTCTAAATAGCTCTCAAATCATTTCTCTTCTTTTCATCTGATTTTGCAGTGCATTTGCTGGCATCTGCTTTATCCTTTCTGTAATTTATTTCCTATACTAAAGACACACTGATGTTTTCTGTCTGAAAATCTGATTATATCATCCTCTACCCACTTACACACAATCAGAGCTTTTTGTGTTTTTCCTCCATGGCACCCGTCACATCGCATTTTTGCTTTTATTTCTATACAAATAACGATTATTTGTTTATTCACTTTCTGCCCCAAACAACTGTAAACTCCATAAGCACTTGCCACCCATTGTATCCCAAGCAGTTAGTACACCTCATATAGAGCCACTTACCACTATTTGTTTAATGACTAAGTGAAAAAACATAATTAATAGATGAAAAAAGAAGATCTAGGTTTCTGTTTTTGTAGCAGGAAACAGTCAGTAAGCTCACGGGTTTTGATGATTCACTAAGGGAAAATGCATATAGTAGAAGAGATACAGGTCAACTGGAGGTATAAGATGATCAGCCCAAGAAAGAGATTGAGTTAAAAAGTCAGAAGAAAGTAGAAAAACTATAAGATAACTATATCATAGACACCAAGGAAGGAAATAAAACAGATTGATCTGCTATGTAAATACCTCAGAGTAGTCTGAAAAGAAATGAGAAATTATTGTCCCAAAATAATCCATTTTACCTCTCTAATTTCTAACTAGTTTTTTCTTCAATTACCACATCTTTACCTCTAAGATTTTCCTTAGTCTCTATCACATATATGAAATGCTCTCAAGATGCACATCTTTATTAAAGCATCCTCTGCAATTCTACCATTCCTATTGCAACATTTCTGGAGATTAAATTATGTCCTAGTCTTGGCTTCATTTAAATATTTAATTTCTATAACTTTTCCACTGATATTTCTGAGAAAATACATTTGTAATTGCTCACATATTCATTCAGACTTTTCTGCTGTGATTACTAAAGCTGTCCAAAGTCTAGTCTCTGCCCATATTTCCATCCCCACCCTTTTAAAACCTCTGCCAGCCTACTTCCTACAAGAAATTTTCCCTTATTTTAAGTCAGGGTTAATTCTATTCTATTAACTAAACATGGTATGATTTTTTTCTCTCTCTGAACTACATTGAGGGTTTTGCCTGCATGCGATATTTTCAGTATGCAGTGAGACCTGATAGTGAGAAAAACTCCAACTTTTTTATTGAGAAAATATTGGTAGAATAGATCTCCTTATATACATATTTTTCTGCTGCTCTAAATTTTTTATCACACTATTTCTGATTATTTTTCTGTAAGTCAGTCACTTACTACAGTTTTAGCATGAATATTTGTCTTTTCTATTAAATTTGATTTGGAACATGTTAAGACTTACAAAGACTATTATCACAAATATCATATTAACAAAGTGTGAAAGTAAATCTTTATTCCAAATAATATTCACATTCTCTACATATTTTATATAGCACACATTTTAATAAAGTAAAAGTATATTATCCTGGGATCATCCAAAATAATAATGACAACACAGTTCTTCTATTACGTGATTTCTATCACCTCTTCCAAAGTAGGACTAAAAAGCAGACTATGGTATTATATTCTAGGAGTCACATAAAATCAGGGGACAAAACTTGGGATTAGTGGGTGATGCAACTTGGGAGAATGTAAGAAGAGGTTAAGTTTAAAAGAAGCAGAAGCCTTTACCCAGGTTAAAGAGCCATTCTGCCATGCATAGGCATTTTCTTTGCAATGAATGTTTAGAATCCTTTTTCTTTTTAACTATTTGGCTACTTCTAGAGATGTAAATGGGAATTTTTAACTTTCTATATATATTCCTGTAACATATAATTAATAAAGAGGAATCATTTTATATCTTGTAAATTAGTTAAATATCTTTAAGATATTTAATGTTACATTTTTTAATATTAATTGTGCCTTTAGTGTATACATTTTAAGCTGCTGGGTGAAATGTACTTACACTCAGTTTTCCACTGCGATTGTCTTCTTCTCTCATTGCCAGGGCCATCAGAAAATTATCTTGTAGGTCTTTACCAGCACTTGTTAGTGTCCTGTAAAAAGCAGATCTTCAGTTATAATATATTAGATAACGAATATGTTTCCAACACTCTGGAGCCAACAACAATGCTTCTTTATTCCAAGTGACAATTTCCTTGCAACATGAAAACCATATAAACAAAATCATTATGATCTACTAGATTCCTCAATTTAATTGTATATAGTAATAGAGTCTTTATCTATAAATAGTTGGAATCAAGCCTTTAAATAATATATCCATATCAAGACTCATGGCAGACATAATTTCATTTACATGCCCATTTCATTCCTTTTTAACATATCATGAAAAGCCAACATGTTCGTACAGCTCACTTCTCATAAAAATTTTAAATTGCCTATAATTTTAGTACAGCTTATTAATTTAAGGAAATTAAAATACTAGACACCTATGCTAATACCGTTACTGGAGTAGAGCCTTAATTTTAGCTCTATGAGTAGAGATAATCAAGGCAGGAAAGGAAACTAGGTTGACCTATCTTTGTCAGATGAAAGGAAGCATCAAGAATTCAAAAAATAACATTCTCTGGAAATATATTTTAAAAGAAATGTATCACAAAGATCTCAATCAAGCAAAACTGAACCACAAAATAGTAAGTTCAAGAGTGATTTGTGAAATAATAATATTTTCTTTATATAGCAATTTCCTACATACTCCATAAACTTTTTCGTTATGTGTCTGCTATGAACCAGGAACTGTTATCAGGGCACAATGATGCACAAGGCATAGTTCATGCTCTCAAGTTGCCTATGGTCACATAGAGGTAAACAGATATATAAACCAGATATATAAACATAATGTCATACCATGTGATAACTGGAATAATAGAGATATAGACCGAGTATCAGAGGAGTTCATAAAAGAAGTATCTTATTCAAGGAAAAGTCACTTAATCTCAAATTTAAAACCAATTATTATTGAACTTAATGTTAAAACGAGATAGTATTAACCAGTTTGTGGGGTGGAAGGAGAGAGTTATCAGTAAATAAAAAGGAATAAAGAAATTCAAATGTAAAATTGCAAGGCAATCGGGTAATGGCAAAACAGAGAGTAAACACAAGAAGTGAGGGAGAAACCAGGTAATATTAATAGAAGTTAACATTATAATAAACATATTGTTATAAATATTTAGTAAGTCCAGATAGTAGAGTCTGGTCTTAGAACTCATTCTTAGAATCCCTTTCAGGGAAGGCTTGTGTGCTACTTAAGGAGGTTGGACCTTGTCATTCTACCAGAAAGCGTTGAACCAAATGGGTCTAATGCAAGGAAATAAGATAATCAAAACTGTGTTTTAGAAACAGTATTCAGCAACTTTGAAAAAGGTAGCCTGGAGGAGAGCAACACTGCGGGGATTAATTAAGGGACTATCACAAACCTTTAGAAAGAGATGATGAACATCTGATTTAAAAAAGTGATGTTAAGGATAGGAAGGCAAGGATAGATTTGGGAAGTATTTAAGAGATAAAATACACCTAGTGATTGCTTTTTGTGAAGAGTTACGGAGCAATTACTACTAGGTTAAATCATTGCAACCTACTGTTTATGTTATTGATCTAGAAATGTAGCTCTTTAAATTGATCATAACTTGTTTGCTTTTGTTTTTCTAGTTTTATCTTCCTCAGCTTGTCATATATATATATATGTACATATCACTTACTATATATATTATATATAATATATTTATATATATATCACTTAATAATAAAAAACCTAAATATACATGGAAATAACTACTAATTAGTACCAAAGGAGAGAATCAGATATTTGAGAATTTCTTTAATGCACTGTTCTGTCCAAAAGTGTTTCATGTTACAATATGTACTATGTACTATTTTAATATTAAATGTCTAAAACAGAAAAGTAATTTTGTCAGTTGCTTGTTTAGAAAAATCTACATGTTTTCTACTGCTCACAGGATAAGCTTCTAATCACTTATCCAGCTTCTACCTAATTTCCTGCTTATGGTCTGTTTTAAAAACCACAGTCTGTTGGAAATTCTCTGTGAAATTTGAACAGAGAATTCATTTTACAAGTACATAAATCAACAGTGGTTAGGTTATACTATAGTAACCAATGGCCCAAATCTCAGTGGTTTACAATTGCAAGCGATTACTTCTCAATAATAATATGCATAAATAGCAGGTTTACTGCGGCTTTTCATCCTGGGGGACTGAGACACTGATGAAACATCTTCTATCTGAACCATCTTTGCTTACTGTGCAGAGGGAAAAGAGAACATAGCCACACATTGTCTCTTAAAGCTTCTGCTTAAAAGTAACACATATAACTTCCACTCATATTTTCTTGGCCAAAGCAAGTGCTATGGCCAACCTTGAAATCAATGGGGTGAGAAAATACAATCCTGTCTAGGGATTTTTAGTAAATATTTGTGGACAGTAGCTCAGACACTCATAGCTTCCTACAGCATGACCGACAAAGGTTGAGACCAGATTGCTCAGAAAATAAGAGCAGTAAAGAAAAGAATTTCTGAGCAAATTCTGATACTACAGAAAATTTGTTAACTTGGTTCACTGTAGTGTAACCAAGTAAAGGCTCTTTTGAGAATTAAAATCACTAATCCTAGCTTCAAAACCAAACCTTCCCCTACATATCCACAGAGCATCCTAAAAATTACAGTTGAAGGAAGGAAATATTAATAGATTTAGTCTTCTGTGACAGTTGTAGACATCTATTGCTTTTGCCTCCTAATATTGTTTCTCCCTTTTTATTGGCAACATAACCCTAACTTTTACTTGGGCAACAGTCTTTTCCACGTTCTTTGCCTTAGTAGAATCGAGGTACCCACTTACTTACAACTCTTACCTCCCAAATCTCAGCTAATGAATACACCTCAAGCTTTGCCAATGTCATTTCACCTCATGAGAATGTAAATCTTTAACAGAGACACAAGAACGAAAGGTAGCTGAGTTATAGTAGCTACCCTTACTTCCTACTACATAGTCTTATTCAACTTTGTCTTTGAATCTATGATAATCATTGCTCTTCCAATTCCCTTTTTATTTTGTTCATTAGAATTGGTTTCTATTGCTCACAATAAAAACCCGTAATTGATACAATGGCTATACAGTTAGGGTACTACAGAATTCCTAAGAGTTTCCACAAAATATGTCTACTTCCTGCCCTAGCTACCTTCCCAAGCATACCTTATTTTGCTGTAAATTTTTAGAGCTTCACAGATAAAGTCCAATTTGATCATCAACCCTGATCCCACAGCACAAAAGGTAATGATCACATCAGTTTTGCCTGTAGCCTTCAAGGTTTTTTAAATTATATATAGATATATGTCTATAATGTATCTATATATTTGTGTACTCATTAAAATATATACAGTATCATGTGGTCAGTTGTTCATTTTATTATATATTTTGCAACTTACTGTTTTATTGCTATTATTATAACTATTCCTGGAAGTGGATGTTTATGAAAGTTCCAAGGAAAATCAAAATTATTCCTGATATATCAGATATAAAATGCCAGAAAAATAGATTTTTCGGCATCATTCACTACTAAGGACGGGACTCCCAATATTTTGCTAAGCGTTACTCTCTTGCTAATGACTGAGGTTTTCAGCAGATATCTGGGCTGGACAAGAAATTAAGGTAATAGGCAATAGAATTCTTATTGTCCCTGGACAGTTACTATGGCAGACACTGTTCCCCCTTCTTCTGTAACAATGAAAGCTCCTATTTTCGCTTGGGCATGTAGCAGCCTGGAATAAAGATGACATTTCTTAGTCTCTTTGCAGCTAGTTACGTTCATGTCACTAACTTTTACACATTAAGAGCCAAGTGAAAATGATTTGCACCTTCTAAGGAGTGTATTTAAAGTAGGGAAGGGTACTTTTTTTCTTGTAGCTAGAATGCAATATAATGACTGAAACTCCAACTGCCATCTTGGTCATAAGTTGGAGGTCACTATTATGGAGAAACAAAGAGAGGAGCAGGGTCCCTGATATTTCAGAATACCAACACAGCCTTGAGTGACACCAGCTGGACTTCTTGAATATGAGACTGAAAAGAATTTCTATTTGGTTTCAGCCATTGTCATTTTGGGGTTTTCTGTTACTTTTTTACCCACCTAATCCAAAAAGGTACTTGACCATTTGAAACTTGTTCACTCTTCTGGAAAAAGATGCTCTTGGGCGATTGGCTTGGTGATCAAATTGGAATTTAAGCTTAGGTGAAATATTCTAAGAATTTCCCAGGAGACTGTATTACTTACATAACTAAAATGAATTTTCTAAGACAGTCATAGGTTAAGTCTATTAAATAATAGCACAAGATAATAAAAATTAAACTAAAATATAAGATGGAATATCAATCTTTAATTCCTACTCATTTATCAACTGATTAATCCAAACAACCACATTTTTCTGAACCTGGATTTCATGATGTGCTAAATAGTATCTAGGCCCAATAGCAGACATAAAACTTGTGGTCTAAAGCAATCATACTGTATCATTAACCACCAAACATCATTAATATATAATTAGTCCAAGAAAATGACTATCATCCTGACAATATCCTAAGTTCATATTGCTCTTATTTTATTATTATGCAAGTCTCACATACATAGACTTACATCATTTCTTATAAACGCAATGAGGAAGATAGAAGTATTACATAAATTTGGAACAGAGAGGATAAGGATCTTTGGCCCCAAAGCTATCTGAAGTGGAGAAAAAAATGTTACATAATAATCATTCTTATATTATGCTACAGCTGAAAACCTGAAACTTCTTAGCAAGAGGAAATATTGGAAAAGAATGAAAGTAAATGCAGAGTGTGAGGTAAGGAATTCTTAAATCTTTAGCATGCATTACCCTTATTTAACTAGGTTTATTTAACAGTCAGTGACCTGAGAAACCTTGCTTAAATAAATATTACAAAAGCAGTTACTTCCTCAAGAAGTGAAGTAGGTCTGTTTCAAAATCTTAGTGTTATAAGTTCTACAAAGGCAAATACTCCATCTTTATTGTTCATACTCCACTGCACTTTCAAAATGTGGTAAAAGTTATATGGATGAGTTACATTTTACCAACCATGATTAATCAATAGCTAAAGCTATTTATATAATCCTACTTGAATGATTATAAACATATTATTAATCTTCAACAATTAGGTTACTGGTTTTATGATTTAAGTATGTTGTTTGTATATCATCATCACATAAACTGACATTATTAACTTAACACTCAAAACGAATGAATAACAAAAGGAAAAAAATTGGAAAACTGTTAAAGTAGAAACTTATTTTCAAGAGTTACTTTTTAAGAGTTTATTTTTTAAGTAAATTCTTTCACTACATATTTGTGATATCAATTATCTTTTGGATTTTTAATGTATAACTGGAAGTGTTCTAACAAACAAGGTTGATTAATCATTAAGATGTTTTCTAGGTTGGGAGTGGTGGCTCATGCCTGTAATCCCAGTATTTTGCGAGGCCGAGGTGTGCAGATCACAAGGTCAAGAGACGGAGACCATCCTGGCCAACATGCTGAAACCCTGTCTCTACTAAAAATACAAAAATTAGCTGGCGGTGGAGGCATGCACCTATAGTCTCAGGTACTCTGGAGGCTGAGGCAGGAGAATCACTTGAACCTGGGAGGCAGAGGTTGCGGTGAACCAAGATCATGCCACTGCACTCCAGTCTGGCAACAGAGCGAGACTCCATCTCAAAAAAAAAAAAAAAAATGATGTTTTCTAATAAGCAGTTTCTTAATAATCCCTAATTCAAATCTGGGATTAAATGTATTCTAACAAGGCCGGGCGCGGTGGCTCACGCTTGTAATCCCAGCACTTTGGGAGGCCGAGGCGGGCGGATCACGAGGTCAGGAGATCGAGACCACGGTGAAACCCCGTCTCTACTAAAAATACAAAAAATTAGCCGGGCGTGGTGGCAGGCGCCTGTAGTCCCAGCTACTCGGAGAGGCTGAGGCAGGAGAATGGCGTGAACCCGGGAGGCGGAGCTTGCAGTGAGCCGAGATTGCGCCACTGCACTCCAGCCTGGGCGACAGAGCGAGACTCCGTCTCAAAAAAAAAAAAAAATGTATTCTAACAGCAATACTTTTTAGCTATTGGGCACTGACTTTGTACTAGTCCCTATGCTAGATATTTTGCAAACAATTTTAATTATTTTCAAATAAACTCTAATGGGAAGTATATTTATAACTTCATTATAATCAGCTGGTATTCAGTTTTATTCTAGATTCACTAATTCTCAGGCTTTATTTCACTATAATGAAGGCTCACAATATATCAAAGCAGCGTATCATAAACACTACATCATAATATTTTTACATTGTGAAAACAATGAGAATTCACTGGGGAGAAGGAACAGAAATCAGTAGGGGTGTAGGAGAGTAGGGGGAGTGAGGTATGCAGACTTTATCTGGGGGTTCCCCTGGGAGCAATCAGAGTCGGCTGGTCTTGCAGTCTCTAAGGAAAGCTAATCAGCTATTATTATCATTCCAGTCTAGACTGAAGTTCTCATCAACTGTTCTGTTCAAAGGTAGATTTAATTTTTTTAAGCCAGAGAACTCCAATCTAGCCTATATTTCACATTTAGAGAATTGACATTCAACTCTTTCACATTTGTTTGAATATATAACGCAACCTCTCTGTGCCTTAGTTCCTTAAAATGTGCTGTATACTTAGTTTGGAAAAAATTAATGAAGAGCAAAGTGAAAAACAGTAGTTGAGTAAAAGTGTATTATACAAAATCTATAATGTTATCTTCTTAAAAAACAAACAAACACATCTATGAAAACACAGTTTACAGAAACAGTTCTGTTTCCCATGGATAAATTTACTGACAGAACTATTTGTATTATTTATATTTGTATGGTCCCAAATAAGTTAAATTCTATTTTTTAGAGGCCAAAATGGAAAATTATTTGCAAACTTGATGAGAAAATGTAATTTTATTTACCATAATATATAAACTCATTTGAGAGTTAAATATGGAAGATATGTTTTTACTGTATTTTGATATGGGGCACCTATTGCTCTATCAGAGAGATAATATTTTTGTACATTTCCCAGAAAACATGACATTTTTCTGTTTTATCCTCTATATAAATTAGGAGAAAATAATTCTACCTTTCCACAGATAAAATTATTTATAATTCTTGAATGACCAGTGGGTCAAAGAAGAAACTAAGAATTATATATATATATATATAAAATATATATATTTTTTTTTATTATACTTTAAGTTCTGGGGTACATGTGCACAACGTGCAGGTTTGTTACATATGTATACATGTGCCATGTTGGTGTGCTGCACCCATTAACTTGTCATTTACATTAGGTATATCTCCTAATGCTAACCCTCCCCCATCCCCCTACCCCACAACAGGCCCCCATTTGTGATGTTCCCCTTCCTGTGTCCAAGTGTTCTCATTGTTCAATTCCCACCTATGAGTGAGAACATGCGGTGTTTGGTTTTTTGTCCTTGCGATAGTTTGCTGAGAATGACGATTTCCAGCTTCATCCATGTCCCTACAAAGGACATGAACTCATCATTTAAAAATATCTTGAAGCAAATGACAAGGGAAACACAACATACCAAAACCTATGGGATTCAGCGAAAGCAGTACCAAAAAGGTTTATAGCTATAAGCACCTACATCAAAAGAACAGAAAAATTTAAAATAAACAACTTAATGATGCATCTGTAAAAACTATAAAAGCAAGAGCAAAACAAACCTAAAATTGGTATAAGAAATTAATAAAGATCAGAAATAAATGAAATTGAAATGAAGAAAATAATATAAGTGTTCAACAAAAGGGAAAATTGGTTTTTTTGAAAAGATACAGTCAGCAAACCTCTAGCCAGACTAAGAAAAAAAAAAAGAAGACCCAAATAAATAAAATCAGAGTGAAAGAGAATACATTAGCTGGGCATGGTGGCTCCTGCCCATAGTCCCAGCTACCTGGGAGGATGGGGTGGGAAGATCACACGAGCCTGGGAAGTCGAGGCTGCAGTGAGGTGTGATTGTGCCACTGCATCCCAGCCTGGCAGACAGAGTGAGATCTGTTCTCAAAAAAAAAAAAAAAAAAAAAATTTAGTAAAAGTGAAAAAGGAGACATTATAACTGATACTGCAGAAATTCAAAGGATTATTAGAGGCTACTATGAGCAACTCTATGCCAATAAATTGGAAAACCCACAAGAAATGAATAAATATATAGATATGTATAACTTACCAAAATTGAACCATGAAGAAAACCAAAACATAAACAGACCAATAATAAGTAACAAAATTAAAGCTGAAATTAAAAGTCTCCCAACAAATGAAAGTCTGGGACCCAATGACTTTACTGCTGAGTTTTATCACACATTTAAAGAACAACTAATACCAATCCTACTCAAACTATTCTGAAAAATAGAAAAGGATAGAGTAATTCCAAACTCATTCTACAAGGACAGTATTATTTTGATACCAAAACTACACAAAGATACATCAAAAAAAGAAAACTACAGGCCAATATCCCTGATGAACATTGATGTAAAAATCCCCAGCAAAATACTAGCAAACTGAATTCAATAACATATTAAAAAGATTATGTATTATGACCAAGTGGAACTTATCCCTGGAACTCAAGGAGGATTTAGCATATGAAAATCAATTAATGTGACACATCACATCAACATAACAAAGGACCAAAACTATATGATCATTGCAATTGATGCTGAGGAATTATTTAATGAAATTTAACATCCTTTCATGATAAGAACCCTCAAAAACTGTGGAAAGAAGGAACATACCCCCAAAACAATAAAAGCCAAATATGACAGACCCACAGCTAGTATCATACTTAATGCGGAAAAATTGAAAGTCTTTTCTCTAAGATTTGCAATAAGACAAGGATGTCCACTTTCTCCACTGTACTCAACATAGTACTAGAAGTCCTAGCTAGAGCAATCAGAAAAGAAAAAGAAATAAGGGTCATCCAATTAGAAAGGTGCAAAGGAAGAAGTCAAATTATCCTTGTTTGCAGATGAGATGATCTTACATTTGGAAAGACCTAAAGACTCCACTGTAAAACTATTAGAACTGATAAACAAATTCAGTAATGTTGCAGGATACAAAATTAATATAGATATATTAGTAGCATTTCCATATATCAGAAGTGAATAATCTGAAAAAGAAATCAAAAATTAATACCATTTACTATAGCTACAAACAAAATTAAATACTTAGGAATTAACCAAATAAATGAAGGATCTCTACAATAAAAACTATAAAATATTGACAAAAGAAATGGAAGGGGACACCAAAAAATGGGACAATATACATGTTCATGGATTGGAAGAAACAATATTGTTAAAATGTTCACATTACCCAAAGAAATCTATGGATTCAATGCAATCTCTATAAAAATACCAATGGCATTCTTCACAGAAATAGAAAAAACAATCCTAAAATTTATATGGAACCACAAAAGACCCAGAATAGCCAATGCTATCCTAAGTAAAAAGAACACAACTAGATGAATCACTTTACCTGACTTCAAATTATACTATGGAGCTGTAGTAACTGAAACAGCATGGTACTGGCATAAAAACATAAATCAAAGGAACAGAATAGAGAACTGAGAAATTCATACACCACCAGTGCACTCATTTTTTATAAAGGTGCAAAGAATATATATTAGGGAAATGAGTTTTCAATAAATGGTGCCAGAAATACTGAATATCCATATGCAGAAGAATGAAACTAGACCCCTATCTCTCACCATATACAAAAATCAAATCAAGATGAATTAAAGACTTAAATCTAAGACCTCAAACTGTGAAACTCCTACAAGAAAACACTGGAGAAAATCTCTGGGACATTGATCTGGGCAAAGATTTCTTGAACAATACCCCACAAGCACAGGCAACCAAAGCAAAAACAGAAAAATGGGATCACATCAAGTCAAAAAGCTTCTGCACAGCAAAGGAAATGATCAACAAAGTAAAGAGACAACCCACAGAATGGAAGAAAACTACCCTTCTGACAAAGGATTAATAACCAGAATATACAAAGAGTTCAAACAATTGTATAAGCTGAAATTTAATAATCCAATCAAAAAACAGGCCAAAGATTTGAATAGACATGTCTCAAAAGAAGACATACAAATGACAAATAGGCATATAAAAAGGTGCTCAACATCATTAATCACTACAAAAATGCAAATCAAGACTATAATGAGATATCATCTCATTCCTGTTAAAATGGCTTTTATCCAAAAGATAGGCAATAACAAATACTGGTGACTATGTGGAGAAAAGAGAACCCCGATACACTGTTGATAGCATTGTAAATTACTATAGCCACTATGGAGAACAGTTTGTACGTTCCTCAGAAAACTAAAAATAGAGGTATCATGTGAACCAGCAATCCCACTGCTAAGCCTATACCCAAAACAAAGTATATCAGTATATCATGTCTGCACGCCCATGTTTGTTGCAGCATTTTTCACAATAGCCAAGATTTGTAAGCAACTTAAGCATCCTTCAACAGATGAATAGTTAAAGAAAATGTAGTACATATACATATGGAATAAAAAGGCTGAGATCGGGCCAGGCGTGATGGCTCATGCCTGTAATTCCAGCACTTTGGGAGGCCCAGGTGGGTGGATAACAAGGTCAGGAGTTTGAGACCAGCCTGGTCAACATGGTGAAACCCCATCTCGGCTAAACATAAAAAAAATTAGCCAAGCGTGGTGACACATGTCTGTAATCTCAGCTACTCGGGAGGCTGAGGCAGGAGAATCACTTAAACCTGGGAGGCAGAGGTTGCAGTGAGTTGAGATAGCACCATTACATTCCAGCCTGGGAAACAGGGCGAGACTCCCTCTCAAAAAAAGAACAAACAAACAAACAAAAAAAACAAAACAAAACAAAAACTGGGATCCAGTCATGTGCAACAACATACATGAAACTTGAGGTAATTTTGTTAAGTAAAATAAGCCAGGCACAGAAAGACAAACTTTGCTTGTTCTCACTTATTTGTGGAAGCTAGAAGCTAAAACAATTGAATTTATGATGATAGAGAGTAGAATGATGGTTACCAGAGGCTGGGAAGGATAGCCGGGCTGGGGAAATGGGAATGGCTAACAGGTTAAAAAAAAAAACAGAATGAATAAGACGTAGTATTTGACAGCACAACAGGGTGACTACAGTCAACAGTACTTTATTGTACATTTAAAAGAACCAAAATAGTTTAATTGGAATGTTCATTACACAAAGAGGATAAATGCTTGAGGTGATGAATAATGTTGATACCTCATTTACTCTGCATGTATCAAAATATCTCATGTATTCCCATAAATATATATACCTACCCTATGTACCCACAAACATTAAAAAGTAAAAAGAATAAAAGAACATTAAAGATGTTTCATATGTATCTGTAATGCTATTGAATCTTTACATTCCTTCTCTCAATGTATCATTGTATATTTGCTCTGTATTAGGCAGTTTGGGCTGCCATGGCAAAATGGCATACACTGAGTGGTGTAAACAACAGAAATTTATTTTATCACAGTTTTGTAGGCTGGAAGTGAGGGATCAGGGTGCCAGCATGGTTGTGTTCTGGGTACAGGCCCTCTTTCTGGCTTTCAGATTGCTACCCTACTGTATCAACATGGCAGAGAAAGCAGGAACAAACTCTGGTGTTTCTTCTAATACGAGCGCTAATCCCATCATGAGGGCCCAACCCTAATGATGTCGTCTAAACCTAGTGACCTCCCAAAGCCTCAGTCTCCAAATACCATGATATTTGGGGTTAGGATTTCAACATATGAATTCTGAGGATGGATACAGTTTAGTCCATAACATGCTGTTTCTCATTTTGGAACAAGATGTAATAATTTTCCACAATATATTTATTTTTCTACATACACTTTCTTGCTTATCACTTCTTTTGTACAGCTTGAAAATACTTCAAGTTTTTTTCATCATGTGAGCTAAATTAGAACATTTTCACCTCCTGAAATATGCAGAATTTAGTTACCAAAGTCAGTTATTTGTTTCTCTCCAGTTCTCTTTAGCAAAGTGGAAACAATTTCAAGCCAGATAACCACAAAAAGGCCCAAATGAAAAGCACCATGGAAATTTGCCACAAAGAGCATGGAAAAACTTCCTTATCTTGAATATGAATTTATATTAAAATAATACACTCATAAGATTATTTTGAAATAAGAACAGTAACAACAATACTTTAGATAGAAGCCGCTGATCACTCCATCCTGCTCACAACTCCATTTTCCCACCTCCTACAGCATGGCTAACTACCTTCTCACTTTTATGATATTTACTCCCACATTTTCTTTATCTCAGTCTCCAAATTTTAGAATCATCACCTCTTTGTATCACTTAAGTATGTACCCCTAAACAACATGGTGTAATTTTGCTTGTTTTTGAACTTTCTATAAATGAAACCACAAAGTGTATATTTGTAATATATTGTTTCTTTAGCATTTTCCACATATATTTCTTTAGTATGTTCTACATGTTGGTGCATGTAGCTGTACCACAATTTCATTGTATTCTCCTGTATGAATATACAACCATTTATTTATCCTTTCTCTTAGTATAGACCTCAGAGTTGTTTCTCCTTTGGGTCTATTATAAATATGCTGCTAGAATATGTGTACATTTCTGAGTATACATTTCTCAAAGATCTATGGCTAGCAATACAAGAGCTGTGTAATAGCACATTTAATTTCAGATTTACAAAATAAAGCCACTTGTTTCCAAAATTGTTGATCCAATTTACACTTCACTATGAGAGTGTGAAAGTTCATTTTGCTTCACACCATTCCCAACATGTAGTAATTTAGAACTTTTTAATATAAGCAATCCAGTGTGAGGTTAAGCAACCTCAGAGTGCTTTTAATTTGCATTTTCCTATTTTTATTGATGTTTTGTCATATTAATTTCCTCTCATGCAAAATGCTCATTTCAGTTTTTTGTCTACTTAATATTATTGAGTTATTTATATTGTAGTTTTGTAGGAGTGTTTCATATATTCTAGATTTTAGATTTTTATTTATTATATGCTCTGCAAATATATTATTCCACACGTAGTTTGTATTTTTGCTCTTATTGGAGTTTCTATAATTAGATCTAATTTGAATGTATATCAATATATCAAAATTATTCATTGTTATAGACTTTTTTCCACTTTAAATAAATCTTTCTCCACCCTGAAGTAATCACTATATTGCCTATGCAATGTTTAAAACTTTAATGAAAAGAACCTTCAATGCCTCTTTTGTCATGTATCAAATATTTATATATACATAGATCTGTTTCTAGCTTCTCTATTTTATTCCAGTTTTTATGTATCTGTCTTCTGCCAATATCACACTATCAATGACTGAGCATTTATGATAAATTTTGTTGTCAAAAGGAAACCTTATCCTTTCTTTTTCAAAATGTCTTTGATTTTCTTTGTATCACTACCAAACTTTTAAAATATATTTGTCAACTTCCACTTTTAAAAAGCTCTTGGAATTTTTATTTGAATTTCCAATTTGTAAAGAATAAACATCTTTATGATACTGTAGCTTCCAATCATGGAGCTAAAAATAGTGTGTCTCACTACTTATTTATGATTTTTAAAGTTTTTTCAATAAAGTTTTATTACATTTGTTCTTAATAAGTCTTGTACATCTTTTGTTAGATTTATGTCTAACAACAGGATATTAATATTAATGTGGAAAGCGTTTTCTTTCATTTTCTGCTTGTTAATTGTATGTAAAATAAAATGTAATTTGTATATTACTTTGCATCATGCAATTTTGCTAAACTCTCTCATTATTATTCCCTACTAATTTTAATTCCCACCCATCAGTTCTCTTTAATTTGACATGCAGATTTTAATTTCCTCATTAGTCATTTTATCTTTGTTATGAATTACAAACCAAACCGAGTTAAAATTTCTCAAAACTTTTTCTTCTTTTGTCTTATGTTATAATAGTAAAAGAGGAAAAGCTAGTTAAAATTATCTAGAATATTTTTAAACAACTTTACATTATAGCATATTTCTAAAGAAATATAGTAAAATACTTTTCCAACATAAATGGTCAATGATACACCATTTTCCTGAACACCCAAGCCAAACTATGTGGAATCCTCTGAGATTTTATTCCTCACTGTTCACATCCAAAATTCACTTTATCAGTCAGAGTCCCAGCAGAAAACAAACGAAACACTAAAAGAGCTTAAGGGAAGAGAGTATAATAGAGATATCAATAGGGTTCAGAATGTTCACAAAGGGTGATGGAAACACACAAGAATTAGCCACAATGATGCAGTAGGAAGATCTTCTCACCCTCAAGCATGAGGAGACAAAGAGGGAGTGTTGCTAACACAGCCTTAGCTGGCTGGCTACCTGATAGGCAGTGTAGTCATGTGTAGAGAACATGGCCACCAATAAAACTGTGGTCCAGGCTCTATCTCCTCCTGCTTTACAATTTACTTACTGAGGATATAGCACACAGAGATTATCCTCTGGGGCCAGAAACTTATCTTTTGATTTGCCATCAACCTAATTGCATGGTACACTACAGCCATTACACAGTTCCCTGTGCCTTTGATAGCTCTCAACCCTCAGTCTAGAAGGTCCTTCTTCTCCCTCTTCTCTAAAAACCTCTATACAAGACTCAAAAATCATGTGCTCCATAAATCATCTCCTTCATGCCATCCTTTCTTCTTTCTCCTCTCCATGCAGGAAGCCAGGATAACTGAGTACCTTATATTTCAACTTAGTCTGCAGTAAAGACTCAATAAATTTTATTTTAATTGTTACTATAATATATAACATAAATTAATGCAATCCACTATATTCACTATTTTTAAGAGAAAAATAATCTGATCACCACAACATAGGCTTGGAAAAGCCTTGACTATCATCTCTCTTTCAACAACTTTTATTTTTGATATTGTTGTCACTTTTCTTCTAGTTTTCTTGAAAGTAAAGAGAAAATTGATTAAATTTACAAAACTTTGGTTGTGATTTTTCTAGGATTAATTTTATACCATTCTAGTATTCACATACTTCAGAGAATAACAAAGGAAACATGATACATAGTTTTGCAATTTTCTAAATCATTAAATTCTAATCACAACTTATTCAATTCTAAGTTTAAATTTTTATGTAGAAGCTTCAATGTAACTGACTGGATTATAAAAAATGTAGACCAATTAGAAGTATACACATATATAAAATAGGTTCAATATGTTTGTATAATATTAATTGATCAGAATAACACACACTCATTTTTTCCTAAAAGTTTTTCTAACTCATTTTTTCTAACATTTTAGAAACAAACTTTTATTATTGTTTTTTAAAAATTTTACACCAGTCATTTTTTCCTCAAAATTCTTGAAGTTCTTTGCTGAATTAGCAGAAAATGAATCTATAATAAAAATAAAAATAATTATTATTTAAAAGTGAGGCTTTCATTGATTTAATAATGCATATTACATTTTAATTGACTCAAATACACATTGTATTAGGATATAATATAAACTTTTAAAATAATAAATATTGCTTACATTTCACAGTTGCAAAAATAAATGAAAATTTCAAGCATCATTCTAATTATGTTTTGGTTTCCTAGACTTTAAACAACTTTAAGTTTTTATTTAAACAACAAAATCATATGTACTCATATATATATAAATACATTAGAACAGCATTTTTAAGTTAAAATTGCATAGAAGGAAAATGGCAACCAGTGAACAATTTCAGCTCCTTTCCTTTCAGCATCAATTCAATGGACAACCCGCCTTTAATCTCTGAGAGATTATTATTTAAACACGAAAAGAGAGAACAGTAGGGCTAAATCCGATATGTGCTTTTTCAGTCTCCTCCTCTTTTTTTCGTAAACTATTCTTAATTGCCTTTTCACTTACTTTTAATTTAATTGAAATGATATTCTTTAGGAGCCAGGTCAGTTAGGATTACATTTGGAGAGATTTGTGGTTTAAGAATTTTTACAATACAGTGATCTCCATGGAAACTCCAAGAGGTCATCAATTTATATTTTAATAACTTTCAGAAAAGGAGAAAATTACTTGAGAAATGAAATTCATTTATTGGTGAGAAGAAATGAGGGTCAAATTTCCACTGAGCAGGAAAATGACATCACTTTCCCCATCTTTTTTTATGTGAAAGAGTTTTTAAATTATCAAATGTACAGTAAAGCTCTCAGCATCTCTGGGAAAGATTTCAATTGTTAGAGGCACACAGAAGAAAGTCAAGAAATGTTAACACACACACTAGACAGCAGTTTCTTCTCATTTTCTATTCTGAGGAAGCTCCAAGTGGGAGTCTTCAGATCCGCAGTGTCTTACATCAGTCAGACTTTACTTTCTTCAATGAAAACTTTTGTTTTTTTTGTTTGTTTGTTTGTTTCTTTTTAAGGAGACAAAATAGGTTGGCTTGTGTGTAAGAAATTGTCTCTGAACTCCTCATTTTTGTACATCTGGCAAGTTTCTCTAGTTAATACTTAAATATGGTAGGTCAAAATAGTCTCACACTTTCAGGGGATAAAGGTGCTTAGAAAGGAAATAGATGTTCTTTGTGTCTGAATGTGTTTGATTTCATTCTGAAAACACATTAAAACTTTACTTTCATTCTCTCCTGGGAGGCAGCTACATCTTTTATCCTGATTTGGAATGTACTTCCTGACCTGCTGGTTATATTTACACAGGGAAAGCCAATTAAAAAAATGAAAGCAAAGACAGAAACCTCTTGTTTGGTACACCTGCCTCCAGGTCCCTCTCCATCTGTGGGAAGCAGTTATTACTCTGCAGAATGCTGAGACTGGTCATGAGCAAGTGAGGCTTTAGAAAGCTGAAGGTCCTTATGCTACATATGTCTAGTCTCTGAGTTTTTCTAATTTTTGAAAGATTCTAAATAAATACCTGGAAACTGTGGTAAAATGGGGGCAACACTTTACCAGAGGAAAGCAGTCAGAGCTCATACTGCATTTCTCAGTAACTGTACACAGTGGTAGAGACTGTCATTCTTCAGGAATTGCAGGCTCTTGCAGAGGAGTGTACAAATAGGGTAGAGACTGTAAGGAAAAAAGGGGGTTTAGATAGGGGAGTTTGGGAAGAAAGATACTTAAAAAATACTATTAGAAAGGCTTGTTGCATGATAACCTCTGTATACGCCCTATACTATTCCTTTAATAAAACTTGAAATACTGGGATATAAGCTTGACTCCAAGTGATAGGGAGAAAGAATGAGAAAGTGACAGAGTTGGATAGAAGCATCCTAGACTTCTACGGAAGGTTTAACAAAGCCATACAAGAGTTCTTGAGCCAAAGTCAGCCAATAAAGGGCTATGGCTCCCTGCAATGGGTTCACCTTAGTACCGTGGCCACACTTAGTCACTGGGGGAAAGCAGCCCATAGTAGATGTCATGAGGGTACAAATGCATTACGGATTTCAAAGAGTGATGAGACCCTAAGTCAGTTACATTCCCTGTATGAGATACACTCACATCTCTACCACAGTCTCCTTTCATCCAAATAAAAAATCCCAAGGTTCAAAAACCCCAACATAAATCATTTGCTTTATCACAAATATAGTTTCAAAATAAAATTGCCAATATTATTATCAATAACTTGTTTATTCAAAACAGTTTATGGCTTTTGCAGATCTTTTTTTTTCCTTAGAGTATATCTCATTATGGATGTATGGTAAAATTACTATGTTTTAAAGTAACTTCAGTTGCAAAAGGTCCTTTTTAAATAGGTATGATACCAGCTAGATACACATTTAGGTTCATTTATTTTTCAATGTTTCAGATATTTTAAATTCTTCTTTTTAATTATATAAAATATTCACAGAATTCTACAATGAAATCTACAACTTAAGATTTACAGAAGTTTAGCTTGCATCTCCCCTAGTCCCTTCTACCTTTCTATTCCCTTCCTTCTACATAGATCATTTTTTTAAAAAAGAATTAGTCATATTGCTTTTCAACTGTTCATATTGTTTTTAATAAAAGCAAACATTCTATACATGTTTGCCTTGACCTTGCTATTTTACTTAACATTATATTCAGGGGATTATGCCATAGTAGTAACAGACATTTCACTCCTTTTTTAGGTACATAGTACTTGATTGTAGGAATATACCATAGGTTACTCACTTAGCTGCTGATAGTCATTTGGGTTGTTTTCCCTTATTTGCTATGAAAAATACTGCTTGAGCACATTGCTTTGTGTATAGGTCATTTTATGTTTTTGCCTGTATATGTTTGGAATAAATTCTAGAAGTAAGATTTCTGGTCAAAGAGTACATAAACATTTTATTGTGTTCAATATTATAAAATTCCTCTTTAATGGGATTGTGCCATTTTGTAGTCCTGCGTACAATTTTAAGAGTACAAGTTTTTACATCCTGATCAACAAACAGTGTTTTATAGTTTTCGTTATATTTTTCACTTCTTTGGTAAATTCCTAGGTATTTAATTTTATATGTGGTTATTGTAGATGAGATTACTTTTTAAATATTTTTTCAGTTTATCATTTGCATATAGGAAGGTTGCTGAATTTTGTATGTTGATTTTGTTTACTGCAACTTCACTGAATTGTTTGCTTTTTGTTTTTTTTTTGGTAGAGTCTTGAGTTATTTTCCAATATAAGGTTATATCATTTACAAACAAGTATGATTTGACTTCCTTTCCAATTGGGATGCCGTTTATTTCTTTTCCTTTTCTGATTGCTCTAGCTAGGACTTCCAGTACTATGTTGAATAACAGTGGTGACAGTGTGCATTCTTGTCACATTCCAGATCTTAGAGGAAAGGCTTTCAGTTTCTCTCCATTTAGTATGATCCTAACTGTGAATCTTCATACATGGCTTTTATTATGTTGAGTTATGTTCCTTGTATCCCCAGATTTTTGAGTTTTTATCATAAAGGGATGTTGAATTATATCAAATACTCTTTCAGCATAAGTTGAAATGATTATATGGTTTTTATCCTTCATTCTGTTTATAGGCTGAATCGCATTGATTGACTTGCACATGTTGAAACATCTTTGCATCCCAGGGATAAATGCCACTTGATCATGATGAATGATCTTTCTAATGTATTATTGAATTTGGTTTGCTTCTATTTTGTTGAGGATTTTTACATCAATATTCATGAGAGATAATTGTCTCTGGTTTCCTTTTTTGATGTGTCTTGTCTCATTTTGGTATCAGGATAATATTAGCCTTGTAGAATGAGTTTGGAAGTATTCCCTCCTCCCCTATTTTTTATAATAGGTTGAGTAGGATTGGTATTAACTCTTCTTCAATGTTTGTGAGAATTTAACAGTGAAGCCATCAGGTCCCAGGCTTTTCTTTACTAGGAGATTTTTTATTACAGCTTTGATCTCACTACTTACTGATCTGTTCAGGTTTTGGACTTCTTCATTATTCAAACTTGGCTGGTTGTATGTATCTAAGAATTTGTCCACTTCTAGATTTTCCAACTCATAGTTGCTCATGGTAGCCACTAATGATCTTTTGAATTTCTGCAGTATCAGTTGTAATGTGTTTTTTACATTTCTGATTTTATTTATTTGGATAGTCTTTCTTTTTTTCTTTGTTAGCTGGTTAGAGGTTTGTGAATTTTGTTTAACTTTTCAAAAACCAACTCTGTTTCATTGATATTTTGTGTTGTTTTATTCATTTCAATTTCCTTTATTTCTGCTCTGATCTTTATTATTCTGTTCCTTCTACTAATTTCGGATTTGGTTTGCTCTTGCTTTTCCAGGTCTTTATGATGCATCACTAGATTGTTCATTTGAAGTTTTTCCTCTTTTGTTATGTAGGCACTTAACAGCGATAAACTTACCTCTGAGTACTGCTTTTGCTGTATCCCATAGATTTTGATATGTTGTGTTTCCATAATCATTTCTTTCAAGAAATTTTTCAATTTCCTTCTTAACTTCTTCATTGACCAACTGGTCATTCAGGAGCGTATCGTTTAATTTGTATGTATTTGTATAGTTTCCATAATTATTCTTTTTATTAATTTCTAGTTGTATTCCATTGTGGTCAGAGAAGATGCTTGATATTATTTTAATTTTTTGAATGTTTTAAGACTTGTTTTGTGACCTAACATATGGTTTATCCTTGGAAATGATCCATGTGCTGAGGAAAAAAATGTGTATTCTGCAGCTCTTTGATGAAATGTTCTATATATATCCATTAAATTCAGTTGGGCTATCCTGCAGATTAAGTCTGATTTTTTTTTTGTTGATTTTCTATCTGGATGATCTATCCAATGCTGTAAGTGTGGTGTTGAAATCTCCAGCTATTATTGTATTGGGACCTCTCTCTTTAGCTCTAATATTATTTCCTTTACATATCTAGGTGCTCCAGTGTTGGGTACATGTATATATATTTAAAATTATTGTATCCTCTTGCTGAATTGACCTCTTTATCATTATACAGTGACCTTCTTTGTATCTTCTTATAATTTTTGTCTGAAACCTTTTTTTGTATGATATAAGTATAGTGACTCCTGCTCTTTTTTGGTATCCGTTGACATAGAATCTTATTTTCCATGCCATTATTCTCAGTCTATGAGTTCTTTATAGGTAAAGTATGTTTCTTGTAGGCAACAGATCAATGGGTCTGGGTGTTTTAATCCATTCACCCACTTTATGTCTTTTTTTTTTTTTTTTTTTTTAGAGATTTCTTTTTTTGAGATGGAGTCTCCCTCTGTCGCCCAGGCTGGAGTGCAGTGGCACAATCTCAGCTCACTGCAAGCTCCGCCTCCCAAGTTCACGCCATTCTCCTGCCTCAGCCTCTCTGAGTAGCTAGGACTACAGGCGCCCGCCACCACGCCCAGCTATTTTTTTGTATTTTTAGTAGAGACGGGGTTTCACCGTGGTCTTGATCTCCTGACCTCATGATCCGCCTGCCTCAGCCTCCCAAAGTGCTGGGATTACAAGCGTGAGCCACCGCGCCTGGCCTCACTCTGTGTCTTTTTATTGGAGAGTTTAGTCTTTATACATTCAATGTTGTTGTTGTTATTATTATTATTATTATCATTATTGAGATTAAGTCTTGCTCTATTGCCCAGGCTGGAGTGTAGTGGCATGATCCTGGCTCACTGCAACCTCCACCTCCCAGGTTCAAATGATTCTCATGCCTCAGCCTCCTGAGAATAGTCTTTCTTTTTTTCTTTGTTAAGCTGGTTAGAGCCTAACAAAGGCTCTAATCTTTGTAGCTGGGATTATGGGCGCCCGCCACTACACCCAGCTAATTTTTGTATTTTTAGTAGAGACAGGGCTTCACCATGTTGGCCAGGCTAGTCTCGATCTCTTGACCTCAAGCGATCCACCCTCCTCGGCCTCCCAAAGTGCCGGGATTACAAGCTTGAGCCACGGTGCCCAGCCTCAATCTTATTATTGATAAGTAAGGACTTATTCCTGCCATGTTGTTATTTGTTTTATGGTTATTTTGTGGTATTCTTCTCCTTGTTTCCTTCCTTCCTGCCTTTCTTTTAGTGAAGATGATTTTCTCTGGTGGTATGATTTAATTTCTTGCTTTTTAGTTCTGTGTATCTGTTGTAGGTTTTTTTTACTTGAGGTTACTATGAGGCTTGCAAATACTATCTTATAGTCCATTATTTGAAGCTGAAAATAACACTGATTGCATAAACAAGCAAAGAGAAAACAAAAACTCTACACTTTAACCTCATTCCCTCACTTTTTAGTATTTTGTTGTTTTTATTTATATCTTACCACATTGTCCATGTCTTAAAAAGTTGTTGTAGTTATTATTTCTGATTGGCTCATTGTTTAGTCTTTCTATTTAAGATAAGCAGTTTACACAGCACAGTTACAGTGTTATAGTCTGTGTTTTTCTGTGATTTGCCCTTTTGAGGCTATTTTCTAGATCTTGTCGGTGTGCTTCATGGTTTTTCATTCTTTTTTCTTTTGTCTCCTCTGACTGTGTATTTTCAAATAGGCTTTCTTCAAAGCTCTCTATTTCCCTCTTCTGCTTGATCTGTTCTGCTATTAAAGGACTCCAATGCATTCTTCAGTATGCCAGTCACATTTTTCACCTCCTGAATTTCTGCTTGATTCTTTTTATTTCAATCTCTTTGTTAAATTTATCTGATAGAAGCCTGATTTCCTTCTTTGTGGCATCAAATTCCTTTGAGTTTCCTCAATACAGCTATTTTGAATTCTCTGTCTGAAAGGTCACACATTTTCTCCCGGATTCGCCCAATACCTTATTTAGTTCATTTGATGAGGTCATGTTTTCCTGGATAGCACTGATGCTAATAAATGTCCTTTGGTGTCTGGGCATTGAAGAGTTAGGTATATATTGCAGCCTTCACTATCTGGGCTTGTTTGTAGCTATCATTCTTGGGAAGTCTTTTCAGATATCTAAAAGGACTTGAGTGTTGTGATCTAAGGTTTATCTGCTTTAGGGGGACCCCCAAGCCCAGTAAATGCTGTGGTTCTTTCAGGCTCATAGAGGTACCACCTTGATGGTCTTGAACAAGTTCCAGGAGAATTCACCGGATTACCAGACAGAGACTGTTGTTCTCTTCTCTTACTTTCTCCCAAGCATATAGACTCTCTGTCTCTCTTCTGAGCCACCTAAAGCTGGGGGTGGAGTTACAGAAACACCCCTGTGACCACCACCACTATGACTGCACTGCATCAGACCTGAAGCCAGCAAAGCACTGAGTCTTATCAAGGCATGATGTAATCACTCTCCGGCTAAGCCTATGTTCACTCAAGACCCCAGAGCTCTACAATCAGCCAGTGGCAAAGCCAGACAGGTCTGTGTCCTTCTCTTTAGTGTGGCGAGGTCCCACAGGACCCACATGGGTCCAGAAATACCATCTAGGAGTCAAGGGCTAGAGTCAAATAGCCTAGAATTCTACCTGGTGTTCTATTGTATTGCAGCTGAGCTGGCACTCAGACCAGAAAACATAGCCCTTCCCACTCTTCCTTCTCTTTTTCAAAGGCAGAGGAGACTTACCCCAAAGCCACCAACACCCCAGGCCCTGTGGAGTACTGCCAGACTACCATTGATGTTCTCTTAAGGGTCGCGGTCTTTTTATTCAGTTTGTCATGAATGCTGCTTGGCTTGAGACTCACCTTTCAGGGCAGTAGGTATCCCTCTAGCCTAGGGCAGGTTCAGAAATGTGACCCAAGAGTCAAGTCCTGGAATCGGGGACCCCAAAAGCCCACTTAGTGCTCTACCCACCTGTGGCTAGGCTGGTACCTAAAGTGCAAGACAAAGTCCCCTTTACTTTTCCCTCTGCTTTTCCCAAGCCAAAGGAGTTTTGCCCTGTAGCCACCATAGCTGGTAATGTGCTGAGTCTCACCTGAAGCCAGCAAGTCTAGAGGCTCACCAAGGCCCTTGACATAGTACTTGGGTATCACTGCTGGTATTCAGAGCCCAGGGGCTCTTCAGTTAGCAGGTGATAAATGCTTCCAGGACTGGGTATTTTCCTTCAAGGCAGAGGGTTCCCTTCTGACCCAGGGTGTGTCTAGAAGTTAGGACCTGGAACAAGGGTCTCACAACTCTGACCAGTGCTCTGTCCTGTGGCTGAGCTGGTATCATAGATGCAAGACGAAGTCCTCCCCACTCTTACCTCTGCTCTCCTCAAGCAGAAGGAAGGGGTCCTTTTTGGAGTCATGGGCTATGCAGCCTGGGGTTAGGGGAGGGATGTTGCCAGCACTCCCTTGGCTGTCCCAGCTGGTGTCTCAGTATGTTGTGTGATCCCTTAGTCCACTGTCTCTAGACCTAGTTCAACACCAGGATTTGCCTAAGCATTGCAGTCCTTATGGCCTAGACTGCCTTTCAAGTTTACTTGGAGACACAGAGTGCAGTAGCCCTCAGTGGTGAGGTGTGTGGGAACTCAAGTTCCAACTACTAGTTTTGTCAATTCTGTTCCAGCTAGGGCTGGTTTAAATGCTCCTTCCATGGGCAGGCGTCTGCTGAATTTGGTCTGGTTTCCTTTTTACTCTAGCAGGATAGCAATGAGTTCAATGCCTCACAATTGCAGTGTTCTCTCTCCCCCACTGCCCAGAGATGCTCTCTACACAATGCAGCTTCTGCCAGGGGTGAGGGAGGAGACTGGCATCTGCCACTGAGGACTGTGTTTTCTATCTCTTCAATGCCTCTTTTAGTGATATAAAGTTAAAGACAGCTACTGAGGGCTCACATGATTTTTGGTTCTTACCAAGGCGCTTTTTTTCTGTGTAGGTAGTTGTTAACTTGGTGTCTTTTGGCAAAGAGACTATGGGTGAAGCCTTATATTCCCCCATCTCGCTCCACCTCTTCCCTTATATTCTCTCATAATGAGCTTTGCACTCCTGCATCAAGAAGTACAATCTACTTCCCCTTTCTTTGATCTATATATTATGGCGGAAGTAATATTAAAAAGTTCTCAAAGCTTCCACTTTTGCAGTTGGGAGAAGCCAGTCACCATGGAAGAAGTCCAACTACCATGAACCTGTCATGTTATATGAAAACCCAAACTAGCTACATGGAAAGCCCACATGAAAAGAGAAAAATGTTTGACCAACACCTAGCTGTTCCAGCCATTCCCAGCTGAGGAGACATGTAACTAAAGAAGCCATTTGAACATTCCAGCCCTAACAGATACCACATGGAGTAGAAACAAGCTACCCCAGCCAAGACGTGCACAATTTGTGGAATCATGACCAAATAAATAAATATTTTTATCGACCACTGAGTTTTGAGATGGTTTTATTGCAGCAATAAATAACCAAAATAGAAATGATTACAATTTTTCTCCTTAGTGCTATTTATATGATGTATTATACCATTTCCTATCTTCTATGGAATCACTCTTGTACTCTTAGAGTAAACCTCACTTACTCATGAGATATTATTTTTAAACGCAGTGTTCTATTTTAGTTATTTATCTATTATATTCATAAGTGAGGTTAGTCTGCAGATATCTTTTTAGAGATAATCTTTATGAGGTTTTTTAATCTATGTTCTACACACTTCAAAAAATGAATTTAGAAGTTTTCCTTTTTTTTTTTTTCCAATGCTCTGAAATAGTCTAAGTCGTATCTGGGATTATACAATATTTAAAATTCATTCAATTCCTGTGAAATCATCTGTGCCTGAGGCTCTTATTTGGTGGAGTTCTTTTAACTATTCTGAATCAAGAGTTAACCTCAAGTTTGTGTTGATCTGTGCCTTCTTAGGAGAATGACCTCTGGAATTCCTAAGCTACCTTTGTCAGGCCTGCAGGAATTGATTTGCACACCAGCCATTTAGAATTTGGTTGGTTTTGCTTGCCACTAATAATCTAGAGAGCTATGAGAACTTTAAGGTTCCTGGCCAAAAAAAAAACAAAAAACAAAAAACAAACAAAAAAACAAAAACATAAAAGTCTTCAGTAAGTTCTGAACAGAAATTGTACATTATTTATTATTTGAAAAGGTAGGTGAGAAAAAAATTTTTTAAATGATGTTTATTTCCAAGGTAATTCAATTTAATTAGTAATTTTAGTAGGTTTTACATCTTCTTTAGGAAACAGAGACAAACCGTGACATGGGTTCAAAGTTTTAATGTTCAGAAAAGATTGGCCTTGTCATTAAGAAAATTATATTAATTGGGATTTCTCTCATACTAATTCAGTTGTGTTGACCATTATTAAAATTAAGTGACATTCACTTGGAGTAAGTAGTAATAAAAAATGTGAGACTTTCTAGTGATTTCTGATCCCAAGTTATTTATTACTGATGGGCCTTCAAGTGTGTACTTGAAAACAAAATATGTGCAAGTGTCATACTGGTTTGAAGATTTTGGTGACGAAAGTTAGCTAATCACTTGTCAGTACTGTAACTGGAAACCAATCTTGGAAATATGTGATGATGCTCTTTTAAAGTAGCTGAAAAGAAATTATTTTGTGTTTGTTCTTGCTTAGTCCTTTTTTTTGTTGTATAGTATTTAAGTAAAAGGAGATTATTTATCTTGATACTGAATTTCCAAAACTGGTATTTGCATTAATTACTTTTTGATGATGGAGAGTAAAGTTAGTTGTCTTACTCTGATACTTTTGGCATGGGACCTACGACATTTTTGATGGTTTTGGTCACAGTTCTGTCACTAGAATACTAGCAATCAGATATATTCAATAAGTAACCTAACTACTTTAATACACTGGTTTGAAGTACTGACGGCAGTAACTCCTAAATCACAGTGTTTTAATTTGTACATGTTAGAGAGAATGATAGGACCTTCTGTAGTATAAGTATCTTATTAACTAATGCTTGTACTGTTAAGTTACAGGTCTTTGACTCTTGGATCTAAAAAAGGCACTGACCCCCTGCTAAATTCTGAGCATTGACACCAGTTGAAGCATCAACAACACACTCAGGAGAAGGTGATTATCAAAATGAACTGCTTTTGTGAGACACAAGACCAGAAATTAAACTATTCAATTCTTCTAGGCTCAGGGACTGTCATGGAAGAGGTGGGTACATAACATTGTAATAGCCAATTTTGAGGTATAAGATTAGTTCAGATATTTTCTATAAATTAAACATTAATATAGAAAGGACACTGATGCAAGGCCAGTATCTGGGGCCATGTGTTGGAATAAGAGGGCTTTCTTGAAGCATTGATCTGTGGTTTAATAGAACATTTAAAAAGGTTATGAAAACCTTACCTTATGGTCAAACTGATTAAAATTAGACAGATTTGTTTATAAGGTTTTATTAAAATTAGCTTTAGTAATACACCATACAAAAGGTGAAATTTTGGTTTCCCCCTTTGAGCAAAATGTTTATATAATATTAAGAGACAAAAGATTTTGTTTACCTTTTGGGTGAACTGCAGGGAGAAAATGGAGGGGGAAGAGACAGATATAGTTGGCCTCATGCTGTCTTAAGTCTTATTGATTGGGAAAATATGTTTCCTCTCTATGAGGAGTAAATATAATTTTGGCTACTTGAATGGCAATTTTATAGTAACTTGTGATCCTATTTTGTGATATCTAGTGTCCTAAACCTTTGAAATCTGACAGACTTTCCAACAGCAAAATTTCAAGTTAAATTCAATCTTTGACCTCAAACTAAACTTTTTGGATATTAAGTTCCCTGAAGTCCAAGAGAGACATATTGGGCTTATTGGGCTTATTAGGCTTATTTGTAAAGTTAGAATTATATAGGAAGTATTGTCAAATCTGAGATGGTGTTTAGCTTCCTTTGGGTTATATTTATAAATGTGTTGTTCATATGTGTTCCAGGATTGTACGAGATTCCTAAAGTTCTTACACGTCTTAATATATATTATCAGTAATGTATAATTATTGTGTTAAATTGTTGTATGCCACAGAAATAAACAAATTTCCTTGTCAACCGTGTCTTCATAGCTGTCTTAAGACTTTTGTCATCGAAAATTTGTTTTTCTTTGATCCTTCTCAAAAAAGAGACTTATAATCAGTTACAGTTCAAGCTTGCTTCTTTGGAGGAGTTCACGAAAAGGACTCTTAAATACAAGTTTTCTGATAACTTTGGAGATTGTGCCATTGGATTAGAGACAAAACTTCCAGGGCTCCAATTTAAAGGCTTATGTGTTCATAAAGATTGCTAACCCAATATGAAGTGGAACATGAGTTGGTTGAATACACTGAACTAATGGAAGACAAAAACAATTTTTATGGCTTTTATCGTTTGAAATGTTGCTGTTTTCATTTTGTTTTTTCAGAGTCTAAAGAATCTTTTTCTTTTGAGCTATTTATAGCCTTGAAATATACTTTAAGTATATTGGGCATACTTTTGTAGAAAGAATTTGAGTCATATTTCTGTCTGCCTAGTTTCTCCGAATTTGTAAAGATAGAAGATCCAAATAAACACAATTAGAAATGATGATAGGAATGTTACCACCGGCCCCACAGAAATAAAAATAACCATCAGAAACTACAATGAGCACCTCTGAGCCCACAAACTACAAAACCTAGAAGAGATGTATAAATTCCTGGACACATACATCCTCCCAAGACTGAACAAGGAAGAAATGAAATCCCTAAACAGACCAGTAATAAACTCTGAGATTGAATCAGTAATAAATAGCCTATCAACCAAAAAAAGCCCAGGAACTGATGGACTCACAGCCAAATTTTACCAGATGTATAAATAAGTTCTGGGATTATCCCTACTGAAACTATTCCAAAGAATTGAGAAGGAGAAACTCCTCCCCAACTTATTCTATGAGGCCAGCATCATCTCGATACCAAAACCTTGCAGAGACACAACAAAAAGGAAGACTTTATGCCAGTATCTTTGATGAACATCAATGTAAAACTCCTTAACAAAATATTGGCAAACCAAATCTAGCAGCACATCAAAAAGCTAATCTACCATGATCAAGTAGGCTTCATTCCTGGAATGCAAGTTTGGTTCAACATAAGCAAATCAATAAATGTGATTCATCACATAAACAGAACTAAAGACAAAAACTACATGATTATTTCAATAGACACAGAAAAGGCATTCAATAAAATTCAACACCCCTTCATGTTAACTCTCAATAAACTAGGTATTTAAGAAACATATCTCAAAATAACAAGAGCCGTCTATGACAAACCCACAGCCAACATCATACGGAATGGGCAAATGCTGGAAGCATTTCTCTTGAGAACTGGAACAAGACAAAGATGCCCTCTCTCACCACTCCCATTCAACATATTACTGGAAATCCTAGCCAGAGCAATCAGGCAAGCGAAGGAAATAAAGGGCATCCAAATAGGAAGACAGGAAGTCAAACGATCCCTGTTTGCAGATGACATGGTTCTGTATCTAGAAAACCCCATAGTCTTGGCCCAAAAGTTCCTTCAGTGGATAAACTACTTCAGCAATGTTTTGGGATACAAAATCAATGTACAAAAATCACTAGCATCCCTTTACACCAACAACAGCCAAGCTGAGAGCAAGATCAGGAAGGCAATCCCTTTACAACTGTCACACAAAAAATAAAATATCTAGGAATACAGCTAACCAGGGAAAGATCTCTATAATGAGAATGGCAAAACACTGCTCAAAGAAACCAGAGAAGACACAAACAAATGGAAAAACATCTCATGCTTATGGATAGAAAGAATCAATAACATTAAAATGGCCATACTGCCCAAAGCAATTCATAGATTCAATGCTATTTCTACCAAACTACCAATGACATTCTTCACATGACTAAAAAAAAAAAAAAAAAAAAAAAAAAAAACTAGTTGAAAACTTATATAGACTCAGAAAGAGCCCAAATAGCCAGAGCAATGCAAAGTAAAGAGAACAAAGCTGAAGGCATCACGATACCCAACTTCAAACTATACCACAGGGCCACAGTAACCAAAACAACATAGCATTGGTAGAAAAAACAGGCACATAAACTAATGGAATACAATAGATAACACAGAAATAAGACCACACACCTATGACAATCTGATCTTCGGCAAACCTGACAAAAATAAGCAATGGGGAAAAGACTTGATATTCAATAAATGATGCTGGGATAACTTAGCCACAGGCAGAAGATTGAAGCTGGAACCCTTCCTTACACCATATACAAAAATCAACTCAACATGGATTAAAGACTTAAATGTAAAACTCAAAATTATAAAAACACTGGAAGACAACCTAGGCAATACCATCCTGGACGTACGAATGAGCAAAGATTTCATGACAAAGATGCCAAAAGCAATTGCAACCCAAGCAAAAATTGACAAATGGGATGAAATTAAACATAAGACCTTCTACGCAGCAAAAGAAACTATCAACAGAGTAAACAGACAAGCTACAGAAAGGGAGAAAATATTTGCAAACTATGCATCTGACAAAGATCTAATATTCAGCATCTATAAGGAACTTAAACAAATTTACAAGAGAAAACCCTATCAAAAAGTGGGCAAATGACATGAAGACACTTTTCAAAAGAAGACATGCATGCAGCCAACAAGCATATGAAAAAAACCTCAATATCACTGACCATTTGAGAAATGCAAATCAAAATAAGATACCATCTTACACCAGTCAAAATGGCTATGATTAAAAAGTCAAAAAAATAACATACGCTGGCAAGGCAAAAAAGAACAGTTACGCACTGTTGGTTGCAGTGCAAATTAGTTCAAACACTGTGGAAAGCAGCATGGTGATTCCTCAAAAAGCTGAAAGCAGAACTACCATTCAACTCAGCAATCCCATTACTGGGTATATACTCAGAGGAATATAAATCATTCTACCACAGAGACACACACACGACAGTGTTTATTGCAGCACTATTCACAATAGCAAAGACATAGAATCAACCTAAATGCCTATCAATGACAGATTGGATAGATAAAATTTGGTACATATTTGGTACCTATATGCCCAGGAATACTATGCATCCATAAAACAGAATGGGATCCTGTCTTTTGTGGGAACATGGATGGAGCTGGAGGCTATTATCCTTAGCCAACTACTGCAGCAACAGAAAACCAAATACTGCATGTTCTCACTTATTAGTGGGTATGAGAACTCATGAACACAAAGAAAGGAACAATAGACACTGGGGTCTACTTGAGGGTGGAGGGTGAGAGGAAGAAGAGAAGCAGAAAAGATAACTATTGGGCACTCAGCTTAATACCTGGGTAATAAAATAATCTGTACAACAAACCTCCATGACACAAGTTTACCTATGTAACAAACCTTCACGTGTACTCCCAAATCTAAAATAAAAGTTAAAAAAAATAAACCTATTGGCTATGTGCAGTGGCTCATGTCTATAATTTCAGCACTTAAGGAGGCCAAGGTAGGAGAACCACTTGGAGCCAGGAGTTCAAGACCAGCCTGGGAAACATAGTGAGCCGCCCCATCTCTAAAAAGTTTAAAAATTAGCTGGACATGGTGGCACGCGCCTGTTGTCTTAGCTACTTGAGAGGCTAAGTTGGAAGGATTGCTTGAGTGAAGGAGTGTGAGGCTGCAGTAAGCTACACTCATGCCATTGCGCTCTAGCCTGAGTGACAGAGCAAGACTCTATCTCTAAAAAGAAACGCCAAACTACTGGATGTAGTAATAACCTCTTATTCAAAATATATTTAAGTCTTTGTAAAGTCATCTTTCATGTTAGCAAAACATTTTTCTTTTTCCATAATCATTTTCCTCTCTACAGTTTTCTTTGTAATTTTTTGAACCATATGAAAACTTATAAGACATATTAGGAGACTTTAAAGTCTAGATAATAAAATAAACCACTCACTTCCAATAAAAGCATGATGGCACATGCAATTCCGGTTGAGAATTTCACCTGGCTGGCTCAGGGTTACTGGCACAGTTACATCCGTTCTATGAAAACATTTAACAGATCGAGGCCACGGAAAAGACATTTTTCTTTTTCATTTCCACTTAAAGACACTCTCTAATTTAGCAAAAAAAAATGATCTATTTACAATTTCCCAATCACATAAGAAATCATGGATGGTAACTTCAGCTGATTAGTACTATGTTTCCCATTTAAACCAGTGATATATTAATATTCTCTATTAGTAGATGTCACCAGGCAGTACTTATCAGTTATATTGTCCCAATAAAGAAAACAAACTACCTTCTATTCTTTGACCATTTGTATTTAAATACATAATTCAAAGGCATAGAATGCTTTTATCTTAAATAAATTAATAGTTTCAGCTCTTTTAAAAGCTTTTGGGCTGGGCATGGTGGCTCACGCCTGTAATCCCAGCACTTTGGGAGGCCGAGGCAGGCAGATATCAGGAAGTCAAGAGATCGAGACCATTCTGGCCAACATGGTGAAACCCTGTCTCTACTGAAAATACAAAAATTAGCTGGGCATGGTGGCACGTGCCTGTAGTCCCACCTATTCGGGAGGCCGAGGCAGGAAAAATCACTTGAACCTGGGAGGCGGAGGTTGCAGTGAGCCGAGATTGTACCACTGCATTCCAACCTGGCGACAGACCGAGACTCTATTAAAAAAAAAAAAAAGGAATCATAGATATATCACTTACATGGAAAGCTTTTATACACAAAGATTAAAGTATTAGTCATATGAAGAAATCTCAGCTCCAATATTAGACGAATTATACATATACATTTCCATGTATATAACTAAAACTCATTTCAAGGAAAAAAACGTTTTGTTTTCTAGAACCATGGTACTATTACATATCTTACTATTTATAGTAGACTTAGTTGATATCTGGATTTTGAATATAGTATATGAATTAGAAATAACATTGTAGATATTATCATAATAAATTATTTCATTTATGTCTAAATATCTTTCTCTCATGCATTTTTACCTCTATCTTTCTATAATGTATTTTATCTCCAAAAGAACTTTAAAAATGTCCTATCTTTTACAAGAAACAATTGCATTAGGAAGTTATTTTCTAAAGTGTAGGCTGTTATTCATTTTGACATTGTTAGCTGAAACACCGACTAGAAAAATGTGATTGTTACCTACCTACATAATCTAATGTACCACAAATACTGTTGGAAGAACCCTAATATGGCATATTTTATTGTTTAATAAAATTAACAAATAATTGTCAAAGCTACACTTTCTATATGATATTTGAAACTCCACAGACTAAATGATTTTTTAAAATATTATTGTTGCTTATATACTTTAGTTGAAGAGTCTTCATGGTTATCAGAGTTTTGGCTTACACTGAAAGTCCACACCTGACCAAATATTGGCATGAATATTTCAAACAGTTAACTGAGCTACCAGCAGCATGGCCCATGTCAATTATCCATCTTTAACAATATATTTTTTTAAGCTTGTTTGTCAGCTTTCTGGTAAGTTTGTAAAACCCATCACTTTCAGGAAAGGAAAACAATGTAACTGAAAGGCTCTCCTTAAGTAGTTATAGCATAGTTTGGTATATATGAAGAGACAATTTTTGTTTTCGGATTTCATATTTAGGACTATGCGTGTGTGTGTTTTGAGTTAATACCTTTAAGTACTTAGAAAATATTGTAAGTTATATATATATAACTACTCCCTGAATCACATAGAAAGTTAAATTAGAAACATTGTTAACATCAGGATTAAAATGGTGGGGAATGAAGAAGAATCAGTGTCAAACTCTAACTAATCATTTTCAATATAACTAATTCTTAACAGTAAATAAGAAACCAAAACCCACTTATAATCACTTAAACAAGATGATATTACCCAACCAAATATCTAAAGACATTTGAGAATGAAGTTGAGGCTTGGCTATAATACGCATAATTTGTCTGTATCAGATCAGTCAAACATATGTAGATAAAGGTGTATTTAAATGTAGGGAAGAGTGGTTGAAGAGTTGCATATACTGACCCAGGACTCAGTTGATTCAATCACAATAAAACGAGATAACCTGCACTTCATATCAATCAGCAAATACTAGTATTAACTAAATGTTTACTAGATATAACATAATTCACATCTTATTCACGATTTTATATGCCAACATGCCTAGTACACATTTGAGCTCAATAAATTATTGTGGAATTGATAAATAAAATCTATAGTAATGGACAGATTAGAGGTGTATTGTATGAAAATTTAGGTGGCTGCATTTTTTAATCCCTATAATCATATACAATAATTATAAAATATTTAAATATTAAAAATATTAAAAGTATAAAGATATTTTGGGGATAGTTTAATACTTTAATTTATAACATAACCTAATATAAAAGTTAATATGTTATTTCATAAACTGATAACATTTAAGAAGTTTGAGTGAACAGAGAAAAAAATTTAACAAAGTAATTTGTGTAGAAAAATTGTCATATTTTCCTTTTACCTTGCAACAATGAGAAAGTGAATTTTATAAAATATAAATAAACTGTGTTTAATGTATGTATCAAAAATTATATTTTGCATTGGATTTTTAAAAAATCTCTTCTTAATTTATAAAACACATGAGTATGCTCAATCGAATAAAATTCATTCAAATACAGTATTTAACATGAACAATTAAATATTTTTCTATTAGAGATCATTTACTCCTTTAAGCAGCAACTCACAAAGTATGTTCAGTAGAAGTCTGGGCCTACAAGAACTTCATCAAAAACGTGTCCATAGTTACTCTGTTGAAAATCCACAATGCACAGCAGCATATTTAAGGCACTGAAACGTTTTATAGTGAAGATGCTCTTTAACTGTCTTAACCCAGTGTTTCTAAAATTTACTTAATCACAGAATCACTCTTGTCTTTTCAGAGAACATCTGTTAACATGTGTAACAAGTAAACTGTAGAATATATCTTTTTAAAAGCTGTGGTAAACATTCCAATAGTTTGATTGATACTGCCTTCTTTTTCACTCTTCACCAAGTCCTATGAAGTTTCCATCTATAATATATCTACAATCCATTTGATGTCTTCTATCATTTCTCCCACTATTCTAAACCCAAACCATCATCATCATTTATGTTTATTATAATAGTATCTTAGCGAGTGTCTCCAAATTTACTCTCCAATCAATTTTCCTTACTGAAGCCAGAATAGTTTAAAAATTGTGTGTGTGTTACTTACTTGATTAAACCATTTTAATCAATGATTTCTCATAGTGCTTAGAAAAAATACAAAAATCACAAACCTGTCTTAACAGATTTTGCTAGACATTTCTTGCCACTCTCTTCCTCTCACTACTCTCCTCCCACACTGACTATGCATATAGTTCTTGAAACGTGATGATTTTTCCCACCTTAGGTCTTCCTATAAGTTATTTTCTTTGCTGAAAACGCTACCTGGAATTTTTTTTGTCTCCCTAACTCCTGCTTTTCTGTAATTTCTCTTTTAATGTCATGTCCTCATAGAGCCCTTACTGACCAACATTCTAAATCAGGCTGCACTGTATACCATTATACAATTTCCACGAAAGACAATTATAGAACCTGACAATACAGCATATAAAAACTAAATTTTATTATAGAAGATAGCAATGTTAGAGGGTAAATGAGTTAAGCAAATCATCATACCCTGATCAGAGTCCTAACACATGCAAACACATACAGGGAGATAGGAGGATGGAGGAGCCTCAGTAACCTCACTGGAATAAGACCAAAATATACTGCACTCATAGAACCTGAGCTTCTTATATCTGTTATGTAGGCAGATATTTTAAAAGCCTAGCTCTCATGTTTTACAATGGGTTCTCTTTTATTTTAGGTTCAGGTGGTACATGTGCAATTACCTGGGTAAATTTCATGTCACTAAGGCTTGACATATGAATAATCCCATCGCCAAAGTAGTGAGGATAGTACCTGATATGTACACTTCCAATTTATTCCCGCCTCATATCCTCCTACCACAAGCTGTCCCTACCTAGTGCCTATTGTTTCCATCTTTGGGTCCATGTCTGTAAAATGTTTAGCTCCCACTTATACTTGAGAACATAAGGTATTTGAATTTCTGTTCCTGCATTAGTTCACTTAGGATAATGGCCTCCAGCATTAATATATTCCTGTTGCTGCAAAGGACATGATCTCATTCTTTTTCACGGCTGCTAAGTATTCCACAGTGTATATTTACCACATTTTCTTTATCTGGTTCACCATTGATAGGCGTCTTGGTTGATTCCATGTCTTTGCTATCGTGAGCAGTGCTGCAATGAACACACAAGGGCGTGTGCCTTTTTGATAGAACAATTAATTTTCCTTTGGGTATATAACCAATATTGGGATTGCTGGGTCAAATGGTAGTTCTGTTTTCAGTTCTTGGTGAAATCACTAAATTGTATTCCACAGTGGCTAAACTAATTTACATTCTTGCCAGGAGAGTATAGGTGTTCCCTTTTCTTCACAACCTTGCCAAAATCTTGTTTTTTGACTTTTTAACAATAGGTATTCTGACTGGTGTGAAATGGTATCTCGTGGTTTTAATTTGCATTTCTCTAATGATTAATGAAGACAAACATTTTTTCATGTATTTGTTAGCTGTTTGCATGTCTTTTTTTTGAGATATGTCTGTTCATGTCCTTTGCCCATTTTTTGATGGGGTTATTTGTTTTTTGCTTGCTGATTTGTTTAAGTTCCTTACAGATTCTGGCCACTAGACCTTTGTTGGATGCTTAGTTTGCAAATATTTTCTCTCATTCTGTAGGCTTTTTACTCTGTTGATGTTTCTTTTGCTGTGCGGAAGCTCTTTAATTTAATTAGGTCACACTTGTCAATTTTTGTTTTTACTGCAATTGCTTTTGAGGACTTAGTCATAAACTCTTTGCTGATGTCCAGAATGGCATTTCCTAGGTATTCTTCTAGGGATTTTTTCAATTGTTTTAGGTCTTACATTTAAATTTTTAATTCATCTTGATCTTGAGTTGAATTTTATATATGGTGAAAGGAAGGGGTCCAGTTTCAATCTTCTGCATATGGCTACCATTTATTGAATAACACCTAAATTGAATTAGAAGTCCTTCCCTCATTGTTTGTTATTGTTGACTCTGTCAAATATCAGCTGGTTGTAGGTGTGTGGCCTTATTTCTTGGCTCCCTATCCTTTTCCATTGGTCTGTGTGTCTGTTTTTACACAAGCACCATGCTATTTGGTTGTTAGCCTTATACTATAGTTTGAAGTCAGGTAGTGTTATGCCTCTGGCTTTGTTCTTTTTGCTTAGAATTACTATGGTGATTTGAGCTCTTTTTGCTTCCATATGAATTCTGGAATAGTTTTTTTTTTAATTCTGTGAAAAATGAAGTTTTAAGTTTGACTGGAATAGCATTGAATCTATGAATTGCTCCAGACAATATGGCCATTTTAACAATATTGATTCTTCCCTATCTATGTTAGACCATTCTTGCATTGCTATAAAGAAACACATGAGGCCGAGTAATTTACAAAGAAAAGTGGTATAATTGACTCATGTTCTGCAGGCTGTACAAGCATGGTGCTGTCATCTGTTCGGCTTCTGAGAGAGCCTCAGGGAACTTTTACTCATGGTGGAAGGCAAAGTGGGAGCAAGCACTTCACATGGCAAAAGCAGGAGCAAGAGAGAGTAGGAGGGAAGTGCCACACATTACAACAACCAGATCTCACAAGAACTCACTATCATGAGGACAGCACTGAGCCATGATGGATTTGCCCCATGACCCAAATACCTCCCACCAGGTCCTACCTTCAACATTGGGGATTAAATTTCAACATGAGATTTGGATGTGGAAAATATTCAAACTATATCACTATCCATGAACATGGAATGTTTTTCTATTCATTTGTGTCATCTCTTCTTTCTTTCAACAGTGTTTTGTAATGCTGCTGGTAGAGAGTTTTCACCTCCTTGGTAAGCAGCATTACTAGGTATCTTATTCTTTTTTGTGGCTATTGTAAATGAGATTGTATTGCTGATGTGGCTCTGAGGTTGAATAGTATTGGTGTATAGCAATGCTACTGATTTTTGTACACTGATTTTGTACCCTGAAACTTCACTGAAGTTGTTTAGCAGTCCTAAAAGCCTTCTGGTAGGGTCTATATGGGGACTTCCAGTACTACGTTGAATAGGAGTGGTGAGAGTAGGCATCATTGTCATGCTCCAGTTCTCAAGGTTAATGTTTCCAGCTTTTGCCCATTTAGTATGACGCCAGCTGTGGGCTTGTCAGAGATGGCTGTTATTATTTTGAGGTATATTCCTTCGATGACTAATTGTTAAGGGTTTCTCACTGAGGGATGAATTTTACCAAAGGTCTTTTCTGTGTCTATTGATATAATTATGTAGTCTATGTTATTAATTTTGTTTATGTGGTGAATCACATTTATTGATTAGTGTATGCTGAACCAATCTTTCATCCAAGGAGTAAAGCCTGCTTGATTATAGTAGATTAGCTTTATGATATGCTGCTGGATTCAGTTTACTATTAATCGTATTTTGTTGAGTATTTTTGCATCTATGTTTATCAGAGATTTGGACCAGAAGTTTTCTCTTTTTCATTGTGTCTCTGTCAGGCTTCGGAAAACTGATGACTATGTGTCTTGGGGATGGTTGATTTGCATAGTATCTCACATGGGTTCTCTGAATTTCTTGAATTTGCATGTCAATCTCTCTAGTGAGATTGGGAAAATTTTCATGGACTTTATTCTCAAATATAATTTCCAAGTTACTTGCTCTCTCCTTTTTCAGGAATGTAGAACAATAAGATTCTTCTCTTTACATAACCCCAATGTTCTTAGAAGTTTTGTTCATTTTAAAAAATTATTGTTGTCTCCCTGTGTTGCTTTGAAGGAGTGATCTTCAGAGTCTGAGATTCTTTCCTCTGTTTGGTCTATTCAGTTGTTGATGCTTCCTATTGTATTTTGAAATTCCTGTGTCAAATTTCTCATTTCCCTAAGTTAAGTTTGGTTCTTTCTTAAAATGGTTATGTCATCTTTTGACTTTTAGATTATTTTACTGTTTTCCCTGGATTGGGTTTCAACCTCCTCTTATATCTTAATGGACTTCCTTGCTGTCCAGATTCAGAATTCTATGTCTGACATTTTAGCCATTTCAATCTGGTTAAGAATCATTGCTGGGGAGCTGGTGTAATCATTAGGAGGTACGAAAACATTCTGCCTTTTAGAGTTGCCAGAGTTCTTGCACTAGTTCTTTCTCACCTATGAGGGCTGATATTCCTTTACACTTTGAAGTTGCTGTCCTTTGGATAGGGCTTTTGTTTTTGTGATCATTATTGCCTTGAGCATTTGACTGTGGTGCCAGTTGTGTGTAGTTGAATGACTATTTCTAGATACTTTCAGAGATTCCAGGCAAAGCTCTGCATTGGTGAACTATGTGCTCTAACCCTAGGTGGCTGGGCCCAGGTCTGTAACTTTGTCCTCTGGTACCTTGAGGTTGAGCCCTGGCTGGGCTGGAGGGTTTGAGGTGCTCCCAGGCCACTGGCAACAGCACTCTGTAGGGGATGGTGGAGGATGCTTGGTTGTGGGTGTAAGTGCTCCAGCAGGGGCAGCAGGGGCATGCAGGTGAGAAGCACTCTGGTGGGACATCAGGGGCACCATGGGCAAATATGCTCTAAAGGGGCAGCAGCAGGGTCACAGGCAAACATTCTGGCAGGAGGCTATCAGTAAAAGCACTCCAGTGGTATGGTAGTGGCCTCTGGCAAAAAAAAAAAACTATGGCGATGGCCACTGGTAGAAGTGCTCTGACAGGGTAGGTGAGGCTGTGTGAATGCACAGCCAGGCAGAGACTCTGGAAGGGACTGGCAGAGAGCAGGGAGTGTAGATCAGACTTGCCCTGGTCCCGTGAGAAAGATAGCCCTGTTCTCTCCAGGTTTGGCAGCTAACATAGGTCAGAGCCACCTCTTCCATAGGAGTTGTTCAGGGCCTGGAATGCATTCCGGTACTCCGCAACCCTATGCTGGGTTCTTGGTTTCCTCCTCCTTCAGTACCAACATCTGGATCATTTACCTAACCTCTCTCAGTGTGTTCTCTCAGATGGTCTGTTAAGAGTACGCCAATTTACTCGATATTCTGGTCTGTCTCAGTGGGAGAAGTTCTTCCTGGCTGCATTTAAATGGCCATATTTTCTCAAGCCTGATGATTACAAGGCGATGTCCCATGATAGGCTGTATGCAAACTAAGTAAAGAAAAATGCTGGTAGCAGGGCTCAGTCCAAATCCAAAAACCTCAAAACCAGGAAAGCCAAAAGTACAGCCCTCAGTCAGAGATTGAAGGCCCGAGAGCCGCTGGGAGGCTGCTGGTGCAAGTCCCAGAGTCCAAAGGCTGAAGAACCTGAAGTCTGATGTCCAAGGGCAAAAGAAAAGCCAAGTATGCACCAAGGCACTAGAGAGAGTGAGCAGACTCAACAAGCAAACTACTTTGGATTTTCTTATTTTTCTTATGAATATGGCTTCTGTCCTTGATACCTTTGTTCATGCTCGGTAATGGCTCAATAATGGCCTCATACCATGGTAATAGGTAAACAACTTGAAACTCCTACAACATTATTTTACATTTCCCATACATTCACAGGATCCTTTTCTTTTTCTTTATAGCACTTATAACATTTATCTTTGTGTTTAATTATTAAATGTCTATTCTCTTCACTAAGCTGAATCTAGTGAGAGAAGAATATTTTGCTGAACTCTGTATACCCAATGAGTAGCAAAGTGAATGTTTGTGAACAGAATAAATTAATATATGAAATGCCTAGTGCATCAGTTACTCTGATAGGACTAAAGATAGAAATATAAGACCATGTAGGTCTCATCCTTAAAGAGCTACAAATGCAATGGGGGAAGATAAAACATCAAACAGATAATTAAAGGAATTTGGTAAAATCTGTGATATACACTGAGTACCAAATAGTCCTATATAAAATGATATATAATACTGCATAAAAAATATCCTAAGGTTCTTTTACATATATGCATATATAGGTCTTTAACACATTTACAACTTTGATTGAAGTAACCCATCTGTTTCTTTGAAGAAATGCTTAATTCATACAATGATCAGAATTACTAACCACAGTGAAGCAACATGGAAACAAAGAGTTCAAATAAGCTTAACCATGTTTATATGAAGCTCACATAAACAGAGAAATTATACTTCTGCAATGTCTAAGGAAAGTCAGAAAAATCTTTACGTATGGTATTTCTCACAATTATCTTCACTGTCATATGAAACACTTATTTTCTGTTCATATTATGTCTAAATCACATAAAATAGTATCTCCATTATATTTCTTGTAAAATGAAAAATATATTACTAAATGTCTTAGGGGAAGCAAATTTCTCTTTTTGTAGCAAGGTTTTAATTTGAATAAGACACAGAGATCAGGGTAAGAATTGAGTCATCTGCTTCTCTGATCCTTCCTTGTGGTTAGAGGCTCTGATAATTATCAAGAATAAAAAACCCCCATCAAAGGAACATATGAGAGTTTCACAAAAGTTGAAAGGGTTTGTTAGATAGTTCCTGCTAATCACTACAAAGGTTTGTTATAAGATATAAGAAATAAATACTCGGTACCATTTGTGACATACTAAGAACTCTTCATTATTTCTACATCTTAAAATATACAATATTTACTTTAGATCATGAAAATAAAACCTACATATGGAAAATATATACACTTCATCCTTCTGGTTGGAATGAGAGGTTTTTTAACTTGCTATCCATGTGTAGAAACACGCTGGATATCCTGACATATGATCACCAACTCTGCCTTTCCTCTCTTTATGTGCAAACAGACTTTGTTTTGGTTTCTAGCTAGAGGGGCTCATTATAAAGAATCAGTTTCCTGTAAATCTCTCTGTGTCATCAGAATAGTCATAAAACTCTACATTTATCATTGTAGTTTACAAGCTAATTTGCCTACTGTTGTTTTCTGCCCTTGTTTGGGGTATTGAATTTATGTACTCTTGTAACCTTATTTACTTAACCTGCTTACAATTTCTTTACTTCATCAAACAATAGAATAGCTACTGATTTCTCAAATTAGGAACATTTCATTAATCCTAAAACGGTTAAAGAATATTTTCATCTATTGTGTGTCCTTTGTTTATTAAAATGAAATTCAGGAAAAATTAGACTCCAGAAATTCACTGCATACCTCAATGTTCTTAGCTGCAAACAACAGAATCTACTCTGAATAGGTTAAGCATAAAGGAATCTTATTGAAACATCTTAAGGAGTTCACAAAACTTCCAAGAAGGCCAGAAAGCCAGACTCACAAGCGACAGCGTTTAGAAAATGCTCAGCTATACTGAATTAATTCCTTTGGCAAAAACACAATTGCCTGTGCACTTGGCTAAGACACTGCAGCTTTTACAGACTCCACAGTTTTTACACAAAATACTAAAACTAGATTTCAGATTCTCTCCTGCTGGCCCCAGGAACTAAATGCTCTGCTAACCAAAAGAAGCATTCTCAGTCAGCTTTCTTCCCTCATCTTGGACATCTCTAAATACAAATCTCCTGCAAATGCATTGATTATTCACACTATAGTCATATATTTATGTCCTGGCAGCAAGACAGGCTAGGAGAATAACCTTTATTTTCTACTTTGGGGAGGTATTCAAAATGTGTTTTCTTAGATTCTATATTTTTCTACTTGGCATCCATTAATCACAGGGCCAAGCTAACTGCTAAGGTTGTTTACATCTCTTCTATTATCCAGCTTTAGCAGTAGTATGCAAATAATATTACAAATTCTCCAACAAATTCCAACTCCATACCCACCACCTGCTTCCTGTATTTAACTCTCACACGCTAAGCCAATATCACCTCTACCCACAATCAGCCTAAATCACCCAGAGCCAAGTACCAGAAAACTAAAGGCCCTACAGCCCAGAGCCCATTGGCATTATTCAAACTAGCCAATCCTAAGCTATTTCTCCTCCCCTGCCTTGACTTTCCCATGAAAAACACAACAAACGCTCTGGGCCATGCTGTCCCTTCACTCCTGCTCCTGCCTCCTGACGAACCTGGTGCTTCCTCATGTGGTTCTGTGTGGCATGACATGTCCCCTTCTCCTGGGAAATGTAAGTAATTAATTCTTCTTTCAAAAGGCAGTTGTCTCCATGTTTGACACTGTTTTATACTTGATTAAAACAAAATACAGGTATAAATTTTAGAACAGGAAGGCAAGATGTATAACCTGAGGAACTCTCCTAATATAAGGAGGGTATTCCAAATGTTGTATAGCTACAAACGTGAAAAATGACCAATATATCTACTAGGTAAATGAGATACTTTTACTAGTGGAAATTGTTTCAATTAATTTAATTTAGTGGAACAAACTGCATACTTCCCTGAGGAAACCATTATTAATCTTTAAAATTAACTCCTTAGTGTGAAGATGTCTTTGGAGCTGGAAAGCCAACTAAAAACCTATTAAGGAATTCACAAGAAATGTTAACTTTATTGTTCATAAAACAACTTTTAAAGTAGCTTAATCTGAGAGTTGGGGAAGATGTAGCACTCTTTTACTAATTTTGGTTAATGAAATACAGTCTTGCATCACTTTACGGGTATATACTCTGAGAAATGCATAGTTAGGCAAGTTCATCATGCGAACATCATAGAATGCACTTACACAAACCTAGATGGTATAGCCTACTACACACCTAGGCTACAGGGTATAGCCTGTTTCTCCTAGGCGACAAACCTCTACAGCATGTTACTGTACTGAAATACTGGAGGCAATTTTAACACAAAGGTAAGTATCTATGTATTTAAACATATCTAAACTTATAAAAGGTACAGTAAAAACACAGTATAAAAGATAAAAAATGGTACACCTGCATAGGGCACTCACCATGAATGAAGTTTATAGAACTGGAAGTTGCTCTCGGTGATTCAGTGAGTGAGTGAGTGGTGAGTGAATGTGAAGGCCTAGCAACATTCTTATATAATACTATAGAGTTGCACACACTGTACAGTTAAGCTATACTAGATTTATTTTTAAAATTTTATTTCTTTAATAATAAATTAACCTCAGCTTGCTGTAACTTTTTAACTTATAAACTATTTTTTAAAACTTTTTAACTCTTTTTAAATAACACTGAGCTTAAAAGACAAACATTGTACAAAAATATAAAAATATTTTTCTTTCTATAGACTTTATGTATTTTTTTATTTAATTTTTATTTTTACTTTGGAAATAACTAGCAATGCAGGTTTGTTACACCTGCAAACTTACTTACAGACACCTGAGTAATGCTGCAATGTTACAATAGCTATGTTACAATAGCTACGATGTCACTAGGAGACAAATTTTTCAGCACCATTATGATCTTATGGGCCATGGTTTCTGCAGTCCATCATTGACTGAAAGATGATTATGTGGCACATGACTGCAGTCTTCATATGACAGATTTCAGAGTAGTTAAAATATTTTATTTTTGACAAAAATTTTATACATTTTCAGCGTACAACATGATGTTTTGATATATGTATACTTTGGGAAATGTTAAATCAAGCTAATTAGTATATTCATCACATCACCTTTTTTTTTTTTTTTTTTGGAGAGAACATTTAAGATCTAATCTCTTAGCAACGTCCATGTCTACAATACATTATTAACTATAGTCACCATGCTATACAATGGATCTCCAGAATTTATTCATCATAACTGAAACTTTATACCTTTTAACTAACATCTCTCTATCCCTCCCACCTCAGTGTCCGGCAACTACCATTCAACTCTTTGATCTACAAGCTCAACTCTTTTAGATTCCACATATGACTGAGATCACAGAGTATTTGCCTTTCTGTGTCTGGCTTATTTCACTTAACATAATGCCCTTCTGCTTCATCCATGTTGTTGCAAATGATAGATTTTCTTTTTTTAAGGCTGAATAGTAATCTGTTGTATATACACATCACATTTTCTTTATTTATTCATGCACTGATGGACACTTAGGTTGATTCCACAGCTTGGCTATTATGAATAATGCTACAGTAGACATGGGGATGGAGACATTTCTTTGACATTGATATCATTTCCTTTGGATATATACCCAGAAGTGAATTGTTGGATCATATGATAGTTCTATCTTTAATTTTTTTGAGGAACCTCTATACTATTTTTGATAATAATGGCTGTACCCATTTATATTCTCACCAACAGTGAATGAGGGTTCTCTTTTCTCTACATCCTCATCAATACTTATTATCTTGTCTTTTCAAAAACAGCCATTCTACAGTTGTGAAGCGATACTGCATTGACCTTTTAATTTGCATTTCCCTGATGATTGATGATGTTGAGCATTTTTATTCCTGTTGGCTTTTGTATATCTTCCTTTGAAAAATATTTAGTTCCACTGCTCATTTTTTAACCAGGTTATATGTTTCCTTTCCTTGCGATTGAAGTGTTTGAGTTCCTTATGTACTAATCCTTTGTCAGATGTATGGTTTGCAACCATTTTCTCCCATTCTCCCATTCTGTAGGTTGTCTCTTTACTATGTTGATTTTCTTTGCTGTGCTGAAGCTGCAATCCCACTTGTTTATTTTGCTGTTGCTGCCTGTGTTTTAGGGGTCATATCCAAAAAATTCATTGCCCAGACCAATGTAAAGAAGCCTGTTATCTATGTTTCCTTTGAACCATTTTATTGTTACAGGTCTCAAATTTAAGTCTTATTTCATTTTGAGTTGATTTTTTTTACATGATGTGAGATGACAGTCCATTTCCATTCTTCTGTAGATATTCAGTTTTCTCGCCAACATTCTTTGAAGGCACCGCCCTTTCCTCCCTGTATGTTCTTGGCACCTTTGTTGAAAATCAATTGACTGTAAATGTGGGGATTTATTTCTGGGCTCTCCATTTTGTTCCACTGATTTTTATATATGTTTTTATGGTAGCATCATGCTGCTTTCATGGCTATTAGTTTTGTAGTAGATTTTGAAGTCAGGTAATGTGACACCTCCAGCTTTGTTCCTTTTGCTCAAATTGCTTTCAAACGATACGTATATACTATGATTTAGAGTTACTGATGGAGTAATTACGCAGATGCAGAGACAAATCACAGATTTATTAAACCAGAGCATATAAGGGTTCCTATCCACTACTGGAATCCACTTAGTGACTTTCTTGAAAGGCAGTAATTCAGATCCTACTGAAATATTTTCAATGGTAGGGGATTTTTAAAGGCACTTTATCCTATTACTGAGCAGTTCTAATTATTATAAAATGATTCCTTCACTGAGGTGAAATATCCACCGTATAACTACCACCCACTGCTTCTTCTATTTTCTTAAGCCTCAAAATTATGTTAACCATCAGACAATCTTCAACTATTTGTGGATAGCTATAATGTGACCTCCTTAGTCTTCACCTCTTTATGCTAAATATTATCAGTTCTTTAACATCTTCAACACACACAGTGGTTCTAGATCTCTCCCTAGCTTGATGACCCTCCTTTGAATACGCTACAATTAGTGTGTATTTTCTACAAAATATAGTTTTCACATTCTAGCACTATACTCTAGAGGTGGTCAACTGAGGATACAAGGATAATTTTTGCTTTACACTTCTAAATAATTACACCATGCTATTGACACATACTGATCTTAACAAACTCTAAAGCTATTTTTACTTAATTGCCTAAGGCATGAGCAAGGTTCAGTCATACCCAGTTAAAGCACAAAGCAAATGGGTGACTGCCAAGCTAGTAAATTTATCAAAAACAGGAAGAGAGTTTTTTGAGATTTCTGTACCTGAGAATCTAGGCTCTCTTTTAATGTTAATATTTTCTCTCCACTAAATGTTTACCAATCAGCTGCTTATTTATCCATCCAGAAACAGGGCTAGAGAGTGACATGAAGCTCTTCAGTCTAGTGTGAAATTAAATATTTTCCCCACTGGGAAAATGAGGGAAGGGTCTCCTTTCTGGTATCATGGTATTTTTCCCATTCTTAAAGAACTCTGAAAACAAAATGATCATTCTGTGTAACTTCCTATCAGGTAAGTTGCTAGGTCTGAGAAGTGGGAACTAGTTTCCCACTTATTTTATTATATTTTTATGATGGGTGCTTTGTCCTACCCAGATTGAAGATGATTCTTCTTAATGGAATAGGCACACACACACAAATTGCTAAACTCCGAGTCTCTCCTCTCTGTCATACAGGGGTGAAATGACAGTTCTCTTTTAATCTTTATTACTTTTATTATTCAGAAATCAAGTAAACACTTTATAGAATTCAGAAGCTTGAAGATTCTTTCATATTATATAAATTCATCTTCAAGTATTCCTATTGCCCAATCATTTCAATTATTCTTACATTTTACAAAAAGGGAAAAATGTATGTACAATAAAAATACTGACAAGAAAATTCATTTGCACTCTGTAAATTGGCTAATGCCATTATAATATCTCACTGTGACTCATAAAATATCTTTGTCCTATACAAGTGTTAATAAATGAAAATTAATTTTAGTGACATTTCTAGTGTCATATGGGCCTATCACTTACTTTCTGAAACAAGAAGAAAATATCTTTATACTTTAAACATATGTCTTTATACTTTAAACATATAGTAGAAAATTCAAAATCTTATTTTTATATCGAATTGACTGCTACACTAAGTTTTCTCATTTCTGTAGATAAATGAAACAAAAGTAAATTTGTTCAGCTCTAAAAAAGTTATCAAAATGTTAAGAGGGAATTTTGTTTCCAATTATCAAGATTAATTGTGCACTGTATCTAAGTACATATAACTAAGAATAAATTGCCAAAAGCTAGATGAGATGGAATATCTCTGTACAGAACTATGTGGTAAAAGTTATCTGAACTTTCCAAACCTTAAAAATATAATAGGAAAATTTTGGCTGTTTTTTTTGTTTTTGTTTTTGTTTTCACAAAATGAGTTCTGTTTATTACATTTGTAGATAACTTACGTTTTTAAGGAAAGATTCTTTAAAAATATTTTGTTGCTCTTTTTCAATGTTACAAAAATAAGAAACTGATTTTATCAAAGATAGAAATAAAGATAAAGATAGATAAACAAAAAATAAGAAAAATAAAATCCCCTTTAGTTCCACCTCCCAGAAATAATCACTTTTTCAGTTTTTTGCAAGAATCTTAAGTATGTAGCATCGTAGATGTTAGTTTACTTTACAGAGGTAGATATCATTAATTAATCATGATGTTCTATTCTAATGATCAGAGTAGTTCCCTGATAACTCTGAGCATGGTACTGGATCCAATTAATGCTTATGTATATTCCCACTATTTGTACATAATATTATGAACCTATCATATTTGTTGTCTTTATTTCTTAAGAGATCCAGAACATATACCCATGAAACAGTTTTTTTTACAACACTACTTTAAAGGACAGCTTACTATGTAACTATATGTGGGATTCTATATTTCATTGTAGAAGGTTTCCCAGGTATTTTTTGTTATGAATAACTCTGATGAGCATCCTTGGCGCATGTACACTAAGTGATGGAAAATTAATTTGCATTAAAAGGCTTTTGATATGTATTGCTAAATTATTGTTATAGGGCTTTGTAATTTTTTTTTCAAACATTAAATGTCTTTGAGAAATAACTGGATCTTAGATACTTAGTACATACAATTTTCTGCAATCCTTTTTTAAACTTTCCCTGAGGCAGGAAACCAAATAGCTTTGTTTTGCCAACAATTAAGGCTGTTCTATAATTAAAATTGCAAAAGGTACCCACCCTGAAAAGAAAAAGGGATTTAGTGGCAAAAAATTTTTTCTAGCTAGAGGAGTCAAAAATAAGGTTTATAGAAGAGATTGGAACATTCCAGTAAAAGAATTTATAAAAAGGAATCCTAGAATTCCACACCTGTGTTTACTAGTAAATGTTAACAACATTCATTCAACTTTTTAGAGAAACATGCTTGAATTCAGTGTTCTTATCTTTTGTATTTAGCCAGGTAACTACTGACAGCTTCAATTACCCAGCTACTATTATGCAAATGAAATTGAAGCCAGAAGTTCTGCACCTGTGCTTTCCTCTGGAGTTAATATTTCTAAGGAGTTCTTAAATCCTGCTCTGCAGACATGCATGTGAGATTGCTCAACTCAGATTACAGTAGAGCAGGGGAAAATCTTTTCAAATGTAGACAATACTTAGAAGGAATTCAATAAAGCTTAGTATACATAAGGTTGAGATATTGTTAGATGGGAAATAGACACACAAAAAAACAATAAATTATCAAGATGTTTTTAGTATTGAGATGTGTGGCCTAGTGACATTAAAGTAATGAGAAAAAACAGGTCAGAAAAAGTTCTTAGCCACAAGCTTTCCCTCTGTGGGAGGTCCTTTGTACCTTCTTGGCAGCCACCCCCAGTGATCTACTGTCACTGCTAGCTTTGCAGAATTTTCCTCCTGCTTTTATGAACAATGTCTGCAACTCAAATTTAATTTCAAAAACATTTCACTGCTCTAATAAATAACACATAGATTTATAAATATGAACAGAAATAATAACAATCACAATAACAGTAGTTAACATGTAATTGAATCTTACCATGTGCCAGGCACAGACTCTAGGATTTAATGGGATTTATATAATTTACCTATAGTATGTCATTTACTCCTCACTAATTAATGAGAAAATAACTATTAATCTTATTTTGCAAATGAGGAAACTGAGGCTTAGCTTGATTAGTCAACTGGATCAAGGCCACATAATGATTAAAAAATAGCAGAAGGCAATCCTAACTCTACTTGACACTACAGAAAAGTGAACAATGCAAGATACTTGTGGCTTTCCAGTTATACATGCTAGAATGGTGCAAAGAAATTTTTTAAAAAGTCAAAAAGATTATAATGGACTACTTCCCGCTTTTTAATATCACATTCCCTTCTGACAGTTTTTTCCCCAACATTTAGTAAAGAACCTAGAAAAATGCTGCATCCTTCTACATGCTAATTTGTCTTATTTGAAAAACAGAAAAAGTATTAAGCTGTAATAAGCTATTTCCAAAAGAGCCAAAATCTACAATACATAAAATACTCACTTGAGATTTTAAGATGGATTTTGCTTCTCTATGGCTCAAATCTAAGCAGCAAGAAGAGGCAAAGGGAATAGGGAGAGGCATCGTGTCATCCGTGACTCTTAAAAAATCTTTCCTAGAGCCCCATTAACAAATTCTATCTTAGGCCGGGCTCGGTGGCTTACGCCTGTAATCCCAGCACTTTGGGAGGCCGAGGCGGGAGGATCACCTGAGGTCGGGAGTTCAGGACTAGCCTGATCGACATGGAGAAACCTCGTCTCTACTAAAAGAAAAATACAAAATTAGCTGGGCATAGTGGTGCATGACTGTAATACCAGCTACTTGGGAGGCTGAGACAGGAGAATCACTTGAACCCAGGGGACGAAGGTTGCGGTGAGCCAAGATCGCGCCATTGCACTCCAGCCTGGGCAACAAGAGCGAAACTCCATCTCAAAAAAAAAAAAAAAAAAAATTCTATCTTATCAGTCAGAAATGGGTCACATAGCCACACCTAGATGCAAGGGAGGCTGGGAAAATTAGTATTTTTAGCTAGGAACATTGCCACCTTGACCAAATCAGAAATCTACTTTCAATAAAGGGCAGAATGGATATTGAATAGGTGACTATCAGTCACTACAGTCTAGGATAATATTTGGGGTTTTTCTCTGTAGATTTTAAAAGATAATAAAAGATGGAAATTTAGAAGTATAATTCTAAGTTGAAAATTATATCAACTGTAGGTGGTGCCTAGTGCCCTGGAGTGAAATTGAAAAACAAATTTTTGAACCACAAGCTAAAATACTGAAAATTGGCAAAGTTAACAAGTACTTTGTTTCACACTTTAAGAAACACTTAAAATTATGCACTATACACTAACACAAAATGTATAAAGAAATTTATGTATAAATATATAAATGCTAGAAGTATAAACGCAAAAATTTTAAAGCATGCCTGATTTCTTTCTTTTACTAGCATTTAAAATCCAATACACTAGGAAATTTCATGCTATTTTCAAAATATGTCTGGAATATGGCCACTTCTTGCTATTTCTACCCTCTTGTGACTCATGGTCCAAGCCATCCTCATCTGGACTAGATTATAAAACTAGTCTTTTAATTGATCTTCCTACTTCCTCCTCTGCCTCTCAACACAGCAGCCATACCCATACTTTTAAAATATAAATTATTTTTTTCTCTGCTTAAAACCATCTAAAAATTCCAGTCTTATACTAAATAAAACCCAAAGTTTGTATATTGACATACGAGGCCCTACATAGTCTATACCATCATTGACTTCCACACTCAGCTCTTGGATCTCATTTCCTACCAGCTCTCTTGCTTATCCACTCTAGGACTCCTTGAAGCACATCAACCTCAAGGTCTTTGCACATGTTTTCACTCTGCCTGGAGTGTGTTCTCCACCAGATCAGCTCTGCTTTCTTCTTCACTTCCCTTTCATCTCTTTCTAACTATCATCATATCAATTAGCTTTGCCTGATGGCATTATGAAATAATGATAGCATACTCCCCTCTTCTCCATTGCATTTATAATTTAACACAAAATGCATTGACTGATTCCTTCTTGTTGTCTCCTTCCCCTCTACAGAATAACCTCCACAAAAGCAAAGACTATATTTTGTTAGTGGGTAAATCTTTCTGCTTGGACCATTGTCTGTTACATAGGAGATACTCAATATTTATTGAATGACTTAATAGACATTACTATTTAGATGAAAAGATGAAAAGCCTTATAGTTAAGAAAAAAGTAAAAAAAAAAATGGCTTGTGGCATAACTATATAACTTTTTTTGCATAAAATCTCTACAAACGATACTGTCCAGAAAATATCATCATAGCAGGAGAGTACCTATATTATTTTAAAGTAACTTAAAATTGTTTCACTTGAAAATTTCAGGAAGTATCTGTATCTTACATATAAAATGTATAATATTTTTAAAGAAATATCAAATATCAACATAATGCTATATATTTGCTACACTTGGCATTTCAAATTTTGAAACACTATGATCATAGTTTCAGATATATTGTCAATATTTTTGTGCTGTCAGTGTAATCTCATTCCGAAGCAAACATCTGGAAGTACAAATCCCTTGTGGACTTAATGGAAATATTTTTGATGAATGTGTGACCAGCTTTGCTAACTCACATGCATTTTAAAAATTAGTAATTATAGTCTGAAAAAATAATTCAATTTGTTAATTTATACAATTTCTTCTCTCATGTTACATGTATTTTTCTCATACTATCTTTAAATACTGTTTTTAAAACAAGAGATTAATGTTTCAAAATTGTGTACCATATTACAAAATGGAAAATCTTCTCTCTTTTAATTAAGTTTGCTGGTGTGTAATTCAGTTTCCTTCCTTGAGCTCACAGATTTGATGTGTTACCTACTAGGCAGGGAGAGAACATGCTGTATTCCTCTCTCTGACTACCTTTTCCTTGCACCTGACTTGTTTGCCAAGGAAAAAAAAAAAAAAAAAAAAACAAAGGATTGTATCTAGAAAGTGAGTTAGCAAGTGGAGCTGAGCAAAGGATCTTCAGCTTCTTCCTATGTACATAGAAAATAAAATAGAAATTAAAACATTAGTTTCAAGACAGCTTTCTAAAATAACTCTTGCTAAAGTTCAGGATTAAAAATGTGTATTATGGTAGCCACTCAGATGACTGTATTTCCGCAATGATTAAACCACAGCACCAGGATCGCAACAGCCAACTAACTTTACCATAAATGAGCTAAACTATTAGCACAGATTGAGAGAAAACAAACAATCCAATACATATGTACGATAGCATTCAGTACTTTCTTTGGAAATCCATACTATGGTAGTCAACGTCTAAAAAATAAGAACATAGTCTGTTGTATATGATGCAGTATATTCTAAAAATAAACCAAGGAAGGCATTTCAAGCTGTTTACATGAATAAACTGACATCACAAAGATAAGTCATATTTATTGCCAGGAAAGGACTGGAAGAGAGCCTATGAGGCAGAGAAAAAACACCATGGAAAGGACTGGATGTAAGAGAACATGATGCTGGCAGAGATACAAGTGATTATCTGGATCTTGAAAGATCTAGCAAGAGAGAAGACAAGAAAGCTGCTACCGTATCACAGAGAGTCTAGAAGTCATTGCACTGCTTCATTGAGTTTTGGGAAGATTGCTTCAGATAATGGACTGACATGGAGAAATTTTGAAGGCAAGTAAAGAAGCTATAGAAATAATCCAGGCAAGATAGTTCAATGGCCTGAAATAAAATAGTGGATGAACAGAACTGAATGCATTTGGGATCATCAAGGTGACAAAGGTAGCAGGACTTAAGAAGTGTTTGGTTAGTCCCAGAAAGAGAAATAAATTGGTAAGAGATAAAATACGAAGGCAGAGATATTGGCCTTTTTCTTGAGATACTGGGCAGCAGATGGTGATGCCATACACTGAAATTTAAATATTGGAGGGAGAATGAAATCTGGAGAGAATAACATGATTTTAATTTAGGATATAATGACTTCAAGGTTACTGTAGGATATTCAAGACCAAAACCCAGAAATGATCCTTGTCTCTTTTCATCCAATCTATGAGCAAATCATATTGGCTCTAACTGCAAAATAAACCCATGAGCTGACCTGACTACACTGCTCAGCATTTCCTCTGCTTTTCTCCTAATCCAAACCACCACCACCTCTCTTCAGGATTATTGCAACAGTCTCTTAACTGGCCTCCTTGCTTTCTCCCTTGTCCCCTTACAATTGATTTTCAATCAACTGAATTTTCAATACAATTGATTTTCAATGTTGCAACCACAGTGATCCTTTTAACTTAATTCAGATTGTGTCACTGATTGGCTCAAAACTCTTCAATAACCATCTGTCTCACACAGAATAAAATCCAATGTCTTCTGCATTGCCTCCAAGGTTCTGTTCTCCACTTCCCCTCCAAACTCTGATCACATCTCTAACTATGCCCCCCTCATTGTCCTCCTTGCCATTCCTCAAATGAGCCAAGCACATTCCCATCTCAGGGCTCTGTACATGCTCCTCCTTCTGCCTGGAACATCCTGCCACCAGACACTCTTATCTGTAGAGCTTGCTCTCATACTCAGTGTCATTTTATTAGTAACATCTTCCCTGGTGAACCTATCTAGTTTATTACTCTGTCTTTTTCTAACCACTCAAACGCCCTTATATTCTTCAAAATACTTATCACTGCTTAACATTATATTATGCATATATTTATTAGTTGATTGCCTACATTCCTAATGGAATGTAAAATTCATGAAAATATTGTCTGCTTTGATCACAAAGAAAAGTTCTTGGCACATGATAGGTACTCAATAAATATATTTTTTAATGAGTTCAAGTGGAGATATCCAATAGATTTTTTTATTATTATTACAGATCTTAGCTGTAATAATTAAAGCCAGGAAGCAAGTATTTTCCAAGTACGACGAACTCCAGCATTTAAGTGCCAGACAATCACAGGAAAAGGACACTAATACATCGAAATCTCCTAAATCTGAGTGTTTGGGTTCCATCTTTCCTCTACAAGTTTTAGTCTCATATTTCTGGGATTCTTCTAAACATTTCTACCTGACTGTCACACAAGTGCTCCTGCTGGATGGCTCCTCTCTCTCCCTCACACTCCCACAGTTATGAAGCTTTACCAAGTCTAATACCCAAATATCTCCTGATTCTACCCCCTTCTCAAAGGCTCTTCTACCCCTACATTCATTCATTTACACATTCAATGAACATTCATTTGATATGTTACATGCCAGATACTATTCTAAAAGCTGAGAATACCAAGATAAACAAATTACAGCCCTCAGGATCAACAAACACACAGTCTAGTGAAAAAGGCAAGAATGCAAGTCGATAATTATAATGTACTATAGTGCATGGTGATTTTATTTAAAAAAGAACACTATGTTGTATAACAGATGGTATGAATTCATATACTTGGAATTAGAAATTGGTAGCAATTTGAAGGTATTGAAAGTAATGAGCATTTCAATATAATGTGGGCAGATGTGGCATTTCAGATAAGAGAAGAAGAGCAAGTTCAGGGACAAAAGTGGGACAATAGCAGCCAATATCATCCTGGCAGCTGGAGAATTAGTGCCTCAAACTAAAGGAGAATCTAGCCATCTTTCCATGATGCCTACCACATTATGAAACACAAAGAAAGTAGACAGAGAATGCTACATGAACCATAAATATGATCAGTAAGAGCTAGAGGAAGACACAGGAAAAAACTTTGCCTTTTTTTTTCTTTTCAAACAAAGAGGCATGAACATGTGTAGGAAATATCCAGTAAATAGAAAGAGGTTGAAAATATAGGAAGGAGGGTCTCATGGGCTCAAAAAAGGGTTAGAAGAATTCTAAGGATTAGAATTAAATACAAAGATGGAAAAGCCTTCAGTGTTTGTTAGATGAAAATGATCTAACTAGTATCTTCTGATCTACACTATTTCATTAATTTATAAGACACAACAAAATGGAAAATTACAACTGTGCTGGAAATCAATAATCTTAATCAATGATCTGCCAGATCTCAAGAATTGTTCATCCAAAGTGCATTCATCCAAATTGTGGATGGGGCTCTGAGTCAGGAAACAGGACCAAACAGGAAAAAGTTGGGGTGATATCTACCTACTGCCACTTGTAAGCCTAATGTGAAGATCATGTCATTTGTCAACCAGGAAAATATCAGTCATTCCCTTCTTCAAGGTCTGAGGAGACTAGACCCATTTAACTACCCTTTCCCAATCAGTTCTTTTCTTTACATAACAACATTATAGAATATCCCTTGTTTTCAATCATACAATGTTGAAAAAAAGCAATTATAAGAAGCTATAAAGACCTGATAAATTCCAAAACAGAGGGGTCATGCCAGGCAAAGAGAAAGACATAAATAGAAGTATAAAGGTGAGAAGGATCATGCAGTTTCAGTGAAATGGAGAACAGACCAGTCCTGCTGGGGCAGTGTGTGTGAGGGGAATAGACATTATTTAGTTGAAAGGAATGGAAGAAGCCTGATTATGTATGGACTTTTGCTTTCTAATTCTGCCTTTGCTCACTATCCTCTAAACAACAGAAAGTTATTAGGAGCTTTTGGAAAAGGGGAGTTACATGATGAAAGTGATATTCTAGAAAGATTAATAAGGTCCCATCCCCTTCTTTTGCTTCTTCATTGCCAATGCCTACATAAACTAACCTTGTGATGAAAAATGCAGTTATCAGAAAGAAGTCACAGATAAATTCTTCCAACATTCTCCTGTTCCTTCATAATCTAATTTATTATTTTAAAAAAAACCTCCAATATGTTTTTTTTTTTCACAAGAACAAATGTTTCTGTTAAGATTTAAAATACTAACCAGTAAGTCCCCAGCAATTTCAGAACAAGCAAGCATGTTTTGGTACTGAGGAGCACATTTCAGAACAATGATGATTAGTTTCTATAAAGAGTAAAGAGCAATTGTTAACATTTCTTGAATATGCTTAGCACGAAGCAGGCATTCTATTAAGCACTTGTGTGCATGATCTAATTTTATCCTCTCAATAATGGCTTACATAGGTATTAGATGAGAAAAATAGCTTGAAAAATTTAAGTAACTGGCCCAAGGTCTCACAGTTGGTGTCTTGCTCTCATTCACTACACCCTAGAAAGAGATTTTTCTTTTTAAGTTCAAAATATATTTGTTACATAATTTGTTGTAACACCCTAAAATAAAACCTTACGTATGTATTTGTTCAAGAACTAGATATTAGGATCTTACGATGTGTATAATGTTAGAACAGGATCTAAAAGGCGTATAAGATAAAATGTAATATGAGAGCTAAAGTGAATCTGTTATGCTATGCATATAGGTCAATTTATGTTTATTTATTAATTTTAATTAGAATCAAAGTATATGCCTTACAAAGAGTAACCTTACACACTGAAATAACACAGTAACAAAAGTGCCAATTAAATAATGGAGATACCTTATTTGATTTTAACGCTAAAAAATTTGAAAATGTAGGGTTGTACAGATATAAAAAATCTACACTCATTAAAAATCATTAGGATGTTTAAAAGGTTTTACTTCTTAATGGTTAAGAAAAAATAATATTGAAGATGACTTATTTAGATATTTTAATTTAATTTGCTCTTTAACTCTGTCTCTAGTCTCTAGAGGTTTATAATTTTGATTTACTATGTATTAGTAAAATTTGCATGAAAGATTCTTTTAACTGGGTAGTGGGAAGATCTGAGGCCCTGAGGAAGAGAATTAATTTTCACTTTGAAGTGTTCTTTCTTGCATAATGAATTTTCTGCTTTCCATGCCAAAATGTAGCTTTTCAAGCTACTTTCCAAATGAATGTATTTTCTTAACTTCTTGATCAAAAGGGAGATCCATCTCAGTTGAAGTTTTCTGAGTATTTCACTGCAGCCTTGAGAAACCAGAGCGAGAACCTAGCTAAGCTAAGACCAGACTTCCGGCCAAAAGGAATTGTGAGGTACATAACTGCTAAATAGTGCATGTATGTACTATTTTCACTTTAGATCCAGTTGATATTTAAAACCCAACTGAAAGAAGCCATGTCTCCTGTATGAGTACAATCTTGTGAGTTAACTCTCTGGTAAAACATTCCTTCACTAAGATTTTTAAAAAATTAAAAGCCCTTAATTAATTAAATTGTTTCATGCTAATTCTAAACCAGATCTCCACGTCCCTTTGTTCATACAGGTTATTGTCTAATGGAGGATAGGGAGATTGGAACTACTGTAAATTCTAAGAGAAGAATTTGGCATAATGAGAGATTATATTCGGAGATATCAAAAAAGTTATCTGAAGAAGTGAGCTGGAAGAAGTTGAGGGGTAAGAAAGGAAACGCATTAATAAAGAGAACCTGTGGCAAGAGGAAGCCAAGGATCTGAAAGAAGCCGAGATGGCTGGCGCTGAGATAGTCAAGGGTCGAGACTGGGGAGGAAATGGCCAGATTATGCAAGGCTTTGTAAGCTTTGCTAAAGAGTTTTATCCCACTCCTAAGAGCTCTTGAAAGACTCAGAAAAGTTTAAACAAGATTGGGAAATGAACATATTTTTCATTTCAAAGAAATAACTCTGGCTGAAGGGTGGAGAGTGGCCAGAGTAGATACAGACAAACTCATTAAAGAAGATTCTTCAATTGTTGAAGTAAGAAATAATGGTAGGTTGGGTAAGTTCATAATAAAGGTTGAGGAGGTAACAGATAGAAGCTGATGGCTATGGATAAATATGATAAGATGAAATTCACAGGCGTTGCATGATGGAATAATTTTCCACTGTGGCAGACGCATCCTGAAATGACAACCAGTGATTCATGTCTTTGTATAATCCTCTTCCCTTGAGTGCAGGTAAGGCCTTTGTCTTGCTTCTAACCAATACAATATGGCAAAGGTAATGGGATGTCACGCCCTTCATGACATTATGTGATATGAGATTCTGTCTTAGAAAAACAGAGAAAAAGAGGTACTTTGGCTGGCCTTAAAGAAGCAAATGTCACGTTGTAAACTGCTTACGGAGAGATCTGTATGGCAGGGAACTGTGGGCAGCCTCTAGGATCTGAGGACAACCTCTATGTAACAGCCAGCAAAAAGCCAGGGCCTTGTCACACAGACACGTGGTAACAAACATTACAAACAATCAAAGCTTAAAGTAGATTCTTCCCCACTCAATCCCTTAGATGAGAATACAGCCCTGCCAACACCTGAATGCAGCTTTCTGAGAACCAGCAGGAGAACCAGCTAAGTTGTGCCCAGAATCCTGACAACAGAAACCGTGACATAATAAATGAGAGTTATTTTAAGATGCTAAATTTGGTGATTTGTTACATATCAATAGATGATGAATACATCTAGAGTAATGGAGATGATCCCTAAGTTTCTGGTGCATCTCAGTGAGGGAGCATGCAATGGTAAAGACCCAGGTTTGGGGGTAGGAGCTCCATCATGAGTTTTGCTTTGAGTATATTGAATTTGAAATTCCTTAAGACACCCAAGAGGAGATGTCAATTAGGCAGTCATACATATGGTCCTAAAGCTCAACAGAAGCCATAGGCTAGATTAGTGGTGATTTTACCCCTTAAGAATCATCTGAAAACATCTACAGACATTTTTAGTTGTTATAACCAGAAGTTCCTACTGGCATCTAGTAGGGAGAAACCAAGGAATCTGCTAAACATCCTGTAATACGCAGCACAGATCCCTATGCTTCCCTCTAGAAACAAACTGTCAATAGTGCTGAGGTTGAGAAACTCTGGGCTAGTTATGTAAACCCCTTAATTTGTATGTAGGTTATGTATGAGCCCATGGGCACTGGTTAGGCTATCCAGGAAAAAGCATAAAATAAAAACACAAGATGACTTAAAATTGATCCTTCAGAAAGGTCAACATTTTGTGGCTGGATAAAGATTTAACCTGCAAAGAAAACACAGATGAGGTTGAAAGAAAGGTAGAAGAGAAAATTCTGTATTATATAAAGTTTGAGTACTTCAAGAGTTTGTCCTAAGTATTTCCCCTTCCGGCTTTACTCTCCTTTGATGATCTCATTTACTAATTTGTTTCAAGAGAAGTGACTGTTCCAGTGTTAACCCAAAGGCCTGGCTATTGTAAAACTCAATGTTGCATTATTTGATGTTGCATGATCTGGTGTTAGAGTCAGGGTTCTCCAGAAACAGGACGCATAGAATATATAGAAAAAATTTTATTATGAGGGAGTGGTTCACACAATCATGGAGGCTGAAAAGTCCCACAATCTGCCGTCTGCAAGCTGTGGGCCCAGGAAAGCCAGTGATGTAGTCATAGTCTAAATGCTAAGGCCCGAGAATACAGATGTTAATATTTGAAGGCAGGATAAGATGGGTGTTCTAGCTTATACACAAAGAGCAAGTTCACTCTTCCTTCATATGTTTTTCTTTTTGAACTCAACGGATTGAATGATGCTTCACCCACATTGGTGAGGACAATCTTCCTTACTCAGTCTACTGATTTAAATGCTAATATCTTCTGGAAACATCCTCACAGACACACCCAGTTACCTAGGCATCCCTTAGCCCAATCAAGTTGATATACAAAACTAAGCATCACAGAGTCAAAGGGCAACCTACAAAAATGGAAGATAATATTTCCAAACCTTTAACTGATAAGGGTTTGTATCCAAAATATGTAAGGCACTCCTACAACTCAGTAGCGTAAAAACAAATAACCTGGTTTAAAAATGGGCAAAGGGGTAAAGAAACATTTCTCTAAAGAAGACATATAAATGATTAACAAGTATATAAAAAGATGTTCAACATCACTAATCATTAGGTAAATGAAAATCAAAACCACAATTAAATAACATCTCACATCTGTTAGGATGGCCCTTATATTTAAAATAAATAAAGAAAAATAAATAAAAACCAAAACAGAAGTAACAAGTGTTAGTGAAGACGTAGAATACTTGGAACCCTTAGGCACTTTTGACGGGAATTACATAAAATGGTACAGCCACTATGGAAAAGAGTATGGAGGTTTCCCAAAAAATTTAAAAAAGAACTATTATATGACGCAACAATCTCACTTTGTATTTTTCAAAAAACAATTGAGAACAGGATCTGGAAAAGATATTTGCACCCTCATGTTTGTATCAGCATCATCACAATAGCCAAGAGGTGAAAACAATCTAAGTGTCCATTGGATACTTAGATTGAATGGATAAAGAAAAGTGATATATACCTACAATGGAATATTATTTGAACTTACAAAAAAAAAAAAAGAGAATCCTGTCATGTGCTACAATATGGATGAACCTTGTGGATATTTTGCTAAGTAAAATATGACAGTCACAGAAGGGCAATATTGTATGATTCCACTCTCTGAAGTCTCTCAAGTAGTCAAACTCATCAAAGCAGAACGTAGAATGGTGGTTGTCAGGGGCTAGGGGAAAAGGGAAGTGGTGAGCTGTTGTCAATGGGAATAGTTTCAGTCATACAAGATGATAAAGTTTTAGGATCTGCTGTACAACAACGTATATGTAGTTAACAATATTGTGCTGTACACATTAAAATTTGTTAAGCAGATAGATTTCATGTATGTAGTTGTTTCCACAATTAAAACAAAATAATCGTTTACCTATATTTGTCATAGCCAAAGACTGTCATAAAATTAAAGTATAAAAACACTAGTTTCATATACCAGAAACAGATACCACTGACATTTAAATCGAATATTCAAGTGGACATCAATATTATGATAGCCTTATAAGAATGAGAATAAAATTACCTGTTTATTGTGCCTAGGGAAATACTGTACCTAATTTGATCTCATCTGGGGAAATGTCTTACCTAGAACAATATATATAAATGATTTTTTTGTGTCGGTTTAATTCCTCAGGAAAAAGACCTATAATCTCCATCATTCCAATTTCTAATACTTTTGTTATGCTAATGGTAGGTTTTCAGGTGATCTCAGAATTTTCTTTTGTCTACATATTTGATGTCATTGTTTTAATGGCAAAAGTTTCCTCTATTTCTTTTCTCTACTTACATAATTTCCTATTTGCATTCACTGCAAAAAGCAAATTTGTGCTCCCACCATGTACTCTGTAAAGTGCATTTCATGGGAGTCATGTTCCTAGCCCCATTTGATCAATATTTTTTTATCCTTTGTATTTCTCACATCTAATTTACATTTGCTTGTCATAAATTGTCTTAAATTATTTGTGGAATAAGATAGAATATAACAACTAACAACTTATAATTTTAAAAGGCCACCAGAAAGTCTTGTTTTATGTGCATAAATATAGCTACAGTTTCAATTTTTTAAAACTTGTCCTTGATTCTATCTTTTAAGCTACATTTTTAAGTATGTATAATTTGGGGAGTTTATTCTTGCCTCCCCACTATGCATGAATAGAGAGAGACAATCAAGGTTTCATCTCATAGGCAAGACTAGCCTCAGTACCTTGGGATCTTGTGTGCTATTGGGACATGATTTGGTGAAGATGCATTGCAGCTGAGCTACTGCCTCTGGCAAGTGTTTAATGATGGCACCTTAGAAATGCTTTGACATTTCCATGTTGAAGGTGAGGGAGAGTACTTTAAGGAAAAAAGAATCTTAAACAAGTAGGTTGTTCTGAGAATGAAGATAAAGCATAATTCTCCCTATTGTGTCACAGAAGGTTATCACAGAAAGCATGCTGATAGAGAACAAGACCCAGCGAACTCAAAGATACTGCTACTGGGTATACCCCACCTAGCTGGTACAGTCAATATTTTGATGCTTAGAGGAGATAAAATGAGTTCAGATATGCCCCTCCCAGAACACTGTTTTAAAGCCAGGCTTATTTCCGTTTGGTTGTGCTACATATTATAGTAAAATAAGTTAGCCCATTAGGTATTGAAAACAGAGTTTTTTAAATAAATAAAGAACAAATGAAAAATTAAATAAATAGCTTCAAAAGTTATCACCTGCTTTTTTCACTCTGTCTCCAAGTGAAACTCCAAATTAATATTAGCCTAGAACAGAGATAGGGGAGGCAAGGAAGGTGTCGAAAGCCTCTCTTGTATAGCTCTCTTTGTCCTAGCCCACCCTGACCTTCACTAACTGCAATTCTGATGCCATTTGAATCATAAAATTATGTGTTCAGAGCTCCAAATGAGACTGCAGGTACAGACTGACTATATAGGTTACAGGAATCTTGCTCATTTTGCTTTTGTTATTTGTGGTATGCAACATACATTTATGTACCCAAGATTTAGGGGCAGTTACATGATAGTGTTGACATATTTGGTCATGGTCTACTGAAATTTATACATTCTTTAGCCTTGAATGGCTCTTAAGCCTGGGTCACCATAAGACTACCACCTCCTTTCTGCACTTAGGTGGCTGACTTATTGAACATGGAGCTAAGATTTTATATTGGTCCCTATTTTAAACTGTATCTCATTTAATTTCATCCTAGTCTGTTGTTATATTTTTGAGTTTCAATTCAAACACATTAATTATTCTTCAAAGCTTTAAGTCACTGCAATTGTATTTGTTTAACAAATATTAACTGAGGCCAGGCATGGTAGCTCATGCCTCTAATCCCAGCACTTTGGGAGGCTGAGGCAGGCAGATCAATTGAGATCAGGAGTTAGAGACCAACCTGGACAACACGGTGAAACCCCACCTATACTAATAACACAAAAATTAGCCACGTGTGGTGGCACATGCTTGTAATCCCAGATACTTGGGAGGCTGAGGTGGGAGGATCACTTGAACCCAGGAGGCAGAGATTGCAGTGAGCCAAGATCATGCCACTGCACTCCAGCCTGGGCGACAGAGTAAGACTCCATCTCAAAACACATGCACACACACACACACACACACACATTAACAGTACATACACAAACACATATTAACAGAGTGCTTTCTATGTACTAGTAACTATGCTAGGCAGTAGAGGTAGAATTGCAAAGATGAAGCAGACAAAATTAATTATTATTTAATCACCAATGTTAATGAAATTTTTGACTCTTCTACAGTCAAGACTTATGGTCTACTACTCCAGCCTACATATCTTGTTGCTCTATCCACACTTAACTTTCCAGCATTCACTTCACTTGCCAGTACTTTTGTATTTGTATGTCTTCAGTGTTTGTACTTCTTTCTGCCTGTTACACCCACCCATACTTCTTCTCTAAGCAAAGTTTTACTTACTTCTTCAAGTGCTAGCTCAAATGCCAACCCAGGCAAGCCATAATTGCTAATTCTAAGCAACTTGAGGGCCCCATACTCCCATTCGCCAGGCAGGGATACCTGATGGCCAAGCAAAGCCAGCACATGACACAATCCTGTTATCTTTCCCTGCTCACCACCCAATATAGAAGCTTGTTCAGTCATTTTTTCTCCCTTAAATATGTATTTCCATATTCTTCTGTAATTCCTTGCATCTCAAGCATTTTAGAGCTTTCTGCTCTCTTAAAACTATGTGCTAAAAAAACAAAGCATCCATTTTTCATGAAAAGTAATCTGACCTGCATTCTGAGCATCTTTACTGTATGTTTTCTTTATGTTCTTGCCTTAATTCAAGCTTGGTTCTCCTGTACAGAACTCGCAAGTGTAATCCACTCACTTTCTCATATTCTGTTTATGTTAGAGTCAGAACAAGTTACTATCATTGTCCTAAATCCTTAATGATGCCCCTAGATCTTTTTGCCTATAGAATTATTTGGGAACCCTTGATCTTTAATGGCTTATGTAGTACTCTGGCTATCCACTCTATCCCTCTTTGTTGTTTATCTACGAGTCTCTTGGTCATTCCACCACATTAATTGAAGGCTTTTGTTCTCTGCATCATTTCCTGTACACCAATTGCTAATATTATCTTGTACGTCTTCCAAGTCCATATGAACAATCTTAATCTCTCAGATTAATCTGTGCCTTCTCATCCTCAATGAACCTTACTTCTACTTTTCTTTACCAACCAACTCATATGTCCATACCCCCAACCTTGTCATCACCTAAAACTGGTCCACTCTAAAACTCTTAAACTCAAACAAACACAGCTGCCCATTATCCTGGCTTTATCATTCAGATTTTAGATCTGTTCTTAGATCTCAGCAAGGCACCCAGTTTCTTAATACGTCTACTTTCTTCCTATCAAAGAGCCTACCTGTGTCTCCACTTTATGTCCTTTTGTATTCATAGTGCAGTTCATCAATCACTGTCTCACCATGTCCTCAACACTCTCGTCTCTCTAAAACATCCTCACTGATTTAAACTGAATGCTTGCCTTCTATACCCTGGCCACTGAACCTTGGTAGAGAAATAAGTAGTGTGTGTCAGTGCCTAACTATAGATCAGTGGCTTGCAACATCACCAGCTCACTCATGGCTGTCTAGGAATACTTCTAGGTCTCACTACTGAAATCTCTTTCCATTCCTCACAGCAGCCACTTCAAAATGTGTATAATTATCTCAAATCTCTGGCTACATCGTTTCTCAAGATAAAACAATAACCTTAACATTACACAACAAAAATTAAGCCAATAGAATTCCCTCAGTTTTCCACACTTGATCTACAAACTTAGCTGCATCTACCTGCATGCCTTCAGTCTTCTCTCCAGTTACAACAGGAAAGGGTCTAGTGTCCCAGGTGAGGGTGATTTCTCTTCCCATGGTTTGGAACATACTTATGAATTTCTCATGGACCTACCTCTATTTCTTTCTTTAGGAGGCTTCTGACCAGCATTTCAACATGCTCAGTTCCTTCTGATCTAAAACAACAGAAATTCTTACTCAAACCAGTGTCCATTCGTTCTAAACAATTTCCTATTTCTTTCCTTCCTACCCCACAATTTAGAAAGTGCTGCTGAACACTGGCTTATATTTAGACATCTCCTATTTACTCCTCAACAAACTGTAAAACTAGACATTTCACTGAAAAATCAGATCCTGCCCAGGTTATTAATGAACTCCTTGCTGCTAAACCCAATGGAAGCTCATCTGTCCTTAGCTTAATCCACCCATTCATTCAACACATATTTACTAAGCCTTTATTATACCAAAGCCCTGAACTAGGCACTGAAGATAGAGCTGTGAATAAAAAATAAAAAGATTGCTGCCCTTGGGGATATGATTTCTAAAGGGTTACAGTGATAATAAGCTGAGTATGCACTGAGAGGTGTGCTTCTTAAATAAGTAGCCTACGCTTAAGGAAATAATTATACTTCATTCCCAATTGGCCTTTAAATCTTGCAGCCAGGGCTCCTCACAAGCTTTAAGATGGCAACTACTTTCTTGAGGGTCAGATATAACCAAATTTCTTATCTCCCTATGACATGGTTTGAATGTTTGTCCTCTCCAAATCTCATGTTGAAATGTGATCCCCAATGCTACAAGTGGGGCCTGGTAGAAAGTGATTGGATCATGGGGTCAGATTCCTCATGAATGGTTTAGCACCATCTTCTTGGTGATAAGTGAGTTCTCATTCAATTAGTCCACCTGAGATACATTGTTTGAAAGAGTCTGAAACCTCCCCAATTTCCCTCTTACTCCCTCTCTCACCATGTGACGTCGCCTGCCCTCCCTTCACCTTCCATCATGATTGTAAGCTTCCTGAAGCTGTCACCAGAAGCAGATGCTTGAGCCATCCTTGCATAGCCCACAGAACCATAAGTGAATTAAACATCTTTTCTTTATAAATTACCTAGCCTAAGGTATTCCTTTATAGAAATGCAAAAACAGGGCCGGGCACAGTGGCTCACACCTGTAATCTCAGCACTTTGGGAGGCTGTGGTGGGAGAATTACCCGAGGTCAGGAGTTCGAGACCAACCTGACCAATATGGTGAAACGCTGTCTCTACTAAAAATACAAAAATTAGCTGGGCATGATAGCAGGCACCTGTAATCCCAGCTACTTGGGAGGCTGAGGCAAGAGAATCACTTGAACCTGGGAGGCAGAGGTTGCAGTGAGGCGAGATCACACGCCACTGCACTCCATCCTGGGCGACAAGAGTAAGACTCTGTCTCAAAAAAAAAGAAATGCAGAAACAGACTAACACATCTCACTAGATATTGTATTTTGTTCCACTAAATTAATGCATATGCAATGTACTTTCTATCTTCTTTCTTATATTATTAACATGTAAATTATTTGTTATTTACACAACCATCAGCTCCTTCAGCAAAGGCTTTGTATGAAATTCTCCATTTGTCGTCCAGCTATATCCCGGAGCCTTACATATAAGAGATTTCTAAAATATTGTTAAATGAACAGATAAATAAATGCATGTGAAATAAGTGGTTTACATTAAGTCTATGGCTACTCTCCAAAAAACAAAGGCAGTTTTATTGGGTTCTATAATTCCGTGATGCATTGGAATCAACTATTAATTGCTATCACAGCTTGTTACCCTAACTCCCTGGGACATCATATTTTCTTTTAACTCTAGAAGGAAAGTTCACTGGAGATAAATGTAAAATTCTGTGTTTTAATTGTTGGCATGTAAACTAAACATAAATTTTCTGATCAGAAAAGCAATATAGAAATATGCAAACATTTCAAAGACTTAGGATATTCTGAATGCTGCTAAGTTTTTGCCAATTTTTTTAAAGAAAGATTGTACCTACAGAGATAAAATGAAATGGAGACATAGCCATTAGCATGAGAACTAGATCAATGAAGGCAGCCAGCTTGGATAATAATGTTGATATTTTCTGTAACAACATAGTGGGGTGGAACATTTATTTCAACAACAACCTGAACCATTAGTGTAATTTCATATTTTAATAGCCTATATGTGCAAATATGTTTCTAGATGTCTTCCTCAAGCAGTTGCTTGCATAATTCCAGAAATTTTGTTCAATGGAAAATCACTTGGTGGGAACATGGAAATAATTGATGCTTGGTTTAAAAATGTTTCTTTGGATGTTAAAATTAAACAAATGTAGAGAAATTTAAGATGCTAAAATTTCTGCATGCAGTTTTTTTATATTTGTGCATTACCTCAAAAGACATTTGATTTAAGCAAAGGAGTTTGCATTGCCGGGAATTTGTTTCTTTCTATTAGAATAGACACCGTTCTGGGTGGGTTGAGGTGACTCATTAATATTTTGTACTCTTTGTATTAAGAAAACTATTTTCTTCAAATTTAGAAATAAGACAGATTAGTCTTTTATAAAATAATTTGAAATTACTAAATTTTTTTTTACTTATTCCAGAAATTTCAACACATAGTTATTGAACATTGAAGTGGCCATGCTTTTCTCTCCATTAGATATTTATTTTATAAAAAAGACATTAAATTATATTCTTTCTTATCAACCAGAATCTATTCAAAGAGCAGGTAATACCAAGAGAAAAGAGGGAGAACAGCAGAGAAAGAATCACCAGGTAAACAAAGATGTGTTAGTAATGACAAAGAGGCTATGAAGTTTTGGTCTTTGATGTCATACAAATGCAGCATCAAGGGACCAGTGGGCTTTAAATAATCATTTTTATTTGGTAAGGACTTGCCAGTCATCTGTTTATAATTAACCTGAATTAGCTCATTTTTATGCTTATAATTTTCCAGTTGAATTGGAAGAGTTCAAAAACTTTTAAAACTATTTTAAGATCTACGCGTTTGTTGGCCTTCTCTTTTCCCATCATGCTATTAGGGACATTTAAAGTTTATTGTAATTATTGACTACCTCCTAGTTAAATAATAAAATCACCTTAAGTGTTATTAAAATCTTGAAAGATTAATAACATGATCAAAGAGCAGTGTCCATCCCTTAAGATGCCATGCTCAAACTTTGGTTTCATATTGCCATCTGAAAAGTTCATTACTAATTGTTGTTCCAATCTCTTCTCCTCAGTAATATGGTCTATTTTTTGAATTGATGTTAGTATAAAATTATAAACAATCTCTTTGACCATGAAAGGAATGTCTAACATGACATTTAAAAAAACAAAAAATAAAGCACAATTTTGAGGGACTCCAGAATGATCACTGATAGGCTTTCAACAGTAAATTAAGTTCATTGGAACACCATTTACCATGACAAAAAGTTCAATTATCTCTTGGTTCTCTCCCCTCCATATTGTCTGTTTTCCTCCTTCATATTTAAACATATAGGTTAAGGTCTCTCACTTAATATTTTAATGGTATGATTTAATTAATTCTTCCATAGTGTATATGCACATTATATTTTACCTAATAAATATGAACAGTAGTTATGAGAGATTCCTTGAGTGAAAATTTTATTATTCTCATGGTAGTTGGGATGGTTGGAAAAAAAGTACTATTAACTTACAAAATTTAAATTCTTTTTTTATGTTAAAACCATTTACCACCGTTACACATTCACTCATTTAACACATATCTGTTAGATGCCTACTGAATAGCAGACATTGTGCTACATTCATGGGACCCTTTTGGAAGCCCAGAGTTTACTTGAGGATGAAATTGTCTAACAAATGTATAGCTTCCAAACGTTCATTTCTCTACTGAATAGTAACCAAAACTCTGGCATATTGCACAGATTCAAATGTTGACAGGAAGGAAATACATTAGAAAAAATGTGGGCTTGCATTTTAGACTGTCGTTTGTATAAAATATGCTAGTATGAAGTAATATTCCTTTTACTTTAAGGAATATGGGCTGCAAAATATTTGAAGGACTGTGTTATACAGCAAACAAGTAAGAATGACCAGCCAGAAGTTTGCTGATGCTTGCTCTGACTGGACACAATTTTTACCACTACTTGTGGCTCACAGCTGCTGCCTAAAATGTTTCAGAATTGTTTAGGTGTAACACTTAATATGTAAATTCCCCATATTAAGTAGGATATGCATATGCTTTATCAATCAAAGCACAATATTTCTGAGAGTAAAAGAGTGTTATGAGTTATTATACTGGGATAACTGACAAATTGGGACTATCTAAGCCACAGGCATATGGTCTTGTTAGTATCAGGGGACCTGAGCATATATAACTCTTCCATAAATTTTTCTTTTAATGGAAATTCTGCAAAGTTAAGATGTGAATTCAATTTGGGTTGCAGTTAGAAATATTCTTGATCTGCATTTTGTTCTATGCTTTTAACTAAATTACTTTAAAAACATGTTATTATATAATTTATTTTAATCGTTATCATTAATCATTTATGTGAAGAAAAAGAGGGAAAGAGAAATATAGAGAGAGATATTATAAAAATGCCAAATATGGGACTACATATAATATATACAATTGAAGTTAATCTATCTCTTGCAGAGGGAAGTACAAAGCATTGTTTTCCTCAACATTATTATCACTTAATCATCTCTTTTTTGACATCCAAAGATGCTTTTTGCATCACAGCTCTAACATAATTTCTCTGCAGCTAGATAAGTCCCCACAGCTGGTAAATAGAGCTGCGATTTGAACCCAAGCAGTGTGAGTTCCTGAGGTTCATATGTAACTCCTTTCCTTATTGCCTCACTATGAAGTGGCTCTAGTTGTCCTATTAGGCAGCTCACACCTATTATATAGCTTATTCGCCAAAAGCCCTGAAGACCACATCCTCAGTTGAATCCAAAATACAAGTCCTTATGCTGAGTACTACCATTTAGAGTGGTTTTCCATATGTGCTTCATAAGCATGTTGCGGCATGAGTTATTTTGTAAAAGTTAGGTGCAATTTTTCTATTACAAGACACTCTTAGCATTGGATGCTTTGTCACCTTCTCCCACTTGCTTCAGCTTAGTGGGAATCTAGGTAATCAATCAAGGAGATGGTTAATGGGAAAAGATATGACTGTTTCTTCTACACACACACATGCACACACACACACATACACACACTATGTAATATGTGTGCCTGCCATCACTACCAACCTAAAATAAGTAAAATTGATTTTTTACTATTTCCTCTTCCAAGACTGAACTTAATAGGCATTTTAATCTTAGATTTCGCACAAATGAAAGAGTTAAAAAGTGTTGAAAGAGTTGAATGACTTGATTTAATTTTTCCCAGTTACTGAAAGCACTTAAGGAGGGGGCCAGGAGACCCTTGTTTAAAAAAACTTATAAAAGTTGATTAATAATTTCCAAAACTCAAGAATTTTTAAAAGTTAATTTTTGGGTCTCTATGAATCTCTCAGTATTTTACATGAAATCTTACTCCTAGTGTAGTAATTTCTACAATGATCCTAAGATAATTTACCATTAAGTTAATATAACTTTAAAGAGAAGAGGGCCTGTTATTTTATGCTTGGTTTGACTATAGTTATTGGCTATATCATTAAAAGATATAAAGATTCACTCTAGTCAACCTTTAGGTCATATGATGGCCCTGGGGTCAGTAGCTTTATAAAATGCCACTATATGGTTTGTTTGAAGATTCTGGCCTTTAATAACATTCAAGGAAAAGAAGCACATCTTAAGTGTGTATAATGGTCAACTTCATTATCACATTCATGGCCATTACCTTCATTGTTAGTAACTACTGACTTACAAAAAATAAAGTGTCAGTCATATTCACTTAAGTGAAAAAATATGAAAAACTCATTTTGAATACTTCAATATGTCATAGTTATGTTAAGCTGTGATTATACTTCCTAATATAAAAGATTAGCCAAATTAAAGTATGTAGTCATTTTCTGTATTTCAGTAAATTTCATTTATAAATCATTAAATATAGCTGGATTGTACTAAAAGATAAATTGTTAGATGCTATGTGCATCTCCTGTATTTAATGTCAATAATAACAGTTACCAACATCTATATAAAGCTGTCTGTGTGTCCCCATTCTCATCTTTTCATATATACTTAGTTCATCTTTATAATTACTGCATGAACTAGGTAGGTACTTTTAACATAGATAAGGGGAGGCATAAAGAAATTAAACAGATTGTTCAAGATCATATACAGATAGGGAAGCAGCAGGACTTGAACCCAGATAGTACAACTTGAGCATTCATACTCTTAATCACCACATTATATTGCTTCTTCAGTAAATAGGAACATTAAAATTAGACCAAAGTATTAATAAAAACTCCTATTGGATCTGCATAAGTTTCTTCTCAGAGAAATACCAAATTCAATCTCATTAGATGGCTAAAAGAAGCCAGAGGTTGGACAGTAATCAGTTATCCATCAGAATAAAGTACTGAATACCCATTTTTCTAAGTCAGTGCCAACTATGTCAGGAGGCTGGGGGCCAATGACAGGTCATTCAGAGTTTTGGATCTAACATTGTACATACTACAAAGGATAAATAGTTGGGGTGATGTTCACTTGCAAGTCTTGAATATGGCTTTTGTTTCCACAGGTTTATTATCAAATCATATTTACAGATTCTTGAATAACCTTCTTACTTGGAAAGGGCATATATTGATGTTATTTTAAGATCCCTGTACTAACTCATGACTGGCTTACACAGGAGTACCTAGAAGCAGAGACTGGGTCAGGGATTCAGGTACTTGTGTACTGTTGCGGGAATGCTCAGAGGGGGAAAAGCAGTTTTGGGGGCACGGTAGGTCAGAGGACGACACAAGAAAGGATGTGAGCTCAGTTATAGTCTATTTCAGTCTGATCTCAAGGGAGACTATGAGGTGTTTTGGAACACGTATGACTCCACAGAGGTGTCCCATCTTGAGGCAAAGAATCCACTTTTTACCTCTGTAACACCACAATTCTCTGGAGAAGAGCACTTGTAGACAGGAGCAGCCAGCACTCACAGCAGCTAGAAGATGGGTGAACTGACTGGTAAAAGAAATCTGGATGAGTACCAACAGCATCCACTAAATCCTTCTTGTAAAGAAGATAGACAGATGACAATTAACTTGTAGTGTAATTTGGTATCATCATTCAGATAAGCAAAACATATTTTTAAAAAAGCATAATAACAAAGAGGAGGAAAGAACAAATCCTGTCTGAGGCAACTGGAAAAGGCTTCCCATATCATTTTGAGGATTCAGTGCAAAATGGAAATGTCAGGTGCCATGTTCAAATTATTAAGAATTTCAAGATGGTGACAGAGCATTAAACCAAGCATGGAGCCCTCTTCCAAGGGTAGGACTCTGCAATGACACAGGTTGCTTGTCTATGAAGCTGACACCGATGGTGAAGAATCTGTGAACAGTCAAGAACCCACAGGATCTTGGAGGAGAAAAACTAAAAACCGCAATCTGCAATCTGCCAGAAACAAAAACATCTGGCAGCAGTGCAGAAGATGGCCAGGCAATCAGTTTTGCGACAAACTCATGGTGTTTTCTAGGCAAGTTAGATGTCTCATTACTCATGTTGATGAAGCAAAATGTTCAATCTTCAAAAAGTATGGCCACTTCCTGTTGTAGATTAGTTAAAATCTGTAATAGTCAATTCTGTGTGAAGAAATAATAATTATATTTCCCTAATGAATAGTTTTCTTCAAATTATTTATGATCTGATAAATCCTGTTTCTAGTTACTATGTTTCAGAAATAAGCAATTTTATAGGAGCACAATATAGAGTTCCAATATTCACACTCAGAGGTCAAGATTCAAGAACTGAGTAAAGAAAACTAAAATGAATGGATATGACAACGTATTCTTGACTACATGCCACATTCACACATGAAGATAACAAAAGATTCTGGTATTTACTTAGCTTTCACTTTGGGCCCACATCACTTAATAGCAAAATACATGTTAAAATTCTGTTTCCTCTGTAAGCAGAGAACAGCTTAATTCCACCTTCTCTACTCAAGCTTGCTCTAAAATATTTCCTCATGAATCAAGGATTTAATAATATATTTTAGCATGCTGTAAGCTAATAAAAGACTGCCATGCTATTATTTTTATAAGGTGTTTAAAACTAAAATTAAGTAATTTTGCATATTAACAGTGTGTGTTCAAATTCTGTATTTAACTTATAATAGCTATAGTTAGGCATCTGTATCAACCACACTATATCCTCTGGTTTAAACTTCTCTCTGCCCCTTCAATAGTAACCAAGACCAGCATGGAAACATCTGGGGTCAGGAAGTTATCTCTAGGATTTACATTTAGGAAAGGCTAAACTTCTGAAGCTGATCTTCAGGTCTAGAAGTCTATAGTTCTGAGCCAAAAAAGTGCTCTCCATCATATCTCATATTGCTCTGTTGGCAGCCTGTCATTTGGCCCGTTCTGGTGTCTGGAGAGCTGTGTTCCACAATAAACCTAAAAACACTGATCAAGCTGGGTGGTGTGGCTCATGCCTGCAATCCCAGCACTTTGAGAAGCCAAGTCAGGAGGATTGCTTGAGCCTAGGATTTCAAGACCAGTCTGGACATTATGGTGGGACCTCTCTGCAAGAAATTTTAAAACAGCCAGGAGTGGTGGTGCACTCCTGGAGTCCCAGCTACTGGGAAGGCCAAGTTGAGAGAATCACTGAAGCCTGGAAGGTCAAGGCTGCAGTGAGCCATGATCACACCACTGCACTCCAGCCTGGGCAACAGATCAAGACTCCATCTCAGTTTACCTTAGATGATCAGTTTGGCTGATTACAGTTGAAAAAGTGAGGAGAATCTGAAAATAATAACAATTTAAAAGAGAGATAAGGCCATTAGGAGGATAATACAACTCAATGCTTCTTATAGCAAGTTTCTTTCTTATTTTAATACATTGGAGAGAAAACAAACCAAAACACAAAAAATATTTATATGGGAGCAATCCATCCCACAGAGTTGGATGTAAATTAGGAAAAAAAGAGAAAACTATCTATTTTCACCACATTACAGAAAATAATTCTGTATAACACAATTTTATCATTGAACAGTATCATTTCACAACCCCTCTCCATGAAGCAGTTTATTGCAGAGTGGTCATTTTATTCAGACATTAAAATTTAAAAATCAAAAACATAGCAGATTTCAGAAGATAAGGAAATGAGTGAAAAAGAATTAAGTCCATACTAACTGCTTCCCCCTAGAGAAATAACACCTTTTCAGTAAACTCTAAATATAGGTTTTTCTTTTATTTTGCTTTTCTCCTAGGGTACAGTAGACATGACATACCTTTTAAGGTCTCAATTATGGATTATTCCTGTATAACAGCTGAGACCAATTTTAAAAATATATCAAGCTAGTATAATTAAAGTTATTTTGGGTCTGACTAATTACAGTGTATAGTATGAAGATAAAACTGTTATTGTGTCATCTGTCTTTACATAGGAATCAGTTATAATTTATTATTTTTAAGTGAAAGAAACAACATAAATCCCCAATGAGTGGCACTTCTAGGACCCAAGCATCTCTCCCCAAGGTTCTTGCCACTTGGCAGCTGTAGTGTATTCAGGCTGTAAGAGCATCAAACTGGGGGTTTGTGGAAAAGGAAAGCAGAAGTGAGATCGCTCAGATCCGCGTGTTCTAGGTAGGAGACGTAATTAGACCACAGCAGTGGCTATAAAACAGGGAGCTGTCAATGGAGTCGGCATCTCTTTTTGAGGTGGAAGCAGCATAATTTGATGATAGATTAGATTTCAATTAAAATTGAGTCTTTCAAAGACTTATAAAAGATCCAAGAAAGCAATGCTTCTAAACCTAGTCTTATAAAATTAATGTGACACTCCAAATGTACTACTTTGAAAAGTTGCCTCAATTCTTTTATATTATATTCCCTCATATCTTTATAAAGGCACCCAAATACACTAACAATAGTTTAAAATAAGTATTATCAGGACCTACCCTAGGAATAGATGGAGTAGTAAGACCATGTGATGCCCCCATATAATGTTCCTCTCATCACTACTGTCCAGGGCTTGTCACTATGAAATGTCACTGTTACCAGTGCCTTCAAGCATCTATGGCAATATGATGAATTGAGATTATATGGACAGCTCCCTTTCCCAACCACCCCCTGAAAACTCTTACATGCTTACTGTTAAGAAATAAGCCTCAATGAGAGTATAAGCAGCCATAAGAAACAGAAGAATCAGCATTTCTAGGGCTGTAAATAATAGAACAACTTGAAATAGGGTTTAAAATGATTAAGAAATTGCTTCCTTTAAACTTGAAGTAAATTCAGTTCTCCATTAAAATGCAAACAACCCTGGAAAGTATAATACTTTATATCTAAAAATTTAAAATATTGTTAGATAGACTTTAGTTCATAGAACTGAATTAATGACTATGGACCATGCATGATCAGCTTTTTTGTTTTTTTTCTTTATTCATATTATATTGAATCTCCATAAACTTAACTAACCTTACAACTAGAGCACTGACAATAATTCACACCTATCTCTCTGTTATTCTCTTATCCCATTGCCATCAATTTGCTTTTCAGATAATTGAGAGTTGAAGTCTATGAGAGTGGGATAAAGAATTAGCTATCTGAGATTAGGAGTTGAGATGTTTTGAAGGATAATAAAGGAAAAATAGAAGAACAAAGACAAATTTTTTCTACCTCAGAATTCAGTTAAGGGCTTCCTGGATACCTTACATCAACATGTCAGTCAATATATGGACAACTAATTAAAATGACAGAAAAATTAAAGTTTATTCCCCAAATTTTCTTTTTCTGAAAAATCATGAGTAGAAATTAAAGCAAAGTTGGTAGCACAAATTTCAATCAAAGCATTTCTTAGAAATAATAAACCACAGACTTTCATGTAGCTAGTCTAACTTCAATTAGATTCTCCCTGACAACTGCACTATCTCAACTAATTATAATCTTTGCGTGCACGCAACTCCTACTGTTTCCAATATAACCATATGAATATAAAATATAAGATTTCCCACATCCAGCCATCTTTTTATATAGATATCTGTTTCAAATAGTCTCTGGATTTACTATAACCAAAACTTCTTAAAATGAGAACCGATGCTAAAATATACCTAACCAACATAACTCAGTCTGGAGATTTACGAGTGACCATGTTTTACAATTAAAGTTGGAAGTCATTAAAATATCATTTTTATCACTTACATCAAAATGTCATTTTCCACACTAATCCAGAAAAAAGGGACAAAATAAGAACATTCAAATTAATCTGGGAACATAAATTACCAGTTATTATTCATATATATATATATTTATATATATTTACACACACACGTATGTGTGTGTAGACACATTAGAAACATAGTCTCTCTGTGTTGCCCAGACTACAGTGCAACTGCTATTTATAGCCATAATTATAGAGCACTGCAGCCTCCAGGTCCTGGCCTCAAGAAATCCTCCTTCCTCGGCCACCCAAGTAGGTGGGTCTACAGGTGCGCACCACTCCGCTCTGTTTAGCTAAGCATTTTTTATTAAGAACACAAAGGGAGGGCTCATGAGATTTCTTTATGAGGCAATTAAAAAAATTCTTCATTATATACTATATACATCAACCCTTTGGATAAAGTCTCTTCCAACATTTCCTATTACAAAGGAGCTTTTTTAAGTTCACACATATAACTATACAGGCTAGTTCTTTGGTGGGTACCTTTCTAGTATTGCTTAGTATTCAAGTGTCTTGCCTGAAAAAATACAGGGTGGTTGAACCTATTTTGATTGCTATTCATAACAATGTTTACATTTTATAGAATAGCATCTATAATTTTCTACAGTAGTCCTTTACTCAGTTGTTACTTTTAAGAATTTTACTGTATCATTCTTAGTCTCTGTCAAAACAAATACAACTGGACATGAGAGAAAGGGATAAAATTTTATGTCATTGCCTTGTAATAATAAGACAACATTTCCTATATTAATTAGCACCTATACAAGTAAATTAATGGAAAAAAAGAACAGTACTTTAAAATGTACCAAGTTAGTTCCTTTTTCAGAAAAGAACTGGATTTAATTTTGGTCACTACACAAACAATTTAGTGTACAGTTCAATAATCCTTAAGGAGTATCAAGTAAATCAGTACCTAATCTATTGCGGCCCCAGAAAATTTGTAACACAGGTAAAGTGTATGTTAATCTCCCCTATTTTATGTGTATAATTTATATACATACCGATATATAAGATTTCCCACATCCAGCCATCTTTTTACATAGATATCTGTTATATCTGTCATATATAGATATATACCGATATATATAAATGATATATAAATGATTTATTGACATATAAATGATATATAAAATGATTTTATATATCAATATATAAATGATATATATACAATAAGGGGATGAACATATACTCTACCTGTTTTACAATTTATATCATTTATCAATTTATATATATCATATATATGATACATATAAAATAGGGGGATGAACATATACTCTACCTGTTTTTATTAAATATATAAAATATATGTAATATATTTTCCTTCTTCATCTTCCACTTCACTCTCACTCCTCTTAGGCATTGGTAACCACAAGCTACCCTCTTCTCAACCCATATACGCTTAACCTCACTACAAATGCCACATAATTGCTCACTTCTACAGTGTTTTTTTAATCCCCCATTCTTGAAACCTGAGGAAACCCCAAATCCTAGAACCAAGATGTTAATAAACAAACTAAAATAGTATAATGTGTTGCCTCTCCAGTACTGCACACATTTTAAAAGGGAAGCTTCATTATTTTTCTCCCAAGGAAATTTTTAAAAAGAATTCATTGCATTCTTTCAAAGGAAAACATATATATATAATGGTGAGATTTGAAGCAAAATTTCAGTAAAAATTAAAAGTAAGTAAAGTACAGAAGTTAAAAAGAAGTAAACAATAAAACTGGAGAAAAATCCGAAAATGTCCCTGTCTCACGGCTTTGAAGAGAATAGTGGTTCTCCCAGCACGCAGCTGGAGATCTGAGAACGGGCAGACTGCCTGCTCAAGTGGGTCCCTGACCCCGAGCAGCCTAATTGGGAGGCAGCCCCCAGTAGGGGCAGACTGACGCCTCACATGGCCGGGTACTCCTCTGAGACAAAACTTCCAGAAGAACAATCAGGCAGCAGCATTTGTGGGTCACCAATATCCGCTGTTCTGCAGCCACCGCTGCTGATACCCAGGCAAACAGGGTCTGGAGTGGAACTCTAGAAAACTCCAACAGACCTGCAGCTGAGGGTCCTCTCTGTTAGAAGGAGAACTAACAAACAGAAAGGACATCCACACCAAAAACCCATCTGTACGTCACCATCATCAAAGACCAAAAGTTGATAAAACCACAAAGATGCAGAAAAAAACAGAGCAGAAAAACTGGAAACTCTAAAAAGCAGAGTGTCTCTCCTCCTCCAAAGGAACGCAGCTCCACACCAGCAACGGAACAAAGCTGGACGGAGAATGACTTTGACGAGTTGAGAGAAGAAGGCTTCAGACAATCAAACTACTCCGAGCTACAGGAGGAAATTCAAACCAATGCCAAACAAGTTAAAAACTATGAAAAAAAAATTAGACGAATGGATAACTAGAATAACCAATGAAGAGAAGTCCTTAAAGGAGCTGATGGAGCTGAAAGCCAAGGGTTGAGAACTACGTGAAGAATGCAGAAGCCTCAGTAGCCGATGTGATCAACTGGAAGAAAGGGTACCAGTGATGGAAGATGAAATGAATGAAATGAAGCAAGAAGGGAAGTTTAGAGAAAAAAGAATAAAAAGAAATGAACAAAGCCTCTGAGAAATATGGGACTATGTGAAAAGACCAAATCTACGTCTGATTGGTGTACCTGAAAGTGACGGGGAGAATGGAACCAAGTTGGAAAACACTCTGCAGGATATTATCCAGGAGAACTTCCCCAATCTAGCAAGGCAGGCCAACATTCAGATTCAGGAAATACAGAGAATGCCACAAAGATATTCCTCGAGAAGAACAACTCCAAGACACATAATTGTCAGATTCACCAAAGTTGAAATGAAGGAAAAAATGTTAAGGGCAGCCAGAGAGAAAGGTCGGGTTACCCACAAAGGGAAGCCCATCAGACTAACAGCTGATCTCTCGGCAGAAACTCTACAAGCCAGAAGAGAGTGGGGGCCAATATTCAACATTCTTAAAGAAAAGAATTTTCAACCCAGAATTTCCTATCCAGCCAAACTAAGCTTCATAAGTGAAGGAGAAATAAAATACTTTACAGGCAAGCATGTGCGGAGAGATTTTGTCACCACCAGGCCTGCCCTAAAAGAGCTCCTGAAGGAAGCACTAAACATGGAAAGGAACAACCGGTACCAGCCACTACAAAAATATGCCAAAATGTAAAAACCATCAAGGCTAGGAAGAAACTGCATCAACTAATGAGCAAAATAACCAGCTAACATCATAATGACAGGACCAAATTCACACACAACAATATTAACTTTAAATGTAAATGGGCTAAATGCTCCAATTAAAAGACACAGACTGGCAAACTGGATAATGAGTCAGGACCCATCAGTGTGCTGTATTCAGGAAACCCATCTCACGTGCAGAGACACATATAGACTCAAAATAAAGGGATGGAGGAAGATCTATCAAGCAAATGGAAAACAAAAAAAAGGCAGGGGTTGCAATCCTAGTCTCTGATAAAACAGACTTTAAACCAACAAAGATCAAAAGAGACAAAGAAGGCCATTACATAATGGTAAAGGGATCAATTCAACAAGAAGAGCTAACTATCCTAAATATATATGCACCTAATACAGGAACACCCAGATTCATAAAGCAAGTCCTTAGTGACCTAAAAAGAGACTTAGACTCCCACACAATAATAATGGGAGACTTCAACACCCCACTGTCAACATGAGACGGATCAACGAGACCGAACGTTAACAAGGATACCCAGGAATTGAACTCAGCTCTGCACCAAGTGGATCTAATAGAAATCTACAGAACTCTCCACCCCAAATCAACAGAATATACATTTTTTTTCAGCACCACACCACACCTATTCCAAAATTGACCACATAGTTGGAGTAAAGCACTCCTCAGCAAATGTAAAAGAAAAGAAATTATAACAAACTGTCTCTCAGACCACAGTGCAATCAAACTAGAACTCAGGAATAAGAAACTCACTCAAAACCGCTCAACTACATGGAAACTGAAAAACCTGCTCCTGAGTGACTTCTGGGTACATAACGAAATGAAGGCAGCAATAAAGATGTTCTTTGAAACCAATGAGAACAAAGACACAACATACCAGAATCTCTGGGACACATTCAAAGCAGTGTGTAGAGGGAAATTTATAGCACTAAATGCCCACAAGAGAAAGCAGGAAAGATCCAAAATTGACACCCTAACATCACAATTAAAAGAACTAGAAAAGCAAGAGCAAACACATCCAAAAGCTAGCAGAAGGCTAGAAATAACTAAAATCAGAGCAGAACTGAAGGAAATAGAGACACAAAAAACCCTTCAAAAAATTAATGAATCCAGGAGCTAGTTTTTTGAAAAGATCAACAAAATTGATAGACCGCTAGCAAGACTAATAAAGAAGAAAAGAGAGAAGAATCAAATAGATGCAATAAAAAATGATAAAGGGGATATCACCAGCAATCCCACAGAAATACAAACTACCATCAGAGAATACTATAAACACCTCTATGTAAATAAACGAGAAAATCTAGAAGAAATGGATAAATTCCTCGAAACATACACCCTCCCAAGACTAAACCAGGAAGAAGTTGAATCTCTGAATAGACCAATAACAGGTTCTGAAATTGTGGCAATAATTAATAGCTTACCAACCAAAAAAAGTCCAGGACCAGATGGATTCACAGCCGAATTCTACCAGAGGCACCAGGAGGAGCTGGTACCATTCCTTCTGAAACTATTCCAATCAATAGAAAAAGAGGGAATCCTCCCTAACTCATTTTATGAGGCCAACATCACCCTGATACCAAAGCCTGGCAGAGACATAACCAAAAAAGAGAATTTTAGACCAATATCCTTGATGAACATTGATGCAAAAATCCTCAATAAAATACTGGCAAACCAAATCCAGCAGCACATCAAAAAGCTTATACACCATGATCAAGTGGGCTTCATCCCTGGGATGCAAGGCTGGTCCAACATACACAAATCAATAAATGTAATCCAGCATATAAACAGAACCAATGACAAAAACCACATGATTATCTCAATAGATGCAGAAAAGGCCTTTGACAAAATTCAATAACCCTTCATGCTAAAAACTCTCAATAAATTAGGTATTGATAGGACGTATCTCAAAATAATAAGAGCTATCTATGACAAACCCACAGCCAATATCATACTGAATGGGCAAAAACTGGAAGCATTCCCTTTGAAAACTGGCACAAGACAGGGATGCCCTCTCTCACCACTCCTATTCAACATAGTGTTGGAAGTTCTGGCCAGGGCAATCAGGCAGGAGAAGGAAATAAAGGGTATTCAATTAGGAAAAGAGGAAGTCAAATTGTCCCTGTTTGCAGATGACATGATTGTATATCTAGAAAACCCCATTGTCTCAGCCCCAAATCTCCTTAAGCTGATAAGCAACTTCAGCAAAGTCTCAGGATACAAAATCAATGTGCAAAAATCACAAGCATTCTTATACACCAATAACAGACAAACAGAGAGCCAAATCATGAGTGACCTCCCATTCACAATTGCTTCAAAGAGAATAAAATACCTAGGAATACAACTTACAAGAGATGTGAAGGACCTCTTCAAGGAGAACTACAAACCACTGCTCAATGAAACAAAAGAAGATACAAACAAATGGAAGAACATTCCATGCTCATGGGTAGGAAGAATCAGTATCATGAAAATGGCCATACTGCCCAAGGTAATTTATAGATTCAATGCCATCCCCATCAAGCTACCAATGACTTTCTTCACAGAATTGGAAAAAACTACTTTAAAGTTCATATGGAACCAAAAAAGAGCCTGCATCGCCAAGTCAATCCTAAGCCAAAAGAACAAAGCCAGAGGCATCAAGCTACCTGACTTCAAACTATACTACAAGGCTACAGTAACCAAAACAGCATGCTACTGGTACCAAAACAGATATAGATCAATGGAACAGAGCAGAGCCCTCAGAAATAATGCCGCATATCTACAACCATCTGATTTTTGACAAACCTGACAAAAATAAGCCATGGGGAAAGGATTCCCTATTTAATAAATGGTGCTGGGAAAACTGGCTAGCCATATGTGGAAAGCTGAAACTGGATGCCTTCTTTACACCTTATAGGAAAATTAATTCAAGATGGATTAAAGACTTACATGTTAGACCTAAAACCATAAAAACACTAGAAGAAAACCTAGGCAATACCATTCAGGACATAGGCATGGGCAAGGACTTCATGTCTAAAACACCAAAAACAATGGCAACAAAAGCCAAGATTGACAAATGGGATCTAATTAAACTAAAGAGCTTCTGCCCAGCAAAAGAAACTACCATCAGAGTGAACAGGCAACCTACAAAATGGGAGAAAATTTTCGCAACTTACTCATCTGACAAAGGGCTAATATCCAGAATCTACAATGAACTGAAACAAATTTACAAGAAAAAAAACAAACAGCCCCATCAAAAAGTGGGCAAAATATATGAACAGACACTTCTCAAAAGAAGACATTTATGCAGCCAAAAAACACATGCAAAAATGCTCATCATCACTGGCCATCAGAGAAATGCAAATCAAAACCACAATGAGATACCATCTCACACCAGTTAGAATGGGCATCATTCAAAAGTCAGGAAACAACAGGTTCTGGAGAGGATGTGGAGAAATAGGAACACTTTTACACTGTTGGTGGGACTGTAAACTAGTTCAACCATTGTGGAAGTCAGTGTGGCGATTCCTCAGGGATCTAGAACTAGAAATACCATTTGACTCAGCCATCCCATTACTGGGTATATACCCAAAGGACTATAAATCATGCTGCTATAAAGACACATGCACACGTATGTTTATTGCGGCACTATTCACAATAGCAAAGAGTTGGAACCAACCCAAATGTCCAACAACGATAGACTAGATTAAGAAAATGTGGCACATATACACCATGGAATACTATGCAGCCATAAAAAATGATGAGTTCATGTCCTTTGTAGGGACATAGATGAAACTGGAAACCATCATTCTCTGCAAACTATCGCAAGGACAAAAAACCAAACACCACATGTTCTCACTCATAGGTGGGAATTGAACAATGAGAACACATGGACACAGGAAGGGGAACATCACACTCCGGGGACTGTTGTGGGGTGGGGGGAGGGGAGAGGTGGGGGGGCAGGGGGGAGGTGGGGCAACGGGTGAGGGATAGCATTAGGAGATATACCTAATGCTAAATGAGGAGTCAATGGGTGTAGCACACCAACATGGCACATGTATACATATGTAACAAACCTGCACATTGTGCACATGTACCCTAAAACTTGAAGTATAATAATAATAAAATTTTAAAAATAAATAAATAAATAAATAACAAATTGAAGAAAAATCCCAGGCAAGAAAGCCTCTTCACCACATAGCAGCTGTCTTCTTTGTGTACTTTTAAGGCTTTCCATGGGTATGAGCTCCAGCAAGCTCCTATCAGCCTTTCATGGAGCCAGAATATATCCACACTGGCATCTTTCCCTCATGCTTACCAGGTTCTCTCTACCGCCAACTTCATATCCACTTGCACATCTCTGCTCAGAACACTGGTCACTCCCTCAGGAAAGCCATTCATAACCTCCCAAACCAAGCCAATCTCCTCCCCATAATAAGCATGAGACATGCCATATACCACCCTTTTGAGCACTGGACACAGTTTGAATTATACATCTATTTGCTTGACTATTTAAAGTACCATCCTATAAAATTTACAGATGAATGAATCATGTTTCTTTGCTCATAAATTCATCTCTACCTCCTACAGTTGTGTCTGGCACAGAATAGATGCTCAATAAATTACATGCTGGATAAATGAATGGTTTTGATGCATAATAGGAAATGCCACCCCATCAACTAACTAAAGACTGAATATTAATGTTTTGGCATCCCTTTTAACTCAATCTTACAAATATAAATTATTTCATTTACTTGGTGGCAAGCACAAAGGTGAGTAAGGTAACCTCTGCTCTCAAGGGGCTGATAGCCTGAAAATGGTGGAAGATATATAATTAAAAATGTGACTGCAACAACTGTTAATACAACTGACTGCTTAATATACGTTAGCCACTGTTCTAGGCCTTTTGACCCTCACAACAACCCTATGATGGAGGTACTAGCATTAACTTGTACAGGATCACACAGGTTATATATGGAGGAATCAGGATTCTGATTTCAGTCGATCTGTGTCCGCAGCCATTATTCTTAGCATCAACACAACACTGCCTCTCCTGAGAATAAGAACATTATAAAGCCTCATAAAAAGTTCTATGAAAATTCACTATGTGGGAAACTTGCAAAAGCAAAACAATATTTCATCGGGCTTTGGATATTGGGTAAGAGATGCTCACCAGTAAAAAAAATAGAGAAGGAGGAAGACAATCCAGGCAGAGAATAGAAGACAAAAAATCAGAGTCTTGAATATGCACTTATAATATATGTACCAAAATAGGTACCAAACACCAGATCAGAGGGAGTGCTAAAAATCAGATAAAAATTAAATTAAGGCCAGGTGAAAGACTTTGAATCCTAGGTGAAAATGTTTTAAGTTTATTTTTAAATGATGAGATAGCACTGAAAGATTTTAATCAAGTATTGGTTTTATTAGAATGATGTTTGACAAGTTCAGTTTAGGCAGACTGCAGGAACCTTGCTTGCTCTTCTGCCTCTCCATGACATTATTTCCACCACTGCTTCAATTTCCACCTCAAGTATCAGCTCCTTACGGAAGTCTTTTCTAACTATGTCTCACCAACTTACTCAGACTCACCCTTTTAGTTTCTTAAATTATTTTCATAGTTCTCCTGGAGTTTTATTCTAACAGCTATTACAGCTTGCAATTATGTTCATGGGTAAACCAGAGTCCTGAGATAAGAAAGAGTTTGATTTCACATAAAATGGGAAGTTATCAATAGTTGAAGCCATAGTAATAAATGAGATAAACCAAGAATAACTTGTCAAGCGAAAGACAAAGAAGTGGACGAGAAATACCAGTAGAATACCATCACAGTCAGTTTAGGCCGAAGCAGATCCAGGGGAAATAGCCAAAAAAAGAATCCACGGAAGCAGACAGAAAACCAAGAAAGAGGTGTTCACATGGTAGTCAGGAGCTGTGATAAAATCAAGGAGATATTGGTCTTAAGGGACAAATGCTATACAGAAATCAGGTAAGAGGAAGAAAAAAAACAGCAATAGATTTGTTTTTTTCCAGAATAACTCTTACTTACCATTTCTTATTTGCCTGTTTCTATCTAGAAAAGAGAAAAGAACCACCTGAGCAAAGGAAATCTGCAACTTGAATTCACTAAATAAGTTGGTATGTGGTACAAAACTCAAGTCAATAACTTTAAAATTGACTTGCTGTTCATGGCATTAATGTAAACTGATGGGCAAGGTGGCCCTGCCTACAGCTTTGATTTTCAATACAAGATAAAAATCATTCCCATTGGTGATTTTTATCTCATATCATCAAAGGACAAAGCATAATACTTGATTTTCCCCTTTATTTAAGAAATCAGGCCGGGCGCGGTGGCTCACGCTTATAATCCCAGCACTTTGGGAGGCCGAGGCGGGCGGATCACGAGGTCAGGAGATCGAGACCACAGTGAAACCCCGTCTCTACTAAAAATACAAAAAATTAGCCGGGCGTGGTGGCGGGCGCCTGTAGTCCCAGCTACTCGGAGAGGCTGAGGCAGGAGAATGGCGTGAACCCGGGAGGCGGAGCTTGCAGTGAGCCGAGATCGGGCCACTGCACTCCAGCCTGGGTGACAGAGCAAGACTCCGTCTCAAAAAAAAAAAAAAAAAAAAAAAGAAATCATCTGCTAAACTGATACTGCAAAATCTCAAAACAATTTTTAAATTCTGATAAAATTAGATTCTGATCCACAGTGGTCTTGAATATAATTGTGGTTTGCCAACACTGCACAAATTTGACTCATTTATCCAGCACTAAGCATTTCATAATATAAAAATAGTAGGAGGGGAATTACATTACAACATTTTAAAAAAGTAATCATCCTTAACTAAGAATAATTAATAATAGACAACCCAAAACAAGAAAGAATTTCAAATTATTTACCATAAGCTAAAATATTGGGCAGTTGGGCAGAATTGAGCAGAAACAAGAAACGTAAATACAGCCTTAGAAAAATGATCAGACTAATTAAAATACATCGTGAAGAATAAAACAAAAGACTTCTTCAAAAGTACTATACTTTGTATGCTTTGTTTCCCTATTATCATGTTTATAAGAAAAAGTAAAGGTGACAAATTTTCCATCAAAAATGGTGACATCTTTGACTACTGTAGAAACTTTTTTCTGTGTTTACAAATGTTGAGACAAATTCAAACTGTTCAGAAAATTCTTAGAAGCTTATCCAAAATTACATGAATAAATATCTTCTAATTTTTAACTAATTTTAATAAATTCATTGCAATTTATATATATTTCTATATAAATTATATATTTATATTTAACATATTTACATATGAAAATTTATATATTTATATGTACATATATTTACATAAACATTATAATAAAAATGTATAATTATAAATCTTTTCATTATAAATATGAATATTTATAATTTATATAATTATATAATTATATGAAATTACATATTTATATGTTTATATAGAATTATATGTATTTATATAAATTTCAGTTAATAGACAATATACTTTAATTACAGAAGTAAGCAACTACTGAGAAAAATTAAGTCTACCATTAAGCATAATATACCAATTCCATTTTTGATACTTTTGTTTCCAATCATTTAAAATAATTTCAAATTCAATAAGTAATCTCATATTACAAAGACAAATGACCAAAAGCAGGGATAAGGTAAGCTAGAGTTATGAGTACTCAAGTTACCTTGTAAATTACTAGAAATGCTGATCATTAATGCCTTGATCTGTATTATCTATGACCACATATTTTAGAAACTTTAGTAGGCCTTATTAAAACCCCCACTTTCAATTAAACAATCAGAACAATTTTAGACAGGCTTAGATAGCTATGATTTTAGCAGTTACTTATCCACGTTTTGTTTAAGTAAATAAGATCACCTTCCAGCAGTTTATTCCAGTAATTTTTAACACTTTCAAGATCCAGGAAATCTAAAGTGCCACACCGAGCACGTAGGCAGCTGATGAAGGGAAAAGGGGTTTTATAAAAAGAACTAAAATCACTTCCTGTGGTTAACATTTTAGAACCTAGCCCAGAACAGTCTGTACCAATATCGTGGGTTTGTTAGTATCTTATTTATGAGCTTCGGAAACAGACTTGTTCCGGTGCCATGCTTTGAGTAGGATGCACGTGTGAGACAGATGGAACTTGTATTTCTATCAGATACAATTAAAGACTTACTGAATATACTGCCAAATACCACAAATATTAAACCATTTTAGAATACATTTACTATTGCTTTGACAGCAGTTTCAACAAAATAGTAGGTTATTCCAACAAATGAAAAGATTATGTTGAACCAGTAGAATTATTGCAATTTAAAATTTGATAGTTTGGTACAGCCTAATTTTATTAACACAGTACAGCCTACACAGATTTAAACTTAAGGATTTGACTTTAATAAAATGCATGAAGATCTTGTATGTGAAAAGTTGGGAAACAACTTTTAAATGAGCTATCCCAAGGAGAAATTAGTAAGTCAGAAGAGAACAGAGCCAAAGACTGAACACTGAATGAAGATGCTTTCCATGGCACGGCAGATGCCACCAAGGAAGAAGGCCCATGAGAATGCCTTTCTCTGATGGTATCCCACCATCTTCTGAGAATTTCTTCTTATGGTTGCCAAGCACATCAGAGAGACTAGGTAGAATAGCAGGATAAAATAATCAATGGATCGATTAACTAGAAGTCATTTTTCATGCCAGTCAGGGCAATTTTACTTGAGACGGGAGTTCAATCCAGACTGTGATGGGTTGTGGACTAAATAGAATTTTAGCTAAGAGTCCCTCCACCAAAAAATAAAATTTGAACTTATTTCAAAACAAAAATGCTAAAGTCCATCATTCAAACAAACAAACAAAAAAAAATGAAGTTAATAAAATAAGTAGCTTTCTAAATTCCTTAGAGCTAGGCTAGCTATTAATGGCTAATTCATATAAATAAAATATGAGATGTAAATGGCAAGGTTTAGTGAAGACATATAAGATGTATTTTGCTACCATACTTTAGAGTATTTCGATCAAAGAAATGTTTTTAATGCTCAGTGCTTATCCTAGGAAAAAAATATCAAGAGGAAATTGAACTAAAATGGCAGAAGTAGCTCATGTACCTAAATCTCCATGTGCATGCACCCACCCATCTAAAATTAATAGAAATAAAATACTGAAAATGAATTAAATTTTTCCTCTCAACTATCAGAGATTTTCCACTTAGGTGAGTAGGAAAAAATCTAAGTAGATCCTGTTAAAAAGAGACATGCCTAAATCAAAATACAAAAAGGTAAAAAATAAAGGAATGAAAAAGATATGTAAGGCAAATGTTAGTAATATGTACAGTAATGTTGAAATATTAGAAACATTATATTTAAAGCTAAATCATTACATGGAAAAAATATCTATCAATGTTATAAAAAGTAAAGTCATTTGAAGCATATTATACTATATTAGAATAAAGTACCCAATAAAAAACTACAACTAAACATGATGCATCCAAATTATTATAGCACCATTAAGAATTATGTTTGAGAAAAATATCAAATGACATTTTTCCCTCAAACAAATATTTATTTTTTCTTTTTTTCCAACTTTGATTTTGGATTCAGAGGGAAAATGCACAGATGTCCTATATGGGTAAATCTCATGTTGTAGGGGTTTGATATTCAGATTATTTCACCACCCAGGTAATAAGCATGGTATCCAATAGGTAAGTTTTCTGTTCTCACCCTCCTCCCACCCTCAAGTAGGCCCTGGAATCTATTGTTCTGTTCTTTGTGTCCATGTGTACTCAGGGTTTAGTTCCCACTTATAAGTGAGAACATGCAGTGCTTTGTTTTCTGTTCCTGCATTAGTTTGCTTAGGATAATGGCCTCCAGCTCCATATATGTTGCTGCAAAGAACATGATCTCACTCTTGTTTATGACTGTATAATATTCCATGTTGTATAGGTACCACATTTTCCTTATTCTGTCCACTATTGATGATGATTTAGATTGATCCATGTATTTGCCATTGTGAACAGTGCTGTGATGAACACATATGTGTGTGTGTCTTTAATGGTAGAATTATTTATATTCCTTTAGATATATCCCCTGTAATCAGATCACTGAGTCAAATGGTAGTTCTATTTTAAGTTTTCCAAGGAATCTCCAAACTGCTTTCCACAGTGGCTGAACTAATTCATATTACCACCAGTGGTATGTAAATGTTCCCTGTTCTCCACAACCTCACCATCATCTGATTTTTTTTGGCTTTTTAATAATAGCCTTTCTGACTGGTATGAGATGGTATCTCATTATGATTTTTATTTGTATTTCTGTAATGATTAATGTTGAGCATTTTTTCATATGCTTGTTAGGCCACATGTATGTCTTCTTTTGAGAGGTGTCTGTTTATGTCCTTTGCCCAATTTTTAATAAGATTCTTTTTTGCTTGTTAAGTTCCTTATAGATTCTGGGTATTAGACCTCTGTTGAATGCTAGTTTGCAGATATTTTCTTACCTTCTGCAGGTTGTCTGTTTACTCTGCTGATAGTTTCATTTGCTATGCAGAAGCTCTTTAGTTTAATTAGGTTCCATTTGCCAATTTTCATTTTTGTTACCATTGCTTTTGGGGACTTAGTCATAATTTATTTGCCAAGTCTAATGTCCAGAATGGTAATTCTTCTGTTTCTTTCTGGTGTTTTTTTATAGTCTTAGATTTCACATTTAAGTCATTAATCCATCTTGAGTTGATTTTTGGATATGGTGAAGTGAAGGGGTCCAGTTTTAGTCTGCTGCATATAGCTAGCACCACTTACTGAATGGGAGTCTTTTCCTCACTGCTTATTTTTGTCAACTTTATCAAAGATCAGATGATTATAGGTGTGTGGCTTTGTATCTGGGTTCTCTAACCTGTTCCATTGGTCTATGTGTCTGTTTTTCTACCAGTACCATACTGTTTTGGTTACCGCAGCCTTGTAATATACTTCGAAGTTGGGTAGTATGATGCTTCTGGCTTTCCTCTTTTTGCTTAGGATTGCTTATGCTATTCAGTGTCTTTTTCAGTTCCATGTGACTTTTAGTATAGTTTTTTCTAATATTCAATTACTTTGAATGTTGTTCATAATATGCAGTTAGGCTAAAAAATAAGTTTCAAAGTGGAATGTATGGTATGATCTGAGTTTTAAATAGTATATAAAATATAAATTCATATATAAGGGGCAAAAAATGAAGCACAAAAAAAACATGAAAATACCCAAATGGTAACAAAATCACAGGCAATCTTTACTACACCTGCTCATTTTTCTATATGTGTGTGTGTATATATGTATATATATCACTTTCATAAAAAGTTTTTTAATAAAAAGTTACTTTTAGAATAGTGAGAACTTACTTTACCTTATTTTGTAACCTACTTTAAAATTAGCATATTTTAATTTTATTGGAAGTGTCTCATTTATCAACACCAAGCAAGGAAATCTACATCAAGGAAATAACAAAAGTTATTTGTTAGTTACCAAAAATTACCCTATTACTTTGAGAAACTTTTATTTGTTTGTTTGTTTTTTTAGAGACAATGTCTTAGTCTGTCTCTCAGGCTGCAGTGCAGTGGTGCGATCATAGCTCACTGCAGCCTTGAACTCCTGGGCTGAAGCAATCCTCCAGCCTCTGCCACCCCAGTAGTTAGGATTACAGGTGTGTGCCACCATGCCTGTTTATATAGTTTGCATGTGTGTCCCTACCCAAATCTCATGTTGAAATATAATAGCCAATGTTGTAGGTGGGGCCTGGTGGGAGGTGACTCGATTATGGGAGCAGATACCTCTTGTATGGTTTAGCACCATAGCATTTGGTGCTGTCTTTGTGATAGTAAGTTTCATGAGACATGATCATTTAAATCTGTGGCACCTACCCCCATCTCCCTTGCACCTACGTTCACCATGTGATATGCCTACTCCCCCTCTGTCTTTTGCCATGATTCTAAGTTTCCTGAGGCCTCCCCAGAAGCCAAGCAGATGCCAGCACTATGCTTCCTGTACAGCCTGTGGAACTGTGTGCCAGTTAAACCTCTTTTCTTTATGAATTACCCAGTCTCTGGTGTTTCTTTATAGGAACGTGAGAATGGCCTAATGCAGAAAATTGGTACCAAGAAATGGGGCATTACCACGAAGATATTGGAAAATGTGAAAGAAGCTTTGGAACTGTGGAACAGGCAGAGGTTGGAAGAGTGCAGAGATCTCAGAAGAAGATAGGAAGATCAGGGAAAGTTTGGAACTTTTTAGAGACTGCTTAAATGGTTGTGACCAAAATGCTGATAGTGATATAGATAATGTAGGCCAGGCTGATGAGATCTCACATGGAAATGAGGAATTTATTGGGAACTGGAGCAAAGGTCACATGTGTTATGCCTTAGCAAAGACCTTGGCTGCATTGTGTTCATGCCCCAGGGATCTGTGGAAGTTTGAACCTAAGAACAATGACCTAGGGTATCTGGTAGAAGAAATTTCTAAACAGCAAAGTGTTTAAGATGTGGCATGGGTGTTTCTAACAGATTCTACTCATCTGTAGGAGTAAAGAAATGAGTTAAAGTTGAAACTTATATTTAAAAGAGAAGCAGAATGTAGACGTTTAAAAAATTTGCAGCCTGGTCATGTGGTGGAGAAAGAAACAGCTTTCTAGGGAGAGGAATTCAAGCAGGATATGCAGCCACCACTTGCTGGAGAAATTTGCATAACTAAAAAAAGGCAACTGCTAATAGGCAAGACAATGGGAAAAAGGCCTTGAAGGCATTTCAGAGATCTAAGAGGCAGCCCCCCATCATAGGCCTTGAGGCCTAAGAGGACAGCATGGTTTCCTGGGTCAGGCCCAGGGCCCATTGTTCTGCACATCCTTGGGACACTGTTCCATTCATGCTGCTGTTCCAGCACCAGTCCTGGCTCAAAAGGGCAGAGGTACACCTCTGGTCACTGCTTATTTGGGTTGCCAGAGGGCCATGAGCAATGGTAGGTTGTACATTTCCTGAGGCCTCCTTAGAAGCTGAGCAGATGCTAGTATCATGCTTCCTGTACTGCCTGCAGAACCATTAGCCAATTAAGCCTCTTCTCTGTATAAATTGCCCGGTCTTGGGTATTTCTTTATAGCAATGTGAGAATAGCCTAATACACCTGGCTAATTTTTTTAAACAAATTTTTATAGAGATAGGGTCTATGTTGTCCAGGCTGATCTCAAACTCCTGGCCTCAAGCTGTTTTCCTGCCTCAGTGTCCCAACATGATGAGATCATAGGTGTGAGCCACTGCACCTGCCGATAAACTTATCAAAACAAAAATTTGATATGAATTGTAAAATTAATTAAGTAGAAAATTTAAAAAACCTTTTTCTAAATGAAGAGAAAATGGGTACATATAATTCTTTTTTTACCCACATTAATAATTTTACAGTAACCAAGAATTGGCTGCTAAATGTCTGAATGTTTCTTTGTATGATTTCCTAAAATGTTATTTTAAATATATAGGCAAAATTTGTTCTTGCTACACATCCTTTTTTGCTATATAAGTATACATTTCAGGAAGGAAATTAGAGTTTCAACCAAATTCAATAGTTTTTCTCCTTCTCTTTCTTCTTGCTAACTTCATTATAAAACGTAAGTTAATACTACATTTTAGCATCGTGGAGAAACACCAAATCCACAAAATTTAGCCTGTCTATATATGGCTTAACAAAATGAAATAAAACTTAACATATGAACTGTGATTTCTTTTAAAACATATGTAGTGAAATGGTTATACATCTTTCTTAGGCTATGTTGGAAAAAGTACTGGAATTAATTCAGATACTGGAATTAAGACTCTTCAAGACCCTTCATTACCATAATCACTTTGACTTCGGAGATTTAAGATGTAATGACTGACCTGCTAGAATTTGAACTTGTGTGGGGCCTGTAGCCCTCTCTTTTGGCTGATTTCTCCCTTTTGGAATGGGAATGTTTACACCCCTATTGTATCTTGGAAATAAGTAACTTGTACCAGAATAAATACTCAATATTTATAAAATAAATGGATACATATTAATGTATCCAACATAACTGACATTTACTACTCAACATAAAGCTGAGATGGGGAGGATGAGGAGCCATACCTGTAGAACGTGTCACAGAACAATCTAAGCAGAGGGAAAAGAAATCATAGTTAAAATCAGAACACACTCCGAGTATGAAGAACTGAAAGGAGGCTAGGGTGGCCAGAGGGTTGTGAGCAAGAACCGAATGCTGTGAGACAGATGGAAAGTTAGGCAACTGTCAGATCATCTGGAGTCTAATACAACTGGTGCAAAGGGTTTAGATATTTACATATAACAGGAAGCCAAGAAAAGGTTTTAAGCAAGGAAGTTAACTTGTCAGATATACGTTGTTTAAAGAAATGTATACTGCCTATTATGAGAAATAATCTAGGAGAACTAAAAATGGGAATAGTTAACATACTTTGACAGTGAGTTGGTCTAGGATAGTGGGAAGAGCTGGTGGTAAGATAGTGAGGATAATGGGGAGAGCTTGAGATACATTTTGAAGGTAGAACCAATAGGACTTGCTGATATGTTAAATGTGAGGTATGTGACAAAGAAAGGAATCTAGGGTCTCTTTTGGACAGGAACCAGCTGATTCAGAAATGCTGAGATGGGAAGAACAGGAAGAAGAGCATGGACATGGGACTCACTCTGCTAACTTCAAGAATATGAGATAGAAAAGAGACAGATATCCCAGAAGAGCTAGATATAAATTTAAGTCACTAGCGTATGAGTAGTCTGGAGCTATGGTATTGAATATGAATTCTAAATGCCCTTCAAAGAATTAATATGTCAGTATGACCAATTCTTTGCCTTCCACTTTTAAACTTAACTTCCTCATAAAGCAACCTTTTTCGATTACCTACTCCACCCTGACTCATTCCGATCACCTGCTCTACCCTAATTCATTCTGATCATCTACTCCACCCTAACTCATTCTGATCACCTGCTCCACCCTGACTCATTCCGATCACCTGCTCTACCCTAATTCATTCTGATCATCTACTCCACCCTAACTCATTCTGATCACCTGCTCCACCCTAACTCATTCCGATTATCTGCTATCTGCTCTGCCCTGACTCCCGCCAAAGCACTCATCCCATCATCTTTAAATTAGCCAATCGGAATTAGTTTAGCCTGTGTGGTCTAACCCTAGCCAATAGGGGAATGACACAGCAGCAGGGGCCACATGCATCAGGGATAAGAACCCCTTCCTCTCCCTTGTCCAAATGTGCACCTACCATCAGTGAGTGTGCACCCTTCTATAGAAGTACCTTGCCTTGCTGATAATTAAAAGTTTTATATTCGAGTGTTATTTCTTTTGTGGTACTGAAAATTTATAACAATGGGAATGCATAATATGTGCAGTTAAAGAGGATAAGTATAACTATTATATCCACCTTAATGATTGGCAAAGGACTGTGTCAAGCATGTGTTTTTGTTCTGATGCTTCAGTGTCTGGAGTCTTGTTGACTCTACAGAGGCTGCCCCTCCTAGGGCTAACCACTTCCTGGAGATAGGAGATAACTCACCTGACTGTGTACTTTGTATATGCAAACCAAGCCACTAAAAGGCCACAACCCTCCTAACAGCCTCCTTTATCGGGCTCTCACTGAGCTCTCACACTCCAGGCCACCATCCCACAGTCTCCATCACCCCAGGGCCTGCTGAAATTATTCAAACTAGCCAATCCTAAGCCTGCTTACTCAGCCTTGCTTTGCCTTTCCTGTAGAAACCATGATAAAGGCCTTTGCCCAGGAGAAAACCCTTCCTCCTAGGAACTGTAAGCAACAAGCCATCTTTTCAATGGTGATTGTCTCATGATCTGTTGGCCTCACCATACCTTAATAATAATAAAACCTGTATTTTAAACAGACATTTTAGATGCATGAAAATGTGTCTTGAAAATCCTAGTGTTATTAAATAATTAGGTATCATACTATATCAAGTTGCATTTCTCTGACTCCATACACTTCCCAAGTCCCTATATTTTCTCTTACATAAAAACTCTGCTTTTAAATTCTTATTAGTCCCATCTATTTTAGCTGGATCCTCGAAACTGCTAGCTTATCACGATGAGCCATCATATGTTTATTTACTCTCACAAACATTCCTATCATTAATTCTTTCTGACAGTGCATTGACAAAGACATTGTTGATGAAAAGAGTCGAAATCTGTAAAATATTTGAAGAGATTTATTCTGAGCCAAATAGAAGTGACCATGGCCCATGACATAGCCCTCAGGAAGTCCATCCTGAGAACATGTGCCCAAGGTTGTCGGGGCATAGCTTGGTTTTACACACGTTAGAGAGGCATGAGACATCACTCAAATACATTTAAGAAATGCACTGGTTTGGCCCAGAAAGGTGGAACAACTCAAAGTCGGGAGGCTTCCAGGCTATAGGTGAATTTAAATATTTTCTGGTTGACAATTGGTTGAGTTTGTCTAAAGATCTGGGATAGACAAAAAGGGTTAAGATAAAGATTAAGGTAAAATAAGATAAAGATTGTGGAGACCAAAGTTCTTTTGAAGTCTTATAGTGGCTGCGCTTAGAGACAATAAAGGACAAAAGTTTTCTATTCAGATCTTAATCTCTTTAGGATTGGGAGGGTCTGGAAGAAGATCTAGCTATGTTAATAGAGATTCTTTACAGATGCAGATTTTCTCTCACAAAGAACAGCTTTGCAGGGCCATTTCAAAATATGGCAAAGAAACATGTTTTGGGGTAAAATATTTTGATTTTCCTTTTTGTCTCGTAATGTTATGACCAGAGTCAGGTTGGAAAGTAAATCATGATATATATGGTTAAATAAAACCCATCTGATGAGAATTTATGATTTATAGGGCATGACTCCCCAGACCCCTTAGATAGGAATTTGGGCAAGAAAAAAAAAAAAAAAAAATCAGAGTTTAGTCCTCAACATTAACCTATACCATTTGGTGAGAACAGAAAGTGAAAGTTTCCCAAAGTTACTAGAGCTGTGTAATATTGTGTTTATCTGAATACAACAAAAAATTCCTTTAAATAGAGAAAGAAAATGGCTATATTATCCTTAAGTCCTATTTGTGAATGTGGACAATTGTATTTGGATATATATGTATATATGTTGCTCTTACATAACATGTTTTCCAGAAAATATTTTTTTTTTAAAGCCTGAACAAAACACTATTGCTGAAATGTTTTTATCAACTGGCATTCCGAATTCTAAGTTTAATTTACTACCTTTATTTTATGAATATTTAAAACTTACAGAATATCTGGTGTTTAATCTATATTAATTCTATTTTTAAACCATAAAACTATCCTTAAAATTTTTTAAAAGTCTTGTTTAGTAAAATAACCATTACGTAAAACGTGGGTCTTTTCTGAAAAGCATATTACAGTTATTTTTATTATAGTTAAATAATTTTGATTCAAGCTGAATGATATCTATATTTTAAACATATTAAAGCATTTTGTGTTAGAATATTTTTACTTTTGGCAAACATAAAATGTTAATTTTTTTTCAAGGAGAATGACAAACTACTTGAGCACTGTTGAAACTAATTTTTTGTCTTTCCTAAAATGGAGAGGTAAATAAGATGGATTAATCTCTCTCTCTCTCTCACACACACACACACACACACACACACACACACACAATCCTGTTCCAAGAAATACTACAGAAATCAAAATTTATATAATAAAAAGTAATGGGTGAATTATGTCTTTGAAAAGACAGTAATCCCTTCTGCAGAAAAATTTTACTGAGTTATTGAATTGTTATAATAGCTTAAGTCTCATACTTATTCACTACTTAATGCATTGAATTTCAAACTGTGGGATTTTTAAAAAGTCAAATACATGTGTTTTGTAAAGTGATTTAAAATTTAAGTGAAAAAAATTATATCCATAAAAGCTTGTTAAATGTCAAGAATGTAAGTTACACTATTTCTATAAGAATAGGTAAGTTATACTCTTTCTACAATAATAATAATAGGATGTAAACCCTATTGGTTTAGCATTTATTCACTGACAGATTATAATGTGGGACCTCTTCTGGTATGAGAGATTCACAGTGGACAAGATAGAGGAGCTTTCTGTACTCACAGATCTCATATTCTATGGGATGGATGTTGAAAACATCAAGTCAAAAGTGTGTGGTAATTTGTGGAAGTCAAGAGGATCAATAAGAGACAAGTATAGGCAGGTATTATTTAAAGAATAGCTCGAAATTACTAAATTGATTATTTTGCAGTTTTTGGTGACACACATTTTTTTCAAAGTATTCCACATAATTGAAAAATCACTGCACTAAAGCAGCACCTAGAAATGGAGAAGAGAGGCCAAGCTATGTGAAATGTCTAAAAACCAGTTGAGAATTGGTATCTAAAAAGAAAGTTTTGCTTACTAGAGTTTTACAGCATATAAGAGGTAACATGGATTGTGATAAATAAAGTCAAGTTACAATTAGGAGGACAATTAATGTCTGAAGCAGCTGGCTGGTCACTTAGTTGGGTTGTCACAGGTAATCTGGCTCAGGAGATACTAATTTCTGCTAACCAACCCCCAAGAGACTAATGTAAGCCAGATACCTAATTTGACATGGGAGTTATAACTGTCAAGTAAACTAGTAAATTTGCATTAGCTAATAATCACCTTGTTTCTTCAAAACAGGAAATTCTATGAAGGAAGCAAATTTAAAATCAGAAAGTTACTTCAATGGCCATGGTTCTAACAGAAGTAGACAAACAATCTTAATGGTCAACAAAAACAAAATTATAATTAGTAGTCTGATAGATCATAACGATATGCATGTGTCAAGTAGACTGGTAAGTTTAAGTGCTATGGTACAACAGTCAGAGAAACTGAATTTCAAAATTTATTACACAAAAGCACTAACCTATCACAGGTAGGTATCAGAGGCAGAGAAATGAACTCTGATTTTTGCAGGAGAGATGAGTTCAGCTGTCTGAATTAAAGTGGTTCATTATACGTAAACTTGGCTCATCATACTTCTTTGACTAGGCACTCTTTGATGTAGCCCAGATAGAGGAAGGGCTATTTTTGTTTTCTAAATTTGCATTTGTTGTTTTCCATATTATCTCATCTTCTGCGATCCTAACCAAAGTTGAATCTTCATTCAGTAATAGACTCTCCGAATTTCCATGCTGCCGTAAGTGGAATTTCTGATACATTCACCACCACCTCCTTCCCTGGTTGGCAATGAAAGAAAATTGCCAACTTTAGGGCTTACCAAGATCAGGCAATGAGTGAGAAGCTGCAGCCATTTCAATGGCAGCTCCCAATTCAAAACCACAAGATGAAATTGTTTTAAAAATAGTAAAAATACCTTCAGAGACATCTTGTTGGAAAATTAAGGTCCACATTGTCCAACTAGCAAAGACCTAGTCACTGCTAGACCCATCTCCAGGAAGAACATACAAAAAGTAGAAAAAAAAATTCAGAGAGGACACAACAACCTTGGTTCCAGCTGACCCTTTCTATTAAGTCTAAATAAATCTCATTTCTCTTTAAGGACAAGGAATATGGAGTAATTTCTTTTGTTTCAGACAACCCTAAAGGTGAATCAGTACAAAGGATCCAGGCAGAAGATCTTGTGTACAGAAGCATCTAGGAAGGCCACCAGAAAGAGCACGTGTTATAGTATCCACTCTGGATACTGCTGGGAGACATAAACTTTTTTTGCCATTCAACTTCAGATTCCATGCTGAGCCATCATTCTTTCAACAGAGTTCTTCCTTTGGATAAGATATAACATACTCAGTTAGGAGTGGTTACTGGCCGGGTGCGGTGGCTCATGCCTGTAATCCCAGCACTTTGGGAGGCCAAGGCAGGCAGATCACAAGGTCAGGAGATCGAGACCATCCTGGCTAACACGGGTGAAACCCCGTCTCTAAGAATACAAAAAAAAAAAAAAATTAGCCAGGTGTGGTGGCCGGTGCCTTTAGTCCCAGCTACTAGGGAGGCTAGGGCAGCAGAATGGCACGAACCCAGGAGGAGAAACTTGCAGTGAGCCAAGATCATGCCACTGCACTCCAGCCTGGGCAACACAGCAAGACTCCATCGCAAAAAAAAAAAAAAAAAAAAAAAAAAAAAAAAAAAAAAAAAAAAAAAGAAAGAAGAGTGGTTACCATGCTATTTTGTTTGTTGTTTTCCTCTTTACCTATCACAGAGGCTGGCACATAGTATGAAATATTCAATAATCACTAATGAATAAATTAAGTCGATGATGCCTAAAATTTCTCAGCTGCAATCATGGTTCAGTTTCACCTTTCTGAGACAATATTTCAGTACTCTTAATCGGAATCTTTGTGTATTTCCAAAACCTCTGGGGATTCCTCCACACCCCATTCTCTTGCATTACTTCTGCGGTGGGGGCTGTTGTGTTTGTGTCCATTTTACTACTTAAAACATATGAAAGCTTAATGTATTTTAACATTCCTAGAGATCTCATCACAGATTAATTTGTATACCAATAGGCAACAGTACTTTGTCCAAATCATTATTTTACATTTTATTTATATTAGTATTTTGTCCAAGATTATTATTAACTTTTGGTATCAAGCCTATTTGTGGTCATGATGTTTTAAAAACTAGCATGCATAAGAATTTGAGGTGCTATACGTTATACTGTTTTCTATTAGAAATACAGAAAACAGACAGGGTACTGAACCATCATTACTTTTCCATCTATCACATATTCCTATGGATGACTAATTAGCAGAACAATGTGAGAGAAGTATTGAATCATGAACCTATGGCTCTTTGCTGGCCATCTCCCTTCTGTTCATGTAAATTATTTTAGGCCTAAGTATGTAATAACTTAGAGTCTTGATAGTTGTAATGCAGGAAAAACATATGAGTATTGATTATGAACAAAACTGAGAAATTCAGATTCGATGCACTGAGTTTCCATACTTATCCCTCTTTTTTCATCCCTGTGGTGCACACACAGCTTGATCTCCCTAAACCTCTTGAATAATCCTTGCTGATGTTAATAACCAAAATGCTTAGCTAAAAAGGGCTAAATCAGACCCCTCTCTGCCTTCTAGACTCCAAGAAAGTAACTTAAGGAGAATATGGTGAATGGGCAGCCATCCCCTTCCTGTTTCTCCCCAAGTTGCCTTTGTGGAGAGTCTAACAAAAACTATGGCACAAGATACTAGAAAGAAAGTGATGATCCGCTCCTCAGTCTTGTCTAATAGTCAAAACTGGTAGCCTCTGTAAATTAAAATCCCACAGATAACATTATTTTTAAGAATTAAAATACCTGCTGAGAAGTGATATAGTGCTACATACTTGGAGAGTAAGACCATTTTGCATGTTACATTCACCAGTAAATTAAGAAAAGCAATTTCAGAGACTTAACGGGAGTTCTCATTAGAAACGGTGTATATAAAATCCTCCCATAGAAATTCTTATTAAAGGGAGTTGAGTTATTTTATGCTAGTTTCTGGAAAGGTTAAAGGAGTTGAATCAAATTTATTTCATTGTTAAGGTATTTTAAATATAATATATAGGCGTTCATTCTAACTAAATTCACACTGGTCTCCAGGAGTTGAAGAGGTTGTGAACCCAGATACTGTGAACTCAAGCACTACTCTCAGAGAAGCTGGCTGGCTCCTAGCACAAAAAGGCTTCTCCCACTTTGAGCCACACTACTGTGCATTACTGACATTTAATCTCCTGACTACCCTGAGACATTGTGTAGAAACCCAAACACAGCTAGTGAGGGCCCCAGCCAATGCAATCATCAATGCAATTCACATAAAATTTAATTAGAAAGAGAATGATAAAATTACACTGGTGTTATTAGTTTTCTCCTGCTATTATAATAAATTACCACAAACTTAGTGGTGTAAGGCAACATAAATTTCTTATCTTATAGTTCTACAGGTTAAGATTCTGTGAGAAAATCAATTGCCTTTCCTACCTTATAGAGGTCACCAGCATTCCGTGACATGTGGCTCCCTTCAGCCTTCAAAACCAGCAATGGCAGGTCAAATCCTTCTCACATCAAACCACCCTGACCTCTTCTTCTGCCTCCCTCCTCCACCTTTAAGAACCTTTGTGATTACATTGAATGCACCTGTATAATCTAAACTACTTTAAATCCCTACTTTAAGACCAGCTGCCTAGTAACCTTATTTCCATCTACAACCTTAGTTCCACTTTACTCTGTAAGGTAACATAATCACAGGTGCCAGGGATTAGGACATGAACATCTTGGGGAAGGGACGGTATTGTTCTGTCTACCACATCTCAGTTCTGTTTAAAGCAACTGCTTTGGAATTTACATATACACTACACTAAATATATTGAAAAGACAAACGTTGAGGTAACATTATAATTCACTGAAACCTAGCATTCAGCAAGAGATCTGATTCAAATTTTAGCTTCGGTATTTAATGTCTACTGGATGGAGCATATTTTTGAAATTATCTAAGAAATGGGGACAATAATGCTTTGCAGAATTGTTGTGAGTATAAAGGTAAATTAGGTAAGAGCATGAGCATAGTGCCTGACTTAGTATAGTAAGTCCTCCAATGCCAGCTAATATTATTCAATCATTGAAAACAATATAGTAATGCTACCTCTTCTAATTTCTGCCCAGAGAAGACTGTTTTCCTTCATCTATTCTCTACTGCTTTGTTTTTTTATTGCTGTAACTTGAACAATTTCTAAAATGCCTAAGTTATTATAGCCTGCATGCCAAGATATTTTATCAAGTTTATGTGCTAAAACGTTCTCATTTCTTGGATAACTTAAGAGCTTTCTTAGGAGAATTTTGATCTTGAATGGCATTTTAATCTTTCCAAAAAGAATACTTTATGGGTGATGTTATTAAATAAATGACAGACAAAAGTGACAATATTTCACTCTGAATTTTTCTCATCCTCTAATACCTGTTCATGGTCAGAGAAAAGAGAAAAGGCAGTTAGAGCCAGTAGTGATTTTAATGCAAAGAGTTTAATGCGCACTTTCTTATTGATCTAGTATACATTTCTGGTAAAAGAATTTCAAGCATAATAAAATCTTTCCTTATATTCTATATTCCCAGATAGAATTGCCACCTGCGCAGTTATAGAGCTACTTTACAAGATTTTCTGACTCTTCCACTTTTTTTAATACTATCCAGTTTTAGACAGTAATCCTTTCTCATATAATCACACAAATCACGTGCATTTCCATATTTTCTATATATACAAAAATACAAAAATATTCTCTCTTCACTTGATAAAAGCTCTTAAATATTTGATATTGAATATTAGCCATGTACCAGGTCCTAAATTTAAACCAGGCTCACATTGGAAAATTCTTAGATAGAATAAATGGGAAAAAATATGGTAGCACTACTATCATCATATATTAACTGGTAATAATTAATACATATAATAGCTCCAATATATGTTCTATTTTCAGGATTAGAAGTAGGGATGGCTGACTTTTAGCCCCAGCTCTGCCTCTAATTAGTATGTAATTTTTTAAACTAGTCAATTTTAACCCTCAGGGTCATGCGGGGTTTCCTCAATCTGTAAAATAAGGAAATAAAGACTAGGTCTCTAAGCTCCCTTCCAGTTTTAAAATTTTATCAGCATTTGGTGGCTACAGTGAGTAATCCAAATTCTCGCAAGAAAAAAATTTCACATTATCAAAGTTACTTCGTATGTGCTTTTAAAAGCCAGTAAAATAGATGAATTTACTCTTTCAACAGCGTTTAAAAATATGCCTTTGGCTAAGCTGAGTACAACATCTGGCAATGAGTTTCAATTCTGTTCATTTTAAAAATCAATAGCTCACTAACATAAATAGATTTTAAAATATTGTATTATTTGCTATGCATTTAGGGAGATTTTATTGGTAGTGGTTGACAATTTTAGCACATTATTTTGTTTTTGTGGCATATGAAAAATTTCCAGAAACAACCAACTATGAACTTAATTTCACAATAGCATTCTCATTGTCAATAGAGTACTGGTACCCTTGTCTGAACTATTGGCCTTTACTTCTCAGACCTAAAATCCATAGAAAGTCTGTTGGCTGCCTCTACTAAGTTTTTTTCAACACAGTATTGTCTCTTCTTAGAAGTGTCTATGACTATGCTTGCCCAGTTGCCACATGTGATACGATTTCTGCTTAAATGGCTTACAGCAATAAATGGTATAAAACATTATATGAATATAAAATAATATATAGCTTTGATAGTTTTTCAGGAATAATGAACACCTTTTTGGATATTAGTTATACTTTCAGGGTAGCACTTAATTATTTAGCTAATATTTGAGCTAAATTAATACAGAATAATTTTTTAAATATTTTATGGGCAAATAGGTTTTTATATTGCAAACTGTTTGTAGACTGGGTTGAATTGCAAATGATCAGAAAAAATCAAGTACCAGAACTTCAGGAATTTTTCAACACATACTAACAATGAAAATTCATTTTGATAGAAATGTAGTATCCTGGGTATATAATCTTTTGAAACAGTTTATCCAGTTGTTACGAGTAAATTAAAATGGAGACTAGGCCTAAAAATCTCTGAGCAGACAAAACTAACCAGGCTTTGAAAATAAGCTTAACCCTGCTTAAATTGCAAACCTAAGTGGAACTTAACTTGGACATTTCTTGTAAATGCTTGAATTAGAGAAAAACAGAATTTAAACTCAACCAATCAGAAGTAGTCAACTAACATAGTTATATAACTAGGAACTTTCCAACAGGATAGACCAAATAAGACAACTGTATAACTGTAACCAAACAAATATTTTATTTGCTTTGCTTCCTTGTTCATACTATAAAAGCCCCCACTTTGTGTACCCTCTACGGAGCTCCTAAACCACTTCTGGTTTGGAGCTACCTGATTCATGAATCACTATTTGCTCAAATAAACTCTTTAAAATTTTTATTATGCCTCAGTTTACCTTTTAACACCATAATAACCAGCAGTATCTTCACATTTTCCACCTAACATTTTTATGTAAAAATCTTTGGAGTACTATGTAACCCATGAGAAAGTATCCATAAGGAGCATTTTTTAAGAAAGGACACAATAAAACGTTTTAAATCAATTAAAAAAAAATGCACTGGTACATAAGGAAAAGAATATATTAAATAGGTATTGCCCAGGCCCACGTTAAATTGCTACAGCTGCATATAACTATTTAAAAAAAAAAAAACAAAACTGAATACAACCATTAGCAGATACTTGGCTTGTGTAAATCAGAACATATGTTTTAGCTTTATGGTAATAGGCTGTGAGCTTTTTGTCACTTGGTCCCTTAAGACTTCCCAAAATGTGTTAATGTTCCAGGTGTCCACTTAATTCAGGACCAATATAAAGATTTTTTTCTATCTAAAATTCCAAGATTTAGGCTAACTTTATTGAACTAAACAAGTTTATTGGACAAAAGTAATGTAGCTCTCTGCATAATGTTACAATAAGCATTCTACATAATTACTTAAAATTTAAATATCTAGTGTGAATTTAATTAATGGATTTCTCACAATGTTCTCTATTATTTGAAATAGATCAGTTTTCATTACAAATCATTATCAGTCTGTTGCAAATGTTTGCACTTTTGACCAGAAATATGTCCTCATTTTACCTAACAATTGAAATTAATGATAGAAACATTTGGTGTTTTTCCCCAGTGTATTCACATAATATAAAAAGGATTTTACCTGCTTCTTGTATGCATGTTGGCATATTTCAATAAAGAAACCAGTTTGATTGTCTTTAACCATCATTTCCCAAAGCTATTTGACTACTGGAATCCTTATATGCCATAAAAGCTATAAACCTCAAGGAGAAAATACTTTAAAAGGCTTGGGATGAAAGAGATACCTCCAAATTTTCTTTGTAAACTTCATTTCTAATTCTTAATTATTTTCAAAATCTTCAATCCATATTTTTGCATTTTAAGTCCCTATGTCTCATTATTATTGCTTTCTTTTTTAACAGAAGATATGGTAAACTAGCAACCTTAACTTCAACTTTTATATAATCCAACTGCAATGCAGTAAATATTCACTAAGATGCTGTGCTTGGCAGTGTAAAATTGTTATATCATTTCTTAGGTTTCACTTTGCTAGAATAAATAGACCAAAGCCCTACTATTATTTTTATATAAATTACAATGTATACCTATTCGATAATTCTTATGGAACTAATCTTTTAAAAAAAACTATAATCATCTTGAATTGTGACAATCAACACTAGGCCTATCAGTCTAATCAATGTAGTACACGCCATGTGTCAGGAGTTCCTTTAAACATTTGGACTTGTCTGAGATTGCTTCACATTCCTTTGTTAAGATAAAAATTATTTAAAATGTATGCAAACCCATCATAGGAACATCACCTCCCTCCCCACTCCAAATACAACTTTTTTTAAAAAAAACCAGGGCACTGCACTATAATAATATCTTTCAAAGCAAAGTACTTTAAATTTTATTTTTTATTAAGACAAAGAGTCAAACTTTCCCATAAGGAACATGTAAGGAAATAGAATCAAGTCATATCCAACTACCATTTATGTGCAGAAACAAAATGGTTTCACTGGGTATACATATTTATTAGAACTGAAAAATTATGTCAGGCCCTTTTTGATTTTGAATTTTCTGTGATTTTTTTCTTGAATTTAGGCTTAATATTGTTTTTCAAAATGTGTAACATTTATTCGACAAATTGCTAATTAAAAATAATTATAATGATAATTCATTAACTGCTTTAACTGCTAGAGGCCTGTGCTCATAAAACAAAAAAGAATTTTTAAATTTAAATTTATATGCCTTTTGTTATATATAAGTATGATAAAAGGCTATCAAACAAAAAAATTATATTATAAAATAAAATTCCGTGGGGTAGGTGGAATGGAAATAGAGTCAAGAAGAAACATGCATGATGAACAGCTTCAACAGTTACAGAGGAGCTTTTCTGTGTTTCTAAATGGAAAATAGTGGACATCATCTGTGGTATTTTAGCCTCCACTGGATACATTTTAAAAGTTGGCATATACACCAGGTACAACATCCTTTATCACAATTTAAATTATGGCAAAAATATTATATGTAAACTTAAATAATATGTGAGGAAGGAGATAGTTTTTGAAAATTTTTGGGGGGAGTAAATGAGCAATAATGTTTGAGTTTAGGACAGTGGCAGAGTAAATAACTGCTCCAGGGAAATGAAATAGGATTGCAGGATCACTAAGGTCCATACTGGTTAGTGATCATGAATTCAAAGTGAGACCGGTTCCATTTGCAGGTTTTTCTCTAGCCATTTTCAGCTCTGTAAGCACAGGTGTGGAGGGAGAAAAGAGCTGGGAATTAAGCAAAATGTAGGAGCAAGTGAGTTGATAATGTCTGCCAGGGAGCAATTATAATGATGGACCACAGAATCTAAACTAAGTAGGGGAGACAAATGGGAGAATGGAGACGATGAGAGAGCTTTAAAAGGTGGTAGGAACAGTAGGTGCTACGTCTCATCGAGCCAACAAATACATCTAGAGAACTAAGAGGAGAATTATGGAAAGTTTAGTATTAGTGGTGAGAAAGTAAAATGCTTGAAGTTGAGATTATGGAAGGATTACAGATATTAGTAATTCAAGATCTAAGGTGTGATCATGGGATAAGATGGATGTGCATGGTGGTGTATAAGCTCAATGAAGGAAAGGAGGGCCAAAGGCTGAGTGGCCAAAACGGAAAGCTTATCTCCATGAATATTGAATCACCAGGAGTTGTGACAGGCATAGGGATAAAGAGTGACAGAAAGCAGAGGAGCCTGCAGATAACATCAAGAAGCAGAGGTGGGGTTGGATGTGGTGGCTCATGCCTGTAATCCCAACACTAGGGAGGCTGAGGTGGGCAAATTGCTTGAGCTCAGGAGTTCAAGACCAGCATAGGCAACATACAGAAACCCTGTCTCTACAAAAAATACAAAAATTATCTGGGCACAGTGGCATGTGCCTGTAGTCCCAGCTACTTGGGGGCTGAGGTGGGAGAATCGCTTGAGCTTGGGAGGTTGAGACTACAAGGCTGCAGTGAGCTATGACTGCACCTCCACACTCTAACCTGCTAGGCAACAGAATGAGACCCAGTTAGAATAACAGTTAAAAAAAAAAAGAAGCAGAGATGGTAGAAGATATAGTCTAAAGACATGATTTTCAAAGCTGAGAGGAAAGTTGGGGAAGACACACATGCACATACACATGCACACACACACAAAATGCCTGAGAAAAGCAGGCTCCGGGGATATGAAAGTGTAAAATCCACCATCATACTGGGGATACAGTATCCTTAAGGAAGAGCCATCTGACAGTGAAGGGGTGACCAGAAAAGAGCTCCAGAGAGCACAGTGGAGGGGATCCAGAAATTGGATTGGAGATACAGTCAGAAAAGGAGATGCACAAATGGAATGAAATTCCAGGGGATAAAAAACTCTGGAAATGCTGAGTTTCTGTATAACTGACACAAATAATGATGAAGAACACAATGAGATTAATCATGAGGACCCATTCAGACCCCCAGAGTTGGTATAAAAATTATTATAAAGTGTAAACATCTAAGCCAAAGAAGATGCAGAAAGAAAACTTATCTGAACCTTCCCAAAACAGCCCTCCAGAAAATGCAGCAGCCATTAACTCCTCTCCCAGGAAGCTTCCTGGGAATTCTGCTGCCACGGAAATGGACTGCCTATTTCTATTAGTATCAAAGAGTCCAAATGAGCCTTCCATACCTTCCCACTGAAGCCTGAAGCCTCTCCCCACTGCTGCCACTACTGAATTTGGCATACAACCTCTGGCCATCCAGTGAGTTACTCATCACTAAGTATTCCCATGTGTACCCTGTGCACACACAAATTAACCTTGTCTTTTCTCCTTTTAATCTGTCTAGTGTCAGTTAATTTGTGGGCCCCAAACACTGGACCCAAGTTAGAAGAGAACAAGTTTCCCTCCCAACACTATCAAGGCAGGGAGTGATGGTGAAGCTGTGAGTGCTAAGGAGGGTAAAGAGAATAGAGTAAGGGGTGAGCGAGATCTTTCCTTGAGTTTGGAGAGTTCAAGAACTCCTTCTTTACTCTTACCAATGATGTTATAGAGTTTCAGGAGAGACAGCATTATTACAGCACCATGTGAATTGTGTTTTATACAACTTATTAAAAGGATAGACTACTTGGCCTCACTGGAAACTACTAAGAGTTGAGCAACACCGTTGTTTACTGGTGTCTGGGCCGTCACATTCTCCTGGCTTTCACTCAGCCTCATTGACTCTTTTTCTCAGTCCCTTTCCTAGATCATCCTCTTCAACTGATCTCTAAATTTAGGAATATTCTAGGACTGTGTTCTTCACCCTCTAATTCAGCCTCTCTCCTTAGGGTTTCTTAATTAGTTTCATAGTTTTAAACACCAAATATTTGTTTGCAATGCTTATCTATTTCTGAACGTACAACTCTAACCCTGACTTTATCTTGAGTTTCAAACTCAGATATCAACAGCGGACCACCATCTTCACTTAGATGACATAAGCTATCTCAGTTTTAACATATCGAAAAGATATTCTTATTCCCCTCCTTCCAAGCCCCTAGAAGAGCCCATTCCTCTCTCAGCTGTCCTCATCTTCCAGTGTCAGTTAATGACGCTACAATTTACCCAGTTGCTCAGGCCAAAAATAACTTGGATGTCTCAGTTAATCTTTCTCTTTGTTTCACTCTGCATAACTAATCCATCAGTATGTCCTGCCACTCTATTTCCAAAGAAATCCTTCCTCATCCTGTCACAAACCACTTCCTCCACCACCTCCCTGGACCAAGCCATTTCTTGCCTGGGCACTACAGTATCCGTTAACTGGTCTGCCTGCTTCTATTTCTCCCCATAATCTGCACATCGCACTATAGCCAGAGGGATCTTTTCAAACGCAAATGTGTCCATATATACTGCACTGTTTTAAAGGTTCTAAGCTAAATCTTTACATGGCTTTCAACTTCCATACCACACTGGCACCTGCCTACTGGTCTGCCCTCCACTCCCCTCTCCCTCTGCCCCAGCCACATGGCCTTCTCACTACCCCCCAACATGCCACACCTACTCCCTTTCTTTTTTTTTTTTTTATTATACTTTAGGTTTTAGGGTACATGTGCACAATGTGCAGGTTTGTTACATATGTATCCATGTGCCATGTTGATTTCCTGCACCCATTAGCTCGTCATTTAGCATTAGGTATATCTCCTAATGCTGTCCCCGCCCCCCCCACCCCCCACCCCACAACAGTACCCGGAATGTGATGTTCCCCTTCCTGTGTCCATGAGTTCTCATTGTTCAATTCCCACCTATGAGTGAGAACATGCGGTGTTTGGTTTTTTGTCCTTGCGATAGTTTACTGAGAATGATGTTTTCCAGTTTCATCCATGTCCCTACAAAGGACACGAACTCATCATTTTTTATGGCTGCATAGTATTCCATGGTGTATATGTGCCACATTTTCTTAATCCAGTCTATTGTTGTTGGACATTTGGGTTGGTTCCAAGTCTTTGCTATTGTGAATAGTGCCGCAATAAACATACGTGTGCATGTGTCTTTATAGCAGCATGATTTATACTCCTTTGGGTATATACCCAGTAATGGGATGGCTGGGCCAAATGGTATTTCTAGTTCTAGATCCCTGAGGAATCGCCACACTGACTTCCACAATGGTTGAACTAGTTTACAGTCCCACCAACAGTGTAAAAGTGTTCCTATTTCTCCACATCCTCTCCAGCACCTGTTGTTTCCTGATTTTTTAATGATGGCCATTCTAACTGGTGTGAGATGGTATCTCACTGTGGTTTTCATTTGCATTTCTCTGATGGCCAGTGATGATGAGCATTTCTTCATGTGTTTTCTGGTTGCATAAATGTCTTCTTTTGAGAAGTGTCTGTTCATGTCCTTTGCCCACTTTTTGATGGGGTTGTTTGTTTTTTTCTTGTAAATTTGTTTGAGTTCATTGTAGATTCTGGATATTAGCCCTTTGTCAGATGAGTAGGTTGCAAAAATTGTCTCCCATTCTGTAGGTTGCCTGTTCACTCTGATGGTAGTTTCTTTTGCTGTGCAGAAGCTCTTTAGTTTAATGAGATCCCATTTGTCAATTTTGGCTTTTGTTGCCATTGCTTTTGGTGTTTTAGACATGAAGTCCTTGCCCACGCCTATGGCCTGAATGGTATTGCCTAGGTTTTCTTGTAGGATTTTAATGGTTTTAGGTCTAACATTTAAGTCTTTAATCCATCTTGAATTAATTTTTGTATAAGGTGTAAGGAAGGGATCCAGTTTCAGCTTTCTACATATGGCTAGCCAGTTTTCCCAGCACCATTTATTAAATAGGGAATCCTTTCCCCATTTCTTGTTTTTGTCAGGTTTGTCAAAGATCAGATAGTTGTAGATATGCGGCATCATTTCTGAGGGCTCTGTTCTGTTCCATTGATCTATGTCTCTGTTGTGGTACCAGTACCATGCTGTTTTGGTTACTGTAGCCTTGTAGTATAGTTTGAAGTCAGGTAGCGTGATGCCTCCAGCTTTGTTCTTTTGGCTTAGGATTGACTTGGCAATGTGGGCTCTTTTTTGGTTCCATATGAACTTTAAAGTAGTTTTTTCCAATTCTGTGAAGAAAGTCATTGGTAGCTTGATGGGGATGGCATTGAATCTATAAATTACTTTGGGCAGTATGGCCATGTTCACGATATTGATTCTTCCAACCCATGAGCATGGAATGTTCTTCCATTTGTTTGTATCCTCTTTGATTTCATTGAGCAGTGGTTTGTAGTTCTCCTTGAAGAGGTCCTTCACATCCCTTGTAAGTTGTATTCCTAGGTATTTTATTCTCTTTGAAGCAATTGTGAATGGGAGTTCACTCATGATTTGGCTCTCTGTTTGTCTGTGATTGGTGTACAAGAATGCTTGTGATTTTTGTACATTGATTTTGTATCCAAGAAATTTGGGACTACGTGAAACGACCAAACCTTCGTCTGATTGGTGTACCTGAAAATGACGGGGAGAATGGAACCAAGTTGGAAAACACTCTGCAAGATATTATCCAGGAGAACTTCCCCAATCTATCAAGACAGGCCAACATTCAGATTCAGGAAATACAGAGAACGCCACAAAGATACTCCTCGAGAAGAGCAACTCCAAGACACATAATTGTCAGATTCACCAAAGTTGAAATGAAGGAAAAAATGTTAAGGGCAGCCAGAGAGAAAGGTCGGGTTACCCACAAAGGGAAGCCCATCAGGCTAACAGCTGATCTCTTGGCAGAAACTCTACAAGCCAGAAGAGAGTGGGGGCTGATATTCAACATTCTTAAAGAAAAGAATTTTCAACCCAGAATTTCCTATCCAGCCAAACTAAGCTTCATAAGTGAAGGAGAAATAAAATACTTTACAGACAAGCAAACGCTGAGTGATTTTGTCACCACCAGGCCTGCCCTAAAAGAGCTCCTGAAGGAAGCACTAAACATGGAAAGGAACAACCGGTACCAGCCACTGCAAAAACATGCCAAATTGTAAAGACCATCGAGGCTAGGAAGAAACTGCATCAACTAATGAGCAAAATAACCAACTAACATCATAATGACAGGAACAGATTCACACATAACAATATTAACGTTAAATGTAAATGGGCTAAATGCTCCAATTAAAAGACACAGACTGGCAAACTGGATAAGGAGTCAGGACCCATCAGTGTGCTGTATTCAGGAAACCCATCTCACGTGCAGAGACACATATAGACTCAAAATAAAGGGATGGAGGAAGATCTGTCAAGCAAATGGAAAACAAAAAAAGGCAGGGGTTGCAATCCTAGTCTCTGACAAAATAGACTTTAAGCCAACAAAGATCAAAAGAGACAAAGAAGGCCATTACATAATGGTAAAGGGATCAATTCAACAAGAAGAGCTAACTATCCTAAATCTATATGCACCCAACACAGGAGCACCCAGATTCATAAAGCAAGTCCTCAGTGACCTACAAAGGGACTTAAACTCCCACACAATAATAATGGGAGATTTTAACACCCCACTGTCAACATTAGACAGATCATCTAGACAGAAAGTTAACAAGGATATCCAGGAATTGAACTTAGCTCTAAACAAAGTGGACCTAATAGACATCTACAGAACTCTCCACCCCAAATCAACAGAATATACATTTTTTTCAGCACCACACCACACCTATTCCAAAATTGACCACATAGTTGGAAGTAAAGCTCTCCTCAGCAAATGTAAAAGAACAGAAATTATAACAAACTGTCTCTCAGACCACAGTGCAATCAAACTAGAACTCAGGATTAAGAAACTCACTCAAAACCGCTCAACTACATGGAAACTGAACAACCTGCTCCTGAATGACTATTGGGTACATAATGAAATGAAGGCAGAAATAAAGATGTTCTTTGAAACCAACGAGAACAAAGACACAACCTACCAGAATCTCTGGGACACATTCAAAGCAGTGTGTAGAGGGAAATTTATAGCACTAAACGCCCACAAGAGAAAACAGGGAAGATCCAAAATTGACACCCTAACATCACAATTAAAAGAACTAGAAAAGCAAGAGCAAACACATTCAAAAGCTAGCAGAAGCCTAGAAATAACTAAAATCAGAGCAGAACTGAAGGAAATAGAGACACAAAAAACTCTTCAAAAAATTAATGAATCCAGGAGCTGGTTTTTTGAGAAGATCAACAAAATTGATAGACCGCTAGCAAGACTAATAAGGAAGAAAAGAGAGAAGAATCAAATAGATGCAATAAAAAATGAAAAAGGGGATATCACCACCGATCCCACAGAAATACAATCTACCATCAGAGAATACTACAAACACCTCTATGCAAATAAACTAGAAAATCTAGAAGAAATGGATAAATTCCTCGACAAATACACCCTCCCAAGACTAAATCAGGAAGAAGTCGAATCTCTGAATAGACCAATAACAGGTTCTGAAATTGTGGCAATAATCAATAGCTTACCAACCAAAAAGAGTCCAGGACCTGATGGATTCACAGCTGAATTCTACCAGAGATACAAGGAGGAACTGGTACCATTCCTTCTGAAACTATTCCAATCAATAGAAAAAGAGGGAATCCTCCCTAACACATTTTATGAAGCCAGCATCATCCTGATACCAAAGCCAGGCAGAGACACAACCAAAAAAGAGAATTTTAGACCAATATCCTTGATGAACATTGATGCAAAAATCCTCAATAAAATACTGGCAAACCGAATCCAGCAGCACATCAAAAAGCTTATACACCATGATCAAGTGGGCTTCATCCCTGGGATGCAAGGCTGGTTCAACATACGCAAATCAATAAATGTAATCCAGCATATAAACAGAACCAAAGACAAAAACCACATGATTATCTCAATAGATGCAGAAAAGGCTTTTGACAAAATTCAACAACCCTTCATGCTAAAAACTCTCAATAAATTAGGTATTGATGGGACGTATCTCAAAATAATAAGAGCTATATATGACAAACCCACAGCCAATATCATACTGAATGGGCAAAAACTGGAAGCATTCCCTCTGAAAACTGGCACAAGACAGGGATGCCCTCTCTCACCTACTCCCTTTCAAAGTCATTATTTCCTCTGTCTGGATACTCCTGAATCTTTGCAGGGCTCACTCTCTCAGCTGGCAAACCTCTGCTGGGGCTTTCCCTAAATACACTGTATAAAATAACGTCCTTCACCGCAAGTCACCCAGTCACCTTTTTTGGCTTTAATTTCTTCATAGTACCAATTATGCCTTGAGATTGAGATTACATTTTGAATTGATCTCATTACTTGTTTATGATCTGTCTTCCTCACTAGAATATAAGCCCCACGAACACAGGTACCATGTCTTTCTCACTGTATTCCCAGAACCTAGAATACTTCCAATCAACAAATAATATTGTTGAATAAGTTGATAGTCAATTTATAAATATATTCTTTACATTTTCATTATTTGTATTACTGTAAAATACTGAATTTCAACTTCGGACTTATACAACTCAATTGTATTCTTCTTTGCAGAGTGCAAAATATTTCTAACGTTACCAATCTCCCACCTTCTATTATATAAAACCATAGTTACATTGTTTATCATAGTATCTGAATGGCGAGATGTGGAAAATCATCTTAAAGTTCCAGGTAGGGTGGGATGGGGAATACTAATGTTCAAATGAATTTTTGGACATTTTAAAATTTTCAAATAAAAAATGAATTTATCTCAGATGGTTTGTTTTTGATAGATGAACATGGCAGTCATTTAATACATTATTTACTTTTAAATATTCAGAAACTGTCTTTAAATATATGGTCTCACCCAGAAAAATTTCAGGCAGAAAAGCCAGATTCCAATTATAAATTACTTTATTTCCATTTTAAAAATAAGAAATATTATTTGTCATGCCAGTAATTCAACTTCTTAGTCCTTTAAAAAGATTCATAATTATATAGGTTAAAAGTATATATAAAATCACATTTATTAGATAAAATTTTGTTCAAATATTAGTGTCCAAATTAAAACATTATTTTTCTTATTCTCATTACTCAACATATTCCTCTGCATAATGAAGACGCTAATATAATATTGGAGGACCTTGAGACATAAACCTAACATGAAATTAATTAAATTGATTTAAACTTCAATTTTAAAATAGTAATTTTTAAGTAGTCAAAATATATTTTAAATATCAAAAGGAATTATGTGACAGTAAAAGTTTTTAATGGTACAAATTTTTAGGTAGCCAAAAGATATTTGTTTTAATGTAGTTATAATCAATGGTGGCTCATGCCTGTAATCCAAACACTTTGGGACGCCAAGGTGGGAGGATTGCTTGAGCCCAGGAGTTTGAGACCAGCCTAGAAAACATAGTGAGACCCTGTCTCTACAAAAAAAAAAAAAAAAAAAAAAAAAAAAATTAGCCAGGTATGGTGGTGCATGCCTGTAGTTGCAGCTAATCAGGAAGCTGAGGCGGGAGGACAGCTTGAGCTTGGGAAGTTGAGGCTGCAGTGAGCCGTGATCACACCACTGTACTCCAGCCTGGGCAACAAGGTGAGATCCTGTCTCAAAAAAAAAAAATCTATTTTTTTTTTTAATAAGGCTGGGCTCTTCCTATTTTACACAGAAAGTGCATAAAATCTATAAATAAAAGACATACTTCATGAGGGAGCGCTCATCTCCCTAAAACATTTACACATTCGATTTTTTTAAAGCAGGAGACCATTTAAACAGATAAAAAGCTATAAAAGTGAAAATTAAACTTCAGAACCACTTGAGAAAGAATAATGATACTGGCCCTTGAACTTAGTCTTGAAGAAATAAGTTATTGGCTTTGGGAATTCACACATACTCTTGTGCCTAGGATATTCTTTTCCCTGATCCTTGCCTGGCTCATCCCTACTCATCTGTAAGGTCTCAGCTTGGCTATATCCCCCTCTATGCAGGCTTTCCTGGCCCCACAACACCTGAGTTAGGGGTGCCTCCTCTGAGTTCCCAGGGCACTCTGAATTTCCCTTCTTGTGTTTATGTAATATTGTATTGTAATGATCTACTTGCTTGTGTATAATCCCTAAGAAATTTTAAGCCCCTTGAGGGAAGGAGCTGATTATCTTCTTCACCAACGCATCTGTCACAAAGCCCCTACTAAATAGCCTGTAATCATTTTCATCATGATGCAATGAATTGAGTACAAATTAATCACCTGTATGGCAGATCCACCTGCAGGCTATAACTTAAGAAGAAGAATGTGTGTTCAGAGTTCTGCGCTAAGGAATCCAGGAGTAGCCAACCTGGAGATTCATTATTATCTATGAATTACCCCATCCTGTGGAACATGGGCCATACAGGGAAATGAGGCTCTCCTTTGTTTCGGGTTAAATGCAGGTTACCAGGTGGAGGTTGCTACGGGGAGGGTGCTAAGTGAAAATGCTGCATAAACGGCATGCTTTTAATAAGTGGTTATGGTTCTCTTGTCCAGCCTGCTGCCACTGGACTGTCCTACGTGTAAGTTCCCTCAATAAATCCTATGTCTCATTCACTGGCTCTGGGTCTCTTCTTGGTCCTCACAAACATGGTGTTATCCCTATTGAAGTCAATAGGGATCCAGCATGGCATCACCTCATTCACACTCACTATACCAGAATATAGAAATCAAAAGGCCAATGCACTCCCCTCTTTCATCCATTGGGTTCTGATGGCAATAACATAGTTTTTGGGGGGAAAATGATTAATTATGCATCCAAGTTTTTATTAAAAAGGTAGCATCCCAAAACATTAACTGCCATTGCAACTGTGTTACATTATAGAGTTCTTTCACTCTAATATATGTACCTGAAACCTAAGAAGCCTCAAAAAATCATTACTCTCCTCCCCACTTACTATCTACTTTACTAAATAACTTACTCATTTTAAGTCTGTAATCCCTACCTTCCAAGAGACACAAATGGGGGGAAATATCTTAAGTCTGTATAAAAGCAAAAGTTACATGAAAACAACTCCCTCTCCTGCCCCCTTTCTGAAAGTTCAACAGTATTTACAAGACATAATCAATTCTAGTTTAGTATTGAAGGAAATATCTGTGTAACTTTCTAAAATGAGTGAGATTCAACAAACCGATTTCTATTAAATTCCAAGCTTAGGACTCCTAAATCAACATTCTAACAGTGCTAGCTAGTGAAAGTGCAGGGGCAGTGTGGCTTGCCATGGCTGAAAGCAAACCGAAAGCTGCGAGTGAAGGATGGCCGCGGGTCAGTGCTGCCAAGGCCTCAATGTAAACACAGGTGTGTGGGAAGGAGTGCAAGCGCTCTCCCATCTCGCAGTTACAGAAACACTGGCAGTCACGCTGTGGAGTCTGAATCCTAAATTTCAAAAATATATCATTTTTGTAAAATGGATACACCTTATTTCACATGTTAATACATCCTCAATTTAAATGGTTCACAAGGCACACCTGAACCTTATATCATTGTTTTCAATTGCAAAATTAACAGATTTGAAAGCAGATCTTCACCCACGCCCCCACCCTGCTCCCCCCCCAACCCCCACCCCCGCCCCGCTGAGTCTCTCCCTGCTGAGTAAAGTAGTCTGAAGTTATTACCACCTCATTTGCTGGCATTTAGCAAAGATTCTTTTTATGGTTGCACGAAGTTAATACCACCAGATTTTTCCTGCCAAAGACTTTTAAATGGTGTAGCAGTACTATTTTAAGGCATAATATATAATGAATATGACAAACATTACCAATAAATATACAAATAACAATAATGTTTGTTAATTGGTTTGGGTTTGCAGAACATTTTTCACTTTTAGGATGTTGCTTTTTGGTAGTTGTTATTTGTTTGAGGGGAGTTAATTTCATTTTCTGATACATCTGTTGTTATCAAACTAGTTACAATAGTATACAACAACCTTGAGGGTAGTCAATGGTTATGAACACAGGTGCTGAAGGCAGAGAGTCTGGGTTCATAATTTAGCTGACAATCTACTAGTATGAGGCTTGAGCAATTTATGTAACTCCTCAAGTCTCAGATCTTCCTTTGTAAAAGAGGGATAACAGTAATAACTCCCTGTGAGGTTATTCTGTGGATAATTACATGACTCAATACACAAAAGCATTTAGTACAGTGCCTGGTAATAGTGCAAAATACGTATTACTGTCCTTCTCTCTTTATAATTAGGTTCAGCTTATTTCATTTAAACTTTATTTGGTATGGTTTCCAAACTGCTTGATTGTGTAATTGACAATAAAATGCAAAAATAAACATATTTGTAATTAATTTTTCTGCTGATACATATCTCACCCCTACCCTACCCTATTTTCTCAGTTTTGAAGTTCTCTCTTGAGACAATGTTCTGCTGGATGAAAGATGGCATTTGGGTAAAACAAAACCCTTCTGAAATGCACCCTCGAATTTCATGAATAGTATGTCATGCTATTAATCCTGATTCAAAAACTAAGTGACAAATTTTAAGTCAACACAATGTCATAAAATTGACAAAATTGTCATACCCCCAATTGAAGTCGAAGAAAATAAAAACAAGTGTGGACCATTAAGTCACATCTAGTGACTCAGTAACGGATACATAAAACAGTTACATTTGCATAAGGTGTTTAAAAGTAACACATTTCCAGGTAAGGTAATACTTACATAAAATGATACCATGTTTGTAATGACAACATGAATTTGATTTATTAAAATATTGCCCTAGACTGTATTTTGAAACCCAGTAGAGTCATATACAACATAAGAAAGAAAACGAGAAGGTAGACTGAGAATTCATTCATACATTTTTTTCTAGGCAACCAAAATTTTGTATACATCAGCTTAAACTTGCCTAGTGCTTTGTGTTTACCAAGCATTTTTACATACATTTTCACAATCCATTGTGAGGGATCTGAACATAAGACATTTAGTAACATGTCCAAGGTGGCACAGGCTTATTCTTGGTTTTCCTGAATACTGTTTAGTGCTTTTCTTCACTACTCGGTGGTACTAGAGAAGCATTTTTCATTAGGCAAAAGAGAGGTAGAGAATGAGATAGCTGATGACCACAGAGAGGACACAGACATTCCTTCAGTGCAAATGGAGACTTTTCTAGTATTCTTCAGCAGAGTTCTTTTACTCAGTCAAATGATATGCCTAGATTTTTTCTTGCTCAATTTTATGTTTTTACTAAGACAAAAAAAGTATGAGGAGCTTGTTTTTAAGGGCTCATAAGGTAATTTTTTTTTAAAGAAAAAGGATAAAAAGAACCAGGGAAAGGAGCAGGTAAATATACAAAAAGACTTACAAAATTAATAAGACTGAATGTCAAATTCGGCCCCGAGAATCTTAGCGGCCAAAGCAAAAATAACAGCATGATAAATTATAATTCTCATTAATAAAAATGAACAAGGATACCTTTTTCTTGAGCTATAAGACATTTATTCTGGCATTACACTCTTAAAGAAATTTCTCACCTGGTCTTTTCAATTGGAGACCCACAGATAATATTAAATGATGCCCTTTCCTAGTAACCCAACCTGGCATCCTTTTATATATTGTTAGTTTTTGTCAATACTATAATAATTAATATTATATTCATACTAATGCATAATTTTATGGTTTCACACAAAATATCATTTGAATTACATACTGTCAATATTCCTGCTTAACAGACGAGAAAACTTAAGACAAATATGAAAATTTAGTAGCTTGCCCAGGGTCACATAAATAGTAAATACTAAATAACTTATGTATCTTTTGTTACTCCTAAACCCACTTTCACTTTCAGATAAATACATTGTACCACACTGGTAGTCAACTCCATGGCCAAAGCCCAGAACAATGGTTGTTGAATGTAAGCAGACATCGGGGTCACCTGGAGGACCTCTGAAACCATATCTTAGGGATCCTCCATCAGAGTTTCTGTTTCAGTAAATCTAAGGTGTGGCCCAAGAATTTAAATTTTTAACAAATTCCCAGGTGATGCTGATGCTACTGATTAAGGACCACATATTAAGAACCACTGGCCTGGAACTGTAAAGCTTCTAAATATACAGCACATTTAGTAGAGTATTTTTGCTGATTGCTTTTTTTCTCAGATTTATTTGGCAATGTAGGTCTCAGTGCAGGTCCAGTTACTAAGGAAAATAATAATGAAAGAGGAGGAGCCAGGAGACCCCTAGAAATATTATCTCTTCTAAAATCACATTTGCCAATGAGTTTTCTAAAACTAATAACTAATTCTCACTTTGGTTTTACTGCCTTTTTTTTTTTTTTTTTTTTTTTTGAGACAGAGTCTCGCTCTGTCACCCAGGCTGGAGTGCAATGTGTGATCTTGACTCACTGCAACCTCTGCCTTCTGGGTTCAAGTGATTCTTCTGCCTCAGCCTCTCTAGTAGCTGGGATTACAGGCGCGCGCCAGCATGCCCGGCTAATTTTTGTATTTTTAGTAGAGATGGGGTTTCACCATATCAGCCAGGCTAGTCTTTAACTCCTAACTTCAAGTGATCCACCCACCTCAGCCTCCCAAAATGCTGGGATTACAGGCGTGAGTCACCACGCCCGGCCTCACTGCCTTTTATTAAAACAACATTATAGGCCAGGTGCAGTAGTTCACGCCTATAATACCAGCACTTCAGAAGGCCAAGGTGAATGGAACACTTCGAGCTCAGGAGTTGAGACCAGCCTGGGCAACATGGGAAAACCCCATCTTACTAAAAATACAAAAATTAGCCATGTGTGGTGGTGGGCACCTGTAATCCCAGCTACTTGGGAGGCTGAGGCTGGAGAATCACTTGAACCCAGGAGGCAGAGGTTGCAGTGAGCCGAGGTCAGGCCAGCCAGTGCACTCTAGCCTGGACGACAGAGCAAGACTCTGTCTCAAAAAAAAAAAGAAATTGGCTGGGCACGGTGGCTCACGCTTGTAATCCCAGCACTTTGGGAGGCCGAGGCGGGCGGATCACGAGGTCAGGAGATCGAGACCACGGTGAAACCCCGTCTCTACTAAAAAATACAAAAAATTAGCCAGGCGTGGTGGCGGGCGCCTGTAGTCCCAGCTACTCGGAGAGGCTGAGGCAGGAGAATGGTGTGAACCCGGGAGGCGGAGCTCGCAGTGAGCCGAGATTGCGCCACTGCACTCCAGCCTGGGCAACAGAGCGAGACTCTGTCTCAAAAAAAAAAAGAAATTATAACTTTGACATATTTCAATATTTTCTTTGCTCAATCTTACTTTATAAGTAAAAAATCCGGATTACATTTAAGGGCTAAAACAAAACAAGCAAGATTATACCTATGTAGGTATCAACACTTACTTTCTATACATTTACTTTCATCCACTGATATGGACGGTTTGCCTCTGGGTTACCACTCAAATCTCATCTTGAACTGTAATCCCCATAATCCCCACATGTCGAGAGAAGGACTTGGTGAGAGGTGATTGGATTATGGGGATAGTTTTCCCCACGATGTTCTCGTGATAATGAGTGAGTTCTCCTGAGATCTGATCGTTTTATAAGGGCCTCTTCTCTCTTTGCTCTCTCTTCTTTCTCCTGTCACCAAGGATGTCCTTGTTTCCCCTTTGCCTTCCACCATAATTGTAAGTTTCCTGAGGTCTCCTCAACCATGTGGAACTGAGTCAATTAAACCTCTTTCCTTTATAAATTACCCAGCCTTAGGTATTTCTTTACAGCAGTGTGAAAATGGACTAACACATCCACACCTATATCATAGCACTTAGCATGAATATCTACATTATTTAACTTATATTACATATTCCAGACTTGAAGAGCACATGAAAATATTCTTCTTCATATTGAACAAGAGGGACCCAGGTGAAGCTGTGACTTTAGAAGCCTGCCAGGTTGGGGCAAGGCAAGGAATTAGGGAACTCTTCCTTTGAAAAGATTGAGGAGGCAGGTGAGTTTACAATAAAGATAGAGTGGGGAATGCTGGAAAGAGGAAGGGAGTATTCATCTGTAGAGAAAATGTAGAGCAAAATGAAGATGAGTGAAAAAGGAAAATAATGATTGACAAGCTTTGCATTTTAGGAAGTTGTAAGAATGGTACAACAAGGTATAGACTTCGAACAGCTTTGGCTGCTCTGCTTCAATCACCATCAATAGGCCCAAACCTAGAGAGGGCGGGAATGGGAAACTCACGATTGATAGCATTTGCCAATATCAGTGGGGTAAATACTTTCACCTTGGCGAATTTCAAGCTGCCAGCAGATGACAAATCTGAGAAGTGTCGTGCTCAGTTGACTTGCAGGCTTGTGAATGCTGGCTCCAACATACTACTGCTCCAAACCCACCTTAAATGAAAACACAACCTATGACAAAAAACAACAGGCTTTCTATCTAAACACAGGTTCAAGACCATAGCTCCATAGCCTTCAGCTAAACTATTGAATTTTAAATTCTACTATGTAAAATTGAGAGCCATCTCTTCCCTGTAATTGACAGAGAGTCATGAGATTACCTTTCATCAAGTTTCTCAACAAAACTTTGGCACACAGTTTTCTACCTTTTGGTACTGGCATACATCTTTGCTTGCTCTGACGCTATCTATGGCAGTGCAAGGGCCTGACATGATGCAAGATTGCAAAAGCATGGGGTGAGAGGGCATCGTTATGGTGGAAAAGATTACTTGAAGTCAGGGGCAGTGCCCATGCCCTGGGCAGATTAAGGAAAACAGGATTCAGGGACTGAGGGATGAAGAATACTGCTTTTGCTGACTCTGTGGTTTGGAGTAGGCTAAAGTTGGCTTCGATGAGACTAGAAGCAAAACAATTCATCCAAGTGTGGAAGGCTTCCATGGCCATTTTTACCATCGTTTTAGTGCTGGTAAACAGTCCAGAAAAGGACTGTAGCTGAAAACTAAGCCCTCAGGTTAAATGTTTTGAAATATGGCTCAAGATACTTTGCACTTATTTTAGATAGCCATGGATATTTGTTTTAAAAAAAGTTTTGAGGGAAACCTTCATAACTCTTCCTTTCTTCAAATATTTATAAGCAATTCCAATAGAAATTTTAGAACCTTAAAATAATCAGTTCTTTTGGTTAAAAAAAAAGTAACAATGAATACTTATAGTGTTATTTCCATGACTTATATTTCCTTTTTATAAAAAGGTTCTAGAAAGATCTGGACTCAGAAAGGGCATTTAACTTGTACTTTATGCCATTTTTTACATTTAAGTAGATGCCATTCAGGTCGAAGGTGACATTACATCAAAGCTATTTTGTCCTTGATTATTATCTCATATGCAAAATCAGAAAATAATTTTGTTTTCTAAGGTTACCTGAATTATTTTCAGGTATCCTGATTTAAATTTAAAAATTTCAACCAGGAGCCTGAAAACCTAGAAATTGCTGCACTTCTCTGGACCTCTGTGAAGATCTCTTTCTTCGCAGAAGTTATGGCTACCGAATGAAAGAAGAGTTTACATTTCTCTGAGTGTGAAATACAGCTTGGGGTTGTCCAGCTGCAATCCTCAGGGCTGTGAATGTTAATCACATGTAGTGTTTATTCCTTCGGCATTCCTTTTCTTGTTGTTTTCTTTGGGACCGTCTGCTTTGGAAACCCAGCTCATGTAGGTTCAATGAAAGAACAGCTTAAAGAGCATTAAAATGTTGAGGACAAGCTCCAAAATATGTTGGAAGTTTGTGATTCCTTATGTTTGTGTGTTTGGTCTGTTTGGTTTAGTTTTTTATTATACATCATTCTATTTCTCTTTTTTTTATTTCTCTTTCACTCTTCCGGGGCATGGGGTACATAGGGGTTTGAGAGGCCAAGGACCTATTTTAATTTCTCATAATATAGCAACAGTTTTTAGAATGTGCACAAGATGGAGGGCTAGTGAAGAATATAAGAAGCTGCAGCACATGCATGGGTCCCTCACCACTCCCCACAGTACGTAACTGCAGGTTGCCCCTGGGATCTGTGGGGCATTGTGGAATCTGCCTCTGCAACCCTCTGCAACCTTCTCCCTCTTGTCTGAGGTGACAAACCCTGCCCTTCTTTTCTCTGGCATCCCAGGGCACTGAGACTCCTGAACAAAAGGAACCTCACTTACATCACCCTCCTCTCCTGCCAGCTTAGTCTGTATTTCTGTTTAGAAGTTTTTATTTGATTTGTTTACTTATGAGTTTCCTAGCATTTTTAATGGAGTTATTTAAATTACAGTATCATATAAAGTAGAAATGTCAAATTCTATTTTTCTGTTTTCTTGACTTGCATCTGCTGGAAAGCAGGTTGAATACATACAATGAAAAGGGTAGTAATTTAAAAAAACAATTGGGATTATTTAGGTTCCACACAGAAGAATTATATTCTACACATGCCCAAGAATTATAACATTTATCCTTATATAAATTATAACTAAAATTTGATTAATTCCTTAAAACAAGTTAGCCATGGAAAGTTAATTTTAACTGGAATTATAAAATAATTTATAACTTTAATACCATTTGTAAAGCATTATTCTTATAGAAGAGGTGAAAAATCCTGTCAGAGTAGAATATTAAATAACTTAAAAATAAAAGACATAAAAATATTCACTGAAATTCACAGGATCCTTGTTTTTCTATTAATTAATAATATTCCAGATACTATTTTAATATGAAGCTCACTAGATGTCAAAATATTATGACAAGGTGCAAGAAGCTATAAAATTTCTGGAGTTTACAGGTTGTATGTCATTTGGTCCAACTCACAGAAAGCTGAACACATTTAGAATTTATTAAAATGAATTATTTTAATACTACTAACTTTATCTACAAATGGCAAGTGCAAGAAAGAGTGTGTTTAAAAGGAAAGGTTAGAAAAATAACAGAAGTAAAACAAAAATGAGAAGTTTGCTAGTTTGCAGTTTATTTTTTAAGCCTTTGAAGTTTGGAATCCTGGATGAGATACTCCATCTGTAAAGCTCTGAAATGTTAGAAGCAAAGTTTTAAAAACTGGAAAATTAAAAGACACTCATGGCTACACCAGTTAGCATTTCAATATTTTGAATGGCCAGTGAATGTCATCTTTTCTCACTTCCAGGTAAAAACATCCATTTTCTTAGTAGAAGCACAAAAGAGTAAAATCCATAGAAAATATAGCATATAGTTTAATGTGTCTTGAATTATGCAACTGAGTTCCATTTCCTTTAGCTTCAGTCCTAGTAATGTAAGTAAATATTGCAGCAAGCAATTGGCGGTACAGTGATGTTAAGGGTCTAGCAAACTTCCACATTTTTAGGGAGTTATAATTTGGTCTTAACATTTGTTTCAAGCTTAAACTTGGCATAGAAGTTCTTGATTGGAGACTGCATTTAAAAAAAAAAATTACAAAATAAAATCAAAATGAGTTTTCTTGTTATTTAGTCAAAGCCAAAACTAACATGATTTTGGCTGAATATGGATGCTTTTATGCATTTCTATTTAAAATCAGTTTTAACTTTAAAAATGAAATGTTGCAGACTTTTGTGGATAATGAAGAGTGGGTCCAGTTGGCAGAGTTTGAATGTTTGTGCATGTGAGGTTATACATGGAGTAATAATATTTCTTACTTATAGGAAAACATGAGTTCAGCGAACTTCCCCTCTGTCTAGTATAATGTTATGGACTGAATTGTGGGCCCCAAAATTCGTAGGTTGAAGCTCTAACCACCAATGTGAGTTATTTAGAGATAGGGCCGTTAGGGAGGAAATTATGGTTAAATAGGGTCATAAGGTTGGGACCCGAATCTGATAGGACTGGTACCAATTTTAGAAAAGACCATGTGAGGTCACAGCAAGAAGGCAGCCATCTACAAGCCAGGAAGAAGGTGTCACCAAAAACGAACCCTAATTGCACCATGAACTTGGACGTCTATGCACCAGAACTGTACAAAAATAAGTCTGTTACTTAAATTACCCAGACTGTGTAGTATTTTGTTACGGCAGCCCAAACAGACTAATACACATAATATATGAAGAAATAGAAGGACCTAGGATCATTTCAATTAAATATTCATATGTAATCACATTAATATCATTTTTTGTCATAAAATTCTTCACAGAGGATCCTTTGGTGATATGTTCTTTCTTCGTATAATTTTGCAGCATTCATTCTTAATTGACTCATTCTCATGTGGTGTTTTTTAAAATAGCCATTTGCTATAGGTGATTTTTAAAGTATTTATTTTCTTGAGTGTTTAGGCTGATGTTTCCTTTGTTTTATAAAAGTTTTAATAAGTCTTGTGTTAAAAAGACATTACAATTTTTTTAAAAAATCATTTTATTCGATTGAATGTTGCCCAGAAACAGGTTTCAGAGTTTTCTTCTGCCCCACTCACTGTTTTGGGGGAGCAGGCAATTTCTTTTCAAATATTTGCAACTACAAAACAAGATGATGTTCATAGTTCTCATTCTACTTCCAGTTTCATTTGGATATTCATCTAGTCCTGGTTCTGTTGTCTTGAGGGGTCAACTTCTCCTGTCCTGCCCTTACTATCTCATTCTCCAATATTCTAGACTGAAGTAATATGATTTTTTAAAAAAATCCCCTAACATTTCCTATATGTGCTGTTATTAGGACTTTGTCATTCATTGAGAAAAAAAAATTAGAAAGAGGAAGAAGTTTTGCTGGGTAATAGACTGATGAGGGCCCTTTGGGACATGTTGAATTTGAAGCATCTCCAGATCACCCATCTCTGGATCATGTGGTTTGGTAAACAGATCTGAAGCTGGGCAGAGGTTTGAGCTGTTGTAAATTGGAAAAGCAAGGGTGGGATGAGATCACTTAGAATCTATGAAGACAGAAGAAAACAAATGAGTATGACTAGCAATTAATAGGTAAATAGATGGGGGTGGGGAAGGGATAGGGAGATAAAACCCAAACTATATGTCAGAGAAACATATTGGGGTGGAGGTGGGGAGTGACAGCAAAATTGTATTTGTCAGAGAAAGACCTGAGGAGTGCTGGTTTAGCTTTTTATTAACTACAAAGTCTTTGTTGATGTTAGCAAGAACAGCTTAGTGGGGCAATGGGGACATAAGTCTAGCTGTGGTGGGTAGAGGAGTAGATTACTATAGTCTACTCCGCCAGATAGTTGCTCATGAAAGGAAGATAAATACAGCAGGAGCTAGAGGAGTATAAAGGTAGAGGGAGGTTTATTTACTTCATTTATTTTTTAATAAGAAGAGAACTGATTGACTATATACTAAGGGGAAAGTATCAGTGAAAAGGAAGATGTTGAAAATACAAGAGAGAAAATGCATTTATCTTCTCATTCGAGACAATGGTTTTGAATGCCCGCTTGTCTTGTACTGCACTATGTGTTGGGGATCCAAGGTTGGATTAAATTAGCATGGTTACTGCCCTTTGGGAATCCCAGGATGGCCAAAGGTTTTAGATTGGTAAATGAGATTAGATTCCAAGTGGAGTCATAAGCCTCAAGAAGAAGGAGAATCAGTTCCTCCATGGAACTGGGGTAAAGTGGTCATGATGAACACAGACATGTTTGTAGACGGAGGGAAGTGGTCAGGAGTTGGAGGAAGTTCATACTTCAAGGTCTTTTCTAATTCTGTGATATAGGATGCAAATCCATATGTCCAAGTGAGGAAGTTCATAGTGAAGTGTAAAATAATAATTGAAGAAAATGAGAAAAGGAAGCATTATGAAATACAGGATGATCCCCGAATATAACCGGTAAACCAGCTAAAGTTTGTAAACCAAAAATAAAATTCTAAGCACCTCAACCAACTGAATGGACCACTCCCTTAGCCAAGGGCATTCTAAAGTAAACCTGAAAAACTAGTTCAGGCCATAATGGGAATGGGTGCTCAGACATGCCTCATTATACATTCCTCCCTTGGGAATTCAGGCGCAGATGACCATAATTAACACTAAAACAGAGACCTTAAGGCTGACCAAACACTCCTTAGCAATAAGATACCAACATGACAGACAACAGGCCCTGTAAGAAATCTAAGTATTTTACTCCAATATATTCTGCCCAAAATATATTTCTTTGACATATCCAGACAGCAGACCCTGAAGGAAATCTAAGTATTTTACCCCAAAATATATTTCTTTGACATATTTTGAAATGGCCCTGTAAAGCTGTCTCTTGTGGGGAAAACTTACCTTCTGTAGAGGACCTCCTTTCTTTTTCCAGGTCTCTTCTTTGATCCAAGAGAGAATTAACTAAGAGTCTGGTATCTTTTTAGTTCTGCTAAGAGCTCTAAAGCCTGCTACCCAGAGGCTTCATCTGCATGAAAAGACCAAAATCTCAGTCTCTACAGCCCCTTATATTAACCTAGACATTCCTTTCTAATGATTCCAGGTCTTCAGATAATAACTCTTTCAACCAATTGCCAATCAGAAAATCTGAATCTACCTATGACCTGGTAGCCCTTCCCACCTTTCTGGACCAAACCAATGTACATCTTACATGCATTAATTGATGCCATATGTCTCCCTAAAATGTATAAAATCAAGCTGTAGCCTGACCACCTTGGGCACATATTGTCAGAATTTCCTGGGGCTGTGTTATGAGCCATTGGTCATTCATATTTGGCTCAGAATAAGTCTCTTCAAATATTTTACAGAGTTTGACTTTTGTCTTTGGCAAGTTGAAGGTGGTAGATTTTGGGACAAATCTACATAATCATGTGAATTTCTCCTTATATTCAATGGCAAACCAAGTATGAAAGAGAAAAGGCAAAGAATTGGATTTATCTTTGGTTACAATAAGACTAGCTGAACTAACAAACTTAGAAATATCAGCGGTTAAACACAACAGAATATTATTTCTTAGTCATAAAAAAATCATCAACTAGGAATGGGATTGATTCCATGAAGGCAGTTAGGAAGCCATTAGTGAAGTTTTGGCCATCTTCAACATGTAACTTTCATGAACATTTTGGGTGCTGTCATTCAGCAGATGAGGGGAGAAGGTGGAGGGTCAGGCCAGAGGTTGATAGCACATATCACTTTAAAAAAATTTCACCCCAAAATATATAGTATTTGTTTGACATACTTCAAGATAGCTATTCAGGCCGGGCGCGGTGGCTCACGCTTGTAATTCCAGCACTTTGGGAGGCCGAGGCGGGCGGATCACGAGGTCAGGAGATCGAGACCATGGTGAAACCCCGTCTCTACTAAAAATACAAAAAATTAGCCGGGCGTGGTGGCGGGCGCCTGTAGTCCCAGCTACTCGGAGAGGCTGAGGCAGGAGAATGGCGTGAACCCGGGAGGCGGAGCTTGCAGTGAGCGGAGATCGCGCCACCGCACTCCAGCCTGGGTGAAAGAGCGAGACTCCGTCTCAAAAAAAAGAGAAAAAAAATAAAAGATAGCTATTCAAAGTCTAAAAACACAAGAATAGCTAAAAGGTTGCCTTTTGTGAAGATTTTCATCTGTAGAGAAAAATCTGCATTGGTGAAATAAACAGCCAAGATTTTGCTGGCACATCGGCTCCCCTTACCCCTCCTACCCCAAACTCCAGTGTCCAGATATAGGAAAGATTGGCTTGTGGAAGAGAGAGAACGAGAGTCTGACACTTTCAGGAGTCTGACAGAAACTTACGGTTTCTGAGTACTGCTACCTGTGAGGTTTCATCTGCATAACAAAACTGCCTTTGCCAGCTAAGGCCTCTCTTCTTCTCTCTCTCCCATCACGCTTCAAGCTCCTATTCTTTCTGTAACCTCAAGATGGTATAAAAACGTCAACCATCTGGTTCTTTAAATTTTCATATTTTGTATAACTTCCGTACACACCTGTGCATATTAATAATTTTTTTATGTTTTTTTCTATTAACCTGCCTTTTGTCAGCTGATTTTCAGTGAACCTTCAGAGGGCAAAAGGGAAGTTTTTCCTTGGCCTCTACAGTTTTGGCGCTGTGAGCAACACAATCACAACCACCCTGCTCTTCTGGAAGCCACAGTCAAGGGAACTCTGGACCTGACAAGCTGGCAGAAGGGTAAGAATTTCATACCAGTCAGATTTCCAGATGTCTGGTTGTGGAATCTGGTTGAGCTGATGGTAGAAATCAGTTTGTCTGTTTTCTTTCTTCATCAAGTTTAATATTGTTAGTGGCAGTGAATTTGTACAGGTCTACAGCAACCTGAATTCTCGCCTCATCAGAAGAAAGAATTTGACTGAGGGGCATAAGGCAGAAGGAGAGACCAAGGCAAATTTTTAGAGCAGGAGTGAAAGTTTATTAAAAAGCTTTAGAGCAGGAATGAGAGGAAGTAAAGTACACTTGGAAGAGGCCAAGTGAGTGACTTGAGACATCAAGTGCACTGTTTGACCTTTGATGCGAGGTTTTACATGTTGGCATACTTCCAGGATCTTGCATCCCTTCTCCCCTGATTCTTCCCTTGGGGTGGGCTGTCTGCATGTGCAGAGGCCTGCTAGCACTTGGGAGAGTTTATCTTCTTAAGAAGCCTAGCTGGATGCAGTGACTCATGCCTGTAATTCTAGCACTTTGGGAGACCTAAGTGGGAGGATTGCTTGAAGCCAGGAGTTCAAGATCAGCTTGGGCAACATAGGGAGACCCTATCTCTACAAAAAACTAAAATTGTTTTAATTAGCCAGGGCACGGTGATAATGCACCTGTAGTCCTAACTATTAGGGAGGCTGAGGTGGGAGGATCTATTAAGCCCAGGAGTTTGAGGTTACAGTGAGCTGTGAGTGCACCACTGCACTCCAGCCGGAGTGATAGAGCAAGACCCTGTCTCTAAAAGATACTCATTAAAAAATTAAAAATTAAAAAAAAAAAAGAAGTCCCACCCGCAAAGAGCTTTAATTGTCTCAACCAGGCTTGCTGCCTGGTTTTAGTCCTGGGAAAGTTCAATCCCAGGAGGCCCTACTCAGTGCCATGGATGAACAGATCTGTTATTGGCATACTGAAGACCCTGAACAAACAAACTGCATCCTGAATGGTCTAGGGCATTCGAAACCTTGCCATTTTAGCCTATTTCTGGGATTGAATTTTTGGGGAGATCCTGGAGGGGAAGGCTGCATCTTCTGTGCCCATTTTTAAAATGTCACATGCATAGTAGTCTAAGCTTGGAAAGTTACTTTTGGGACTTTCCATGCAGAAGTCTTATTTGGCTTGAATAGCTAATAAAATAAATAAATTGGCTATATTTAAAAGAAAATGTTTTAGAGAGCTCTTGTCTTGAACAACTATCTTATACCTATAAAAAATACACAAAGAATACAGCCTTAGAAGCTCCCTTGGTGAGATGTTTTTAAAAAGGCAGAAAAAAGATTTTTTAAGAAATAAGACTTTTTTTAAAGTTAAAAACCTTTGTACACTCAAACTGCCTGCCTTGGATCCCCTGTGGGATTTGCAAAAAGGCACTCCAGCCTGTAGTCCAGTAGCTGGGATTTGGCATGCGCCACAGCCTGGGTTCGATTCCCAGACACGGAACTAGATTCTTCGAGATATAAATCCTTTAACTCAGGAAGAAAAAAAAGTTTGTAAAAATTAGTTTGAATTATTTGTTTTAAATGTATATTCATGTGACTCTTGAATTTTGGGGGCACCCATTTGTTATTGATCCTTTTCCTTTCCATGAAGAGCCATTGTTTTTCCATTTTTCTCTGAGTCTCTCTCTTTTTTTTTTTTTCTGGAGTATAAAAAGGCTAAAAACTGAACATTCAGAGCTGTGAGAGTCAAAAAAATGGTGAAGGATGACAGCACTGAGAGTGACAAGTAAAACTGAGGTCCAGGTGCTGCTAAAGTTCTTGACAAAAACGAGATGGATTAATATGCCACAGGATAGAAATGGATGTCAGGAGTTAAGTCTCAAAGTAGGATCCAGGTTTTTACTGGAAAATGCAGAAGTAACATTTCAGAAAGCCGAGCAAAACATGGGTAAATAAGTGGTCTCTATTGTAGGTGGTTCCTAGAAAAATTATATCCTTGGCAGAGGGGGTTGGGGGACACTTAGTTTCAGTTACGACAAAGGAACTGCATGGAGCATCCCATGAAAAATGAGTGCTACAGTAGCATGTGGTTATAGAACTCCTGAAAAACATCTGAAAATGATCCAAGGTCAAGAAGAAACAGGCAAAATAGTGTTGGCTCAGGAGAGAAACTCTGACTACCAACCTTGGATTTTATAGCAGTAGATTAGGAATCAATGGGAAGAATGAGAGAGATGAAAGTATCAAATAAATCTTTTACACATAAATTTGTTTCAGTGTCTTCTAAAAGTCACAGATGAATAGCATTTCTTGCCTCCATTCACATGAGCCATGGAAGCTGAGGGCTGCTCCTGTGACACATCCAAAACACATAATCTGTGGCACATGGCCTCACCCTCCATTCTTAGATACAGGCTCCCTAGGCCCACTCCACAGAATATTGCTCTGGGGTAGAGACGGATCCCTTGCTACTCAGAAGATCTGACAACTTTCATTCCGATTCAGGAGGAAAATCTGTTCTAGATTTCTCCTTATTTTCTCTAAAAGATGAGGTTAATAATGAATACTTGGCAGCATTTTGAAAAGATTAGTTTAGATAACAGATGCCCGTCATGCATTTGTTATCCATGAGATATGCATAATCTACAGATTATGCATTCATTTTATTCATTCTCTTCCTCCCACTTTGAAAATACTTTCTGGAGATTCAGTTTAATTGGTACACTTAGAACATCTCTCTTTACTTTCAAAGGTTGAACTGTCCCCTACAGGACTCCAAGCAGAATTTCTGGAAAAATAAATGAGGGGAGGAAAGGCAAAGGACCTAAATACCTGCTTGAGACATTGAGGTACAGAGGACTGTAGAGGAAACACCAACAGATACTGTCTCAACAAATTAACTTACCACATATTGATATATTTATAGTAAATGAAGTATTAATAGCACTCTAGTTACACAAAAACTATATTAAAAAAAGAATATTTGTGATACTTCACCAATCCATTCAAGCGAAAGGATTTAGTGGGTAAAATATTTGTCACCCCGTTTAATTTTACATAAGTGTGAAAACTCAAAAGTATATGTTTTTTACTATCATAACATGATAACCTATTTGACTCTCTTCCCCACTTAAGGAAATTACCAAAAACAACTTTCCAACATGGCTCAATAACGATTTCAGGTTGACGCTATTAGGACGTAGGCTAATAACAAAGATACTTATTCAACTTCCCATATGATTTTTTTGTTGTGGAAAACGCTGCCTGTGGATCATCAATTATTGTAATTCTTGTCCTTCAATTTAGTGGTTAATGGAATAGTTTATTTATATCCTACTTCAAAGTTGTATTTGAAGTGGCTACATTTTGGCATAATGCAAACTACTTGTGCTGTAAAAGTCTTCCATTTTTACATGTTCTCATGGTCTCTTTAATAACATAAATATTACCACTACCTACTTGCAGACAAAAACATCTGCACTAAAAAAAAAAAAAAAAAAAGCATTGGAATGGCTGATCTCCTCCTCCTCAAAATACTTTCCTCTGTTGGTATCCACAACACCGTAGCCTTTGGTCTCCCTGGCTAAACCGTCACTAGCTCTGCCAGTTAGCTCTTCCTCATCAATCCAACTTCTATGCATTGGAGGGTTGCAGGACTCATTCCTTGGAACTCTTTTCTGTTTTATTCATTCACATGATTACATGCATGACTCACAGATTAATGTCTCCAACCCAGACCTCTCCACTGAACTCCAACATGGTTATCCAACTGCCCTCTGCATCTCCACTTGGATTTCTTCGTGGTATCTCAAACTTGCTACATCTAAAATAAAAACTCCAGATTCCAATCCTCCATGTATCCTTCTCTTATGGTCTATTTCATTCTCTATGTACTCAGGTAAAACCAAAGTCATCCTTGAGTCGTCTTCTTCCTCATATCTCATATTCAAACCATCAGAAAATTCTTCTTCTATCTTCAAAATATACCCAGAACCCAGATATCCCTCAGCACTTCCACTGTTATCATCCTAGTCCAAGCAGAACTTCCCCTTGCTTGGCTTATTACAAAGCCTCTCGCTGCTCTTCTTGCTTGCCTTCTTGTTCTCACTACAAACCATTCTTATTATAGGCAGAGGGAGATCCCTTTATATCAGATATCTAGCCACTCCTCTGAGCAAAGCTCTCCAATGTCTTCGTATCTCAAAAGCGAAAGGTACATTATGTCTTACCATGAAGCTGCTCCACTCCCTTTATTTCTCTGGCCTCATTTTCTTTAAATCATCCCACTCCAGCCACACTCACCTCCTTGCTGTGTCCAAGCATGGGGTTTGGCTTTTCCTAACTATTCTCATGGCTTGCTACCTCAATTCATTAAGCTTTTTGCTCAAATGTCATCTTCTAAATAAGGCCTTTCTTGATCATCCTCTTTAAAACTACAACCCCAACCTAGCATCACCTTATCTCCTTTTCCTGCTTTATTTTTCTTCAAAGAATTTATGACTATCTATCATAGCATATCCTTTTATTATTTCTTTATTGTCTACCTTCCCCAACTAAAACATAAGCTCTGTGGATACATGGATTTTTTGTATGTTTTGATCACTACTGTATTCGTTGGTGCTTAATGACAGATATATAGTAGGTGCTCAATCAATACTAGATAATGAATGGGAAGAGCATAATTTATTAACATGAGTCATTGAATATTATAAACTGGTGACTGACAAAATTCTTGTCTGAAAATATCAACTTGAAAACCTTAAAGGTATTTTAAGAAGACACATGGTCTCTTGAGCTACATGCTACAAAATGAAATAGGTCACTCAATATCTTTTTTTTTCACTCTCTACAAATTACCTTTAACTTCACTGTTCTTACTTTTGAATCTGTTAATTCAATCTGTCTTTTTGTAAATCCTTGTGTGCTCATTCTTGCTCTTAAAGTATTGCTTTGGTATAGTATTCTATCCTAGTTTTTAAGAATATCAAATAAAATGTAAAAGTAAGGAGTGGAGTGGAGGGAGTTTATTAAAATCCCTAAATAATTTGAATATGTATTCAAAAATTCCCATATAATTTGAATAAGTATCTGTTTCATTTGTACCTGTGAAACTGCCTTGACTAAAATTATAACAGTGAGAAAATTATGACAGTGAAAGAGACCTGACCTAACTGAATCCATCTTGCTTTTAACCTTGTTCATTCCTGGGTGTAGGCAAAACTAATTTTGGGAGGAACTTAGTTTATAGTTTAACTTTGAAACAAAAGTGATAACAACCCTTTCCTGAAACAAACCCCCTTCTTGCCTGGGGACCAGACTGTCTTTGAAAGCCTAAGAAATTAGCCAGAAGATCAGAAATAATGGCTTAGGAGTTGCACAGCTAGAGGCCTCAAGATTTGAAACCTTGCTATTTGCTCCTAGGCGTAATATCATATTGTAGAACCTAAAATTGGTGCTTAAGATATTTTTCAGACCCTGTACTCAGATCAGCTAGTGTCACCCAGATCAATAAACTGGATCATCTGGTTTTGTGGCCCCCACACAGGAACTGACTTAGTGCAAGAGGCTTCAACTACCTATGATTTCATCTCCAACCAGACCAGTCAACACTCCCCACTTCCCAACCCCCTACCCACCATGTTATCCTTAAAAACCCCAGTCTCCCAGTTTTCAGAAAGACTAATTTGAGTAACAATAAAACTCTGGTCTCCTATACAGCCGGCTCTGTGTGACTTAAACTCTTTCGCTCTTTCAATTCCCCTCGCTTGATAAACTGGCTCTGTCTGGGCAGCAGGCAAGAAAAACCTGTTGAGTGTTTACACCTGTGTGTACATTTATGGGCATTTTTAATATCTATATTAGGTTTTCTTATGTTTCAGTTTCCTCAAATGTGTGCCAAACCTTAGTTATCTTTACATATTTGGGAACAAGACAATGAAAGCCTAATTATATGGGCATGTGTGCCCGAGTGCTGGTGGGATTTTTTGGTGGTGAGCTGGTCCTCATGCCCAAGGACTCCTATATTCCAGAATGTGAGGTCTTTGCTCTGGGCACCAACTTCAATACCAGCTGTCCATGTTCAATCCAGGCAGTCACTTTACCTGAAGACATGAACCCTCCAATATTTTGCCTAAATAATGTTAGCTAGTAGATACCTTGTTCACCATGCGAATCATAGGATTGTTGTGACCTCTGTCTATAGATTTCTAATGTCCTTGTTTTTCAACTCATGATTCACTTACGCTTTTCATCATACCTGGCATTCCTGAGTCTTGAGCCTCTCCAGGCAGCAAAGAAGATCACCTCCTCTCAGATTCTGGCCACTCTATCCTGCACCTTCCAATACCTCTCTCAAAACTGCTTTCTGCCTGCCAGAAAATTGCAAAACTTGTCAACCACTAATGGTCACCTCACATTTATCTTCATTATGGAATGTTTATATATTTTTTAAACCTTGAAACTCAGGGGTCTGAGATGGTAAAGGACATAACAACACGTGATCAGTATGCTATCTTGAACCAATAATCTTCTCAGACCTTTAAAGCAACTATAAAGCTAAAATGCTAATAAATTACTAAATGGAAATGTGAAAATCACGCTTGCAAGATGATGATGATGATGATGATTATTATTATTATTATTTGAGACAGGGTCTCATTGTGTCACCCAGGCTGGAGTGTAGTGGTGAGATCTCGGCTCACCACTACCTCCACCTCCTAGACTCAAGCAATTCTCCTGCCTCGGCCTTCCGAGTAGCTGAGATTACAGGCACATGCCAACAAGCTTGGCTAATTTTTGTATTTTTAGTAGAGATGAGATTTCACCATGTTGGCCAGGCTGGTCTGGAACTCCTGACCTCAAATGATCCACCCACCTCAGCCTCCCATAGTGCTGGGATTACAGGCGTGAGCCACCATGCCAGGCCACAAGATTATTTTTAAGGGATAATTTGAAGAATGGGTATATGAAAAAAATTAAATTATTTAAAGCATTTGAGAAGCTTGTTAAAATTTGCATTACCATGCCACACTACCAATTAAATTAGGGGTTATAAGACAGGATACATACACACTAAAATTTAAGAAGAAATAAAAGAATGACAAATGAGAACGCATGTCTTAGTTTGAGTATTCGTAAAGGGATTTTAAATATCTCTACCTGAATACTCAGAGAAAACTCTGTTGCTTATTAAAAACCAAAATGTTTGTGATATGCAAGCCTCAGTAAACAAAAGCATGATCTTTTCCAATATGTTCTACGATTCTAAAAACTTTCCTTAAATATAAAAAGAAGGGATTGAGTTCTCACTGCTTACTTGACAGCCCTGCAGAATAATAGGAGAGTGCACATTATGTCAATCATATGAAACGTGATAACGTTGCAGTTTCTATAAGACTTACTCAAGGTTTTGGTTGACTCTCCAAGTCAGGCATGTCAATAACCTGTGACAATTTTAGTTTCTCCTCTGCTCTCAATCCCTATGCAAATACCAGGGGCTGCTTTAAACATTCAAAGTACAAATGCATCATCATGGCCATCTGTTTTTACTCCCATTGCTCATGATGTCTCTGACTTAAATAATGCAAACATCATTTTAAAAGTAATCATCATCAGAGTAGTGTGAATTGTTTTAAGTTAAATTCACATCTCTGAAGATGACTAATGAAAACAACAATGCTGTTTTCATTTGGGGAAATGTATTATATCCCTTCAAACAAATCCCATAATCTACCCCCACAATTTCTACTGCTTAACGAAGTAATCAAGTAAAATATAATAATTTAATTGTATTTTTTTTCAACTTACTGTACCACATTGTTCTCATTCAGCTTGGTTTGACATCCCTTTTAATGTTAACTCTATTAACAATAGTGGTTTTAGCTCCAAAAGGCATTGAATTTCTATCATCTAAAATAAACCAACCATCAGACTATTTTGTAAGTCTTTACGCAAATAGCAGTATGTTAACTTAACTTAACTTAACTAACTTAACTAGTTCTATACAGGATACCCATTTGCAAACCTAAGAGCAATAAATTTTCTGAAGAAATTCTAAAAGTAATACTCTTCTCTTGCTCAGAAATGGTAGTAGCCAGAAAAAACTAATTTGGATTCACATGTCCTATAATTTATGGGTTGGGTGGATATCAAGATGAACAAATAGGGAATGAAATGAATACCTGAGGGCCTGTTGGTCCTAACAGAATGATGTAATTAATTGAAAGGTACCGAGAGAGCCAGGCAAAGGCTACATGTTCCTTTAATGTAAGCAAAGGATTCAGGTTGCAACATTTTACTACATACACCAAATATGACCCGGCAGCACTCTGAGGCAGAGGTCAGGCTTCCCTGCCTCCAGGCCCCATAAAATATTCACTACCAGGATAATGTCTCTTTGGGGTGATGATCTACTGTAGCCTTCAGGAAATTACCTTTATATTTCTACTGGTGGATTTATACTTTCATTACCATCAACTGTTCCAAACTCAAGTAATGTGCCTACCTGCCAGTAGCTACGAGTTACAAGGTAACAATCTTAGCACACACCCTAGTGTTTACTATAGGACCTAGTAAAAGTCAGCTTCCCAGGAACAATTTTCTACAAACCAGACTCAGGCTTTAGATTTAATGGAATCTAATCTTTCACTGAATAATTATCGGCTTAGTGTTGTCAATCTTAAATTGAGCTCCATCTTGGCAATAGCATAGTTTGTTTAGAGTAATGTGTGAAGGTAAGGAGAGGACTGAATTAATCTAACCCATCTATCATTGTAACTTCCATTTAATTGTGTAAAACAGCCAAAAGAGGAAGGGAAATGAATCTATGATGTTGTCAAATATTCAAAGGAAACTTTAAATCAAGCATTAAGAAACTTAAGTGAATGTAGTTATTTTCGGTAGATAATACCATACTGTGTACTAGACAAAACTGTTTCACTTATCAGTACTGAATAATATAAAAATCTTTCCTACATTGAGAAAATAAGCTCAATTAATTTTTAATAAGCTCTTATAATGTACTCAATTGCACTGATAGACCACTATAATTTGAGCTGAATTCTGTCCTCTCAAAATTCATGTGTTTGTTGATGTCCTAACCCCAAAATGTGACTGTACTTGGAGATAGGACATTCAAAGAAGTAATTAAGATTAAATAAAGTCGTAAGGCTGGGCCCTAATCCACCCTGACTGGTATTCTCATAACAACAGAAAATTTGGACACACAAAGAAATATCAGGTATGTGCTTGCACAGAGGAAAGACCACCTGAGGACACAGCAAGGAGGCAGCCATCCATCTGCGAGCCAGTGAGAGAGGCCTCGTAAGGACCAACCTTGCTCATAACTTGATCTTGGACTTCCAGCCTCCAAAACAGTAAGAAAATACATTTCTGTTGTTTAAGCCACCCAATCTGTGAGATTTTGTTGGCAGTCCTAGCAAGCTAATACCACACTTATTCACTCAACAGATATTATCTGAATGTGATCATAGGCTGGATGGCTGCTACCTGCTGCTGGGCTGGGTTCAAAATTGTTGAGAGGCCGCTCCTCTCACACACTCACATGCTCTGTCTCTCTCTCTCTCTCTCTCTCTCACACACACACACACACACGCACACGGTATTAATCCATTATTTTTTAAATTCTTGCCTAACTCTGCTTGAGCAACGAATGTACTTCAGTATAAAGTAGTGTTCTGATTATATTTATTTCATTAAGTTGAAAATAATATTTTAACAACTAGGATTTTATTATACTCATCAGTTTTTAAAATATCTTTTAATGTGAAATATAGATCTATGGACAAACTTTGACATATATGAACATCTCAAATATTCAGAAATATTGTATTTCTGAATTCCAGAGTTTAAAAAGAACTCTTCATGTAAATCTTGTATGCTTTCCTGCAACCTAACCTAACCTAACCATCAGTGCACAAAGATATTTAGTATTTTTAATATTTCCCTATATTTCATTTATTTCAGGTATTCCTTTACCACTTTAAATATTTTATTCCTAGTACTTTGATTTAGAGCTTCTTTGGAACAAATAATATTCTTCCAAGCATTTCTCTTCAGGGATTCTAAGCAATGTGATATTAAGTGAGCATAGTTATTACTTCTGTGGAGTCATCCATCCGCAATGAAAACTTTTTGATGTATTAATCTTCTGAATTCATGGTGCCTCGATTATATTTGGCACATACATCAATGCATTTATTAATAGCACTTTTTGAAAGGGAGAACTTTTCAATTCTCTTTCCTTCTTTGGTATCAAAGACATATATAGGCTGGTAAAATTAACAGTTCGCAGTTATATGATGTATCTTGTTTTGTTTTGTTTACCCCTGGCTTTAGTCATTAATCCTCCACTGAGTTTTTTCAATTTAACACTGTTATAAGCAATCTCAAAATAATGTTTGGAAAAACATTGTGCCAATATAGATTACTTTGCTCCACTGCCTTACTGCATAGATTTTCCAAGAAGATAGGACACTTAGGCAGAAGAAGAGAGAAATTATTGGAGTATAAAATAAGTAATTTGAGCTATTTCCCATTAGGTAGTTCAATTAGTGACAATGAATTTCATCTTGTGAATTAGATAACTTTCTAGCTTTGAGAAAGAAGTTGTACATTCTGGTGAGAAAATAATATTTATAAATATTAAATAAAATTAAACATAAAGTACTTGAGATTATGGACCTTTCTGGCTTCAGAAAATTAATTTCTTAAAGTGTTCTTTTTAGGTTTTGGCATTCTTAGAAATGATACAAAACAGTCATAAAAAATTCAGAAATTAATTATATGGATAGTAAAATGGAAAACATTAATATTCATTATAATTCTGGAAAACTGAGAAAATATAAATATAACATAATCATAATTTAAAATGTTTTTTAAGAATGAAATTCTTGAATGTATTAAGCATATAATTCCCTTTGACAAAATTGTTAAGTGATGTCCAGCTATTATGTGTTTTAGAAATAAACCCTCTAAACCTTTAAGTCAAAAAAAAAAGAAATTCCATCAAGAATCAGACTTGACTAATTGTTAACATCAATAGTTAATAAAGAAATAAAAGATAGAATGAAGATTGAGATAATTAAGAAAATAGTTCTGTTATTTATAAATAACTAATAAGTGATTAATAATAAAATTTAAAATGAAATATCAATGTGAAAATTCAGAGCAAAATAATTTTTAAGAAAAAAAGATTTTTAGTTGTACTTACATATATAATATTTCATCTCTATCCACAAAACAAAGAACTTCTTTGGTGAACATGGTGATTCAAATAATAGTCACACTGAAGCAGAAAAGTGAGGGAAAACTCTCCATGCCATTATTGAAATTTTGCCTAAAAATCAAAACGAAATACAGAAATGCATGTAGTACATGCATTGGCCTGTTGGGATACAAAACCATCCCCAAAAGGATTTGGTATAATTTGTAAAGTGTGGCAGAAGAAGATGTAGAACTCCTGTCTTGACCTTAATCTCCAAGAAGTACAGTAACTACTTTGCCTGATGCTTTTAATTAGATTCTGCCCATGAGGAGGTAGGAGATTAGATGGCCACCTGGGATATGTTTCTGTCCCAAGATCTCTAACTACCTCATCATCTGGAGCACCAAGCACTTTCATTTAGAAAAATGTTTGGTAAGTTTCTATATTGCATATGTCATAATTTCATTAGGATATTCTTTTTTTAAAACCCTGCACTTTGGATCCTAAGAATTATTTGAAGCTGAAAATATAGTATTATACCTGTTGAAATTGAGTTCAGAGATGTGGTTTTTTTTATTATGTTCAATATCACTAACACCGAAACACAGCAGAAAACTCCGTGCTCTCAGCCTTAAGTACTGGTGATTGTACCAGTTTTCAGAGAGGATCTAGATCTCTTAGTAAGAGAAGAAAAAAAGAACTTTTCTAAGCATTTATGTTAAAAGAAAATTTAAGGTTTAATAGAGTTAGCAGCATAATAGAGTTGGTGGCATTTTCAATGTCATATTTATATTATAAGAAAATACAAATGGATATTTACCACTAAATAGTATTATATTAAATAGCATCCCAAACATAGACTCAAATAACCATATAATTAATTTTTAACACCTTCAGAAAACTTCTCAGACTTACTATTGTATAAATGGGATGATGATTATAGTTTGTGATCAGATGAATACTAGCAGGAACTAGGCATTCTTAAATGCTAAGTAATACTGAATCAGCAGTCAACCATGTAGCTCCTAAGGTTTCCTGACACTTTCACCACCAGACACAATCCAGTTGTTGACATGTACCATGGAGTGCACTAAAGGTGAATAAAGAGGTTTCCCAGAAGAAAACTCACTTTATTTGACTGGGGAGAAATAAAGTCTTCAATATTGCCACAAAGTGGGGTAATCTGAGCAGAGAGAATGCATTGACAATGTACAACATACAGATCTGTTCTACAGATTGCTGATTGCTGGTGCCTAAAACATGGTGGTGGGAGTGCCAGTGAGTGAGGCTGCCCAGATCCACAAATGCTAGATCATATAAAGCCTTGTGTGTCATGCTAAGGAGCTTGAATTTATCTCTAAAAGCCAGTGGTATAACTGCTTTAGAGAAATGTCTTGGTAATTTGCACTATTAAAAGATTAAACTGGCCAGAGTATAGAAAACTGACTAGGAAAGTGGGGAAGGGGATGGGGTGGGAGGATTATGTTAAAATTTAAAGCAAGAAGACTGTTAGTAAAACTGCAATTGTTGGCCAGGCATGGTGGCTCACACCCATAATCTTAGCACTTCGGGAGGCCGAGGCAGGCGGATCACCTGAGGTCAGGAGTTTAAGACCAGCCTGGCCAAAATGGTGAAACCCCATCTCTACTAAACATACAAACATTAGCTGGGCATGGTGGCGCATGCCTGTAGTCCCAGCTACATGGGAAGCTGAGGCAGGGGAACCGCTTGAATCCAGGAGGCGGAGGTTGCAGTGAGCTGAGATCACGCCAGTGCACTCCATCCTGGGTGACAGAGCAAGACTCTGTCTTAAAAAAACAAACAAAAAACAAAAACAAAAACAAAGAAACACTACAATTGTTAATCACATAAGAGAGGGTAAGTGCCTACTTATAAAAGGAGTAGGTAAAAAATATTACAGGTAGAATCAACAGACCTTGGTGAATAGTTTTGTTGATTGAGGTTATGTAAAAAAAAATTCCTGAATCGTGATGCTTACTTAATCTTTTATTGAATTGCAAAACCCTTTGCAAATCTGAAAAGCCACGATCCATAAAAATGCACACATAAAATACCACATTTTGATGAGTTGACTGATCTCCTGAGAAACTATTATTAAATTTCTGGGTTAAGAGTCACTGATAGAAGTTTTCTTTCAAATTTCTATCTTGAATGACTAAAAATAGATTGTAATGCTACCAGGTGAGAAATGTAATAGAGTTGGTGGCAGAAATTTGGGAAGGAGAAAATCAGTTCAGTCTTATAATGTGGTGTTTGAGGTTCCTAATGCAGAAAGTAATGGAGAGAAGACAGCTGTATTTCTGGATCTAGAACTCAAAAGAAGGGTCTAGGCTGGAAAAAAATGGCTTAAAGGCCCGAACAGTATAATAAATGACAGTGAAAAGGATAAGATTACTTAAGTAGAGGACTGAATTATAGAAGCAGTCAATTAGATGTGGTGGATGCTCTCATGTGCCAACCAGATCTTGCTTACAGAAATGGAAGACTTATTTCAACGATTTCTGAGATTGCTGTTGGCAGATAGTCAACTGTCAGCCTCTTAGGAATTTCCTCTGGTTGAAGAGCATTGTCTTGTACAAGTTCTTGCCCCCTTCCTGCATTGAATGGCTATATCCAATGATTGCTTGATACAGGAATAAAAAGTGCTGCCACTTTCCCCTGACCCTCCCCTATACATCCTCTACACACACAAATATGGACAACTGCAGAGTTCCACAGGTGTTTGGCTGAGGCCTTCACTGATTGACGCAACACCTATGCCTTTTCCTCTTCCCAGTCCTGCATCCTTCCTCTCTCTTCTTCCTCATTGCTCTCAAATGAAGCATTCCCTAATATATGTCAAGCATGCTAATCTCCATCTCAAAATCTTTCTCCTGGCCACTCCAGCATGAAACACAAACATCAAACGGAGAGACACCATTTCAAACTTTCAGGCAGAGTGAAAGAATAAAAGACCTGAAAGTTTTTAAAGAGGCCAACTCAACACCACATACACACATCTTTAGCATACGATGCCAACTCATTTATTACTGTAATAAACCATATTAACTACATCAAAGAAAATCATATGATCTCAATAGATGCCAAAAAATTATGTATAACAAAATTCATTTTCTATTCTTGAATTTTTAAACTTTTAGTAGCACAGAAGTACATATTTGCTTAATCTGATAAAAACATATGACTCAAAACAAATAAGCATACTATGCTTAATGATGATACTTTAAATGTTTTTTTTTTAAATATACTTTAAGTTCTGGGATACATGTGCAGAATGTGCAGGTTTGTTACATAAGTATACATGTGCCATGGTGGTTTGCTCCACACATCAACCCATCATCTACATTAGGTATTTTTCCTAACACTATCCCTCCCCTTTCCCCAACCCCTGACAGGCCTTGGTGCATGACATTCCCCTCCCTGTGTCCATGTGTTCTCACTGTTCAACTCCCACTTATGAGTGAGAATATGTGGTGTTCAGTTTTCTGTTACTATGTTAGTTTGCTGAGAATGATAGTTTCCAGCTTCATCCATGTCCCTGCAAAGGACATGAACTCGTTCTTTTTTATGGCTGCGTAGTATTCCATTGTGTATATGTGCCACATCTTCTTTATCCACTCTATCATTGTTGGGCATCTGGGTTGGTTCCAAGTCTATGCTATTGCAAATAGTGCTGCAATAAACATATGTGTGCATGTGTCTTTATAGTAGAATGATTTATAATCCTTTGGGTATACACCCAGTAATGGGATTGCTGGGTCAAATGGTATTTCTGGTTCTAGATCCTTGAGGAATTGCCACACTGTCTTCAACAGTGGTTGAACTAATTTATACTCCCACCAATAATATAAAAGTGTTCCTATTTCTCCACATCCTCTCCAGCATCTGTTGTTTCCTGACTTCTTAATGGATAGCCATTCTAACTGGCATGAGATGGTATCTCATTGTGGTTTCGATTTGCATTTCTCTAATGACCAATTATAACAAGCTTTTTTTCATGTTTGTTGGCAGCATAAATGTCTTCTTTTGAGAAGCATCTGTTTATATCCTTCACCCACTTTTTGATGGGGTTGTTTTTTCCTTGTAAATTTGTTTAAGTTCCTTGTAGATTCCGGATATTAACCCTTTGTCAGATGAGTAGACTGCAAAAATGTTCTCCCATTTGTAGGTTGCCTATTCACTCTCATGATAGTTTCTTTTGCTGTGCAGAAGCTCTTTAGTTTAATTAGATCCCATTTGTCAATTTTGGCTTTTGTTGCAATTACTTTTGGTGTTTTAGTCATGAAGTCTTTGCCCATGCCTACATCCTGAATAGTATTGCCTAGGTTTTCTTCCAGGGTTTTTATGGTTTTAGGTGTTAGGTTTAAGTCTTTAATCTATCTTATATTAATTTTTGTATAATGTGTAAGATAGGGGTTCAGTTTCAGTTTTCTGCATATAGCTAGCCTGTTTTCCCAACATGATTTATTAAATAGGAAATCCTTTCCTCATTGCTTGTTTTTGTCAGGTTTGTCAAAGATCAGATGGTTGTAGATGTGTGGTGTTATTTCTGAGGCTTCTGTTCTGTTCCATTGGCCTATATATCTGTTTTGGTACCAGTACCATGCTGTCTTAGTTACTGTAGCCTTGTAGTATAGTTTGAAGTCAGGTAGCATGATGCCTCCAGATTTGTTCTTTTTGCTTAGCGTTGTCTTGGCTATACAGGCTCTTTTTTGGTTTCATATAAAATGTAAACTATATTTTCTAATTCTCTGAAGAAACTCAATGGTAGCTTGACGGAAATAGCATTGAATCTATAAACTACTGTGGACAGTGTGGCCATTTCCACAATATTGATTCTTCCTATCCATGAGCATGGAATGTTTTTCCATTTCTTTGTGTCCTCTCTTGTTTCCTTGAGCAGTGGTTTGTAGTTCTCCTTGAAGAAGTCCTTCACTTCTCTTGAAAGTTGGATTCCTAGGTATTTTATTCTCTTTGTAGCAATTCTGAATGGGAGTTCACTCATGATTTGGCTCTCTGTTTGTCTATTACTGGTGTATAGGAATGCTTGTGATTTTTGCACATTGACTTTCTATCCTGAGACTTTCCTGCCATTGCTTATCAGCTTAAAGAAATTTTGGGCTGAGACGATGGGGTTTTCTAAATATACAATCATGTCATCTGCAGAGACAATTTGACTTCCTCTCTTCCTATTTGAATATCCTTTATTTCTTTCTCTTGCCTGACTGCCCTAGCCAGAACTTCCAATACTATGTTGAATAGGAATGGTGACAGAGGGCATCCTTGTCTTGTGCCAGTTTTCAAAGGAAATGCTTCCAGCTTTTGCCTATTCAGTATGATATTGGCTGTGGGTTTGTCATAAATAGCTCTTATTATTTTGAGATATGTTCCATCAATACCTAGTTTATTGAGTGCTTTTAGCATGAAGGGGTTTTGAATTTTATCGAAGGCCTTTTCTGCAACTATTGAGATAATCATGTGGTTTTTGTCATTGGTTCTGTTTATGTGATGGATTACGTTTATTGACTTGCATATGTTGAACCAGCCTTGCATCCCAGGGATGAAGGTGACCTGATCGTGGTGGATAAGCTTTTTGATGTGCTGCTGGATTCGGTTTCCCAGTATTTTATTGAAGATTTTCACATAGATTTTCAAGGGATACTGCCCCGAAATTTTTTTTGTTGTTGTCTCTGCCAGGTTTTAGTATCAGGATGATGCTGGCCTCATAAAATGAGTTAGGTAGGAGTCCCTCTCTTTCTATTGTTTGGAATAGTTTCAGAAGGAATGGTACCAGCTCCTCTTTGTATCCCTGGGAGAATTCGGCTGTGAATCCATCTGGTCCTGGGCTTTTTTTGTTTGGTAGGCTATTAATTACTGTCTCAATTTCAGAACTTGTTATTGGTCTGTTCAGGGATTCAACTTCTCCTGGTTTAGTCTTGAGAGTGTATATGTGTCCAGGAATTTATCCATTTCTTCTAGATTTTCTAGTTTATTTGCTTATGGGTGTTTATAGTATTCTCCAATGGTAGTTTGTGTTTCTGTGGATCAGTGGTGATCTCCCCTTTATCACTTTTTATTGTGTCTATTTGATTCTTCTCTCTTTTCTTCTTTGTTTTTCTGGCTACTAGTCTAACTATTTTGTTAATCTTTTCAAAAAACCAGCTCCTGGGTTCATTGATTTTTTGAAGGGTTTTTCAAGTCTCTATCTCCTTCAGTTCTGCTCTGATCTTAGTTATTTCTTGTCTTCTGCTAGTCTTTGAATTTGCTCTTGTTTCTCTAGTTGACTTTTAATTGTGATGTTAGGGTGTTGATTTTCTCATGTGGGCATTTAGTACTATAAATTTCCCTCTAAACACTGCTTTAGCTGTGTCCCAGAGATTCTGGTATGTTGTGTCTTTTTTCTCATTGGTTTCAAAGAACTTATTTATTTCTGCCTTAATTTCATTATTTACCCAGTAGTCATTCAGGAGTAGGTTGTTCCGTTTCCATGTAGTTGTGCGGTTTTGAGTGAGTTTCTTAATCTTCAGTTCTAATTTAATTGCACTGTGGTCTGAGAGACTTTTTATTATGATTTCCATTCTTTTGCATTTGTTGAGGAGTGTTTTACTTCCAATTATGTGGTCAATTTTAGAATAAGTGTTATGTGGTGCTAAGAAGAATGTATATTCTGTTGATTTGGGTGGATAATTTTGTAGACGTCTATTAGGTCTGCTTGGTCCACAGCCAAGTTCAAGTCCTGAATATCCTTGTTAATTTTCTGTCTTTTAAATATCTGTCTAATATTGACAGTGGGGTGGTAAAGTCTCCCACTATTATTGTGTGGAAGTCTAAGTCTCTTTGTTGGTCTCTAAGAACTCACTTTAAGAATCTGTGTGCTCCTGTATTGGGTGCATATATATTTAGGATAGTTAGCTATTCTTGTTGCATTGATCCCTTTACCATTATGTAATGCCCTTCTTTGTCTTTGATGATCTTTGTTGGTCTAAAGTCTGTTTTATCAGAGAGTAGGATTGCAACTCCTGCATTTTTTTTGCTTTCCATTTGCTTGGTAAATATTCCTCCATCCCTTTATTTTGAGCCTATGTGTGTCTTTGCACATGAGTAGGTTCTCCTGAATACAGCACACTGATGAGTGTTGACTCTTTATCCAATTTGCCAGTCTGTGTCTTTTAATTGGGGCATTTAGCCCATTTACATTTAAGGTTAATATTATTATGTGTGAATTTAACCCTGTCATTATGATGCTAGCTGGTTATTTTGCACATTAGTTGATGCAGTTTCTTCATAGCGTTGATGATCTTTACATTTTGGTACATTGTTGCAGTGGCTGGTAATGGTTTTTCCTTTCCATATTTAGTGCAGCCTTCAAGAACCTTGTAAGGCAGGCCTGATGGTGACAAAATCTCTCAGCATTTGCTTGTCTCTAAAGGATTTTTTTTTCCCCTTCAATTATGAAGCTTAGTTTGGCTGGATATGCAATTCTGGGTTGAAAATTCTTTTCTTTAAGAATGTTGAATGTTGGCCCCCACTCTCTTCTGGCTTGCAGGGTTTCTGCAGAGAGATCTGCTGCTACTCCAATGGACTTCTTGTTGTGGGTAACCTGACCTTTCTCTCTGGCTGCCCTTAACATTTTTTCCTTCATTTCAACCTTGGAAAATCTGATGATTGTGTGTCTTGAGGTTGTTCTTCTCAAGGAGTATCTTAGTGGTGTTCTCTGTATTTCCTAAATTTGAATGTTGCCCTGTCTTGCTAGGTTGGGGAAGTTATCCTGGATAATATCCTGAAGTGTTCTCCAACTTGGTTCCATTCTCCCCGTCACTTTCAGGTACATCAATCAAACATTGGTTTGGTCTTTTCACATAGTGCCATATTTCGTGGAGGCTTTGTTCATTCCTTTTCATTCTTTTTTCTCTCATCTTGTCTTCACACTTTATTTTCATTAAGTTGATCTTCCATCTCTGATATCCTTTCTTCCACTTGATTGATTCAGCTATTGATACTTGTGGATACTTCATGAAGTTCTCGTGCTGTGTTTTTCAGCTCCATCAGGTTATTTATGTTCTTCTCTAAATTGGTTATTCTAGTTAGCCATTCCTGTAACCCTTTATCACGGTTCTTAGCTTCCTTGCACTGGGTTAGAATATGCTCCTTTAGCTTGGAGGAGTTTGTTATTACCCACCTTCTGAAGACTACTTCTGTCTATTTGTCAAATTCATTTGTCCAGTTTTGTTCCCTTGCTGGCAAGGAGTTGTGATTCTTTAGAGGAGAAGAGGCATTCTGGTTTTTGGAATTTTCAGCATTTTTGCTCTGTTTTTTCCTCATCTTTGTTTTTTTTTTAATCTTCTGTTGATCTTTGATGCTGATGACCTTCAGATGGGGTTTTTGCATGGGCGTCCTTTTTGTTGATGTTGATGTTGTTAATTTCTGTTTGTTAGTTTTCCTTCTATCAGTCAGGCCCCTCTGCTGCAGGTGTGCTGGAGTTTGCTGAAGGTCCACCCCAGACCCTGTTTGCCTGAGTATCACCAGAGGAGGCTACAGAGCAGCAAAGATTGCTTCCTGCTCCTTCCTCTGGAAGCATCGTCCCAGAGGGGAACCCACCAGATGCCAGCCAGAGCCCTCCTGTATGAGGTGTCTGTCCACCCCTGCTGGGAGATGTCTCCCTGTCAGGAGGCACGGGGGTCAGGGACGCACTTGAGGAGGCAGTCTGTCCCTTAGCAGAGCTCAAGCACTGTGCTGGGAGATCCACTGCTCTTTTTAGAGCTAGCAGGCTGGAACATTTAAGTCTGCGGAAGCTGTGCCCACAGCCTCCCCTTCTCCCAGGTGCTCTGTGCCAGGGAGATGGGAGTTTTATCTATAAGCTCCTGATGGGGGCTGCTGCCTTTCTTTCAGAGATGCCCTGCCCAGAGAGGAGGAATCTACAGAGACAGCTTAACTACAGCGGCTTTGCAGAGCTGTGGGGGGTTCTGCCCAGTTAGAACTTCCTGGCAGCTTTGTTTACACTGTGAGAAGAAAACCACTTGCTCAAGCCTCAGTAATGGTGGATGCCCTTCCCCCCACCAAGCTTGAGTGTCCCAGGTTGACTTCAGACTGCTGTGATGGCAGCAAGAATTTCCTGCCAGTGGATCTTAGCTTGCTGGGCAGCTGGGCTCTGTGGAAGTGGGACCTGCTGAGCAAGACCACTTGGCTCCTTGGCTTCAGCCCCCTTTCCAGAGGAGTGAATGGTTCTGTCTCACTGGCATTCCAGGCACCACTGGGGTATGAAAAAACTCCTGCAGCTAGCTTGGTGTCTGCCCAAACAGCCGCCCAGTTTTGTGCTTGAAACCCAGGGCCCTGGTATTGCAGGCACCCGAGTGAATCTCCTGCTCTGCAGGCTGGGAAAACTGTGGGAAAAGCATAGTATCCGGGCCGTATAGCACCATCCCTCATGTCAGAGTCCCTCAGCTTCCCTTGATAAGGGGAGGGAGCTCCCCGAGCCCTTGAGCTTCCCGGGTGAGGTGACGCCCTACCCTGCTTCTGCAAGCCCTCTGTGGGCTGCACCCACTGTCTAACCAGTCCCAGTGAGATGAGCTTGGTACCTCAGTTGGAAATGCAGAAATCACCTGCCTTCTGCGTTGGTCTCCCTGGGAGCTGCAGACTGGAGCTGTTCCTATTTGGCCATCTTGCCCTGAAACCCTAATTGCTTTTTTAGAGTAAGCAACAAACTAAAGATTCCCTCAATCATGACTATAACTTAATATTGTTCTCAATTTACTAATCAAAACAAAAATAGATAATAGAAATAAGTGATAAATACAGGAAGGGAGAAGACAAATTCAAAATAATTGCAAACAGTATAGTGTCTTCACTAAACAACATGAAAATTTGGACTGGAAAACGACCCTATATACTAGTAAATTACAAAATTTATATACAAAAATAGGTAGCTTTTTAGAACACTGTTGAATTATTTTTAAAAAATGATTCTATTTGAAATAACCATTGCAAAAAAGACCTACATATAAATCCAATAATCAAAAAGACATACTATCGTGCTTTAAATATCGACTGAGGAGCATAAAATATTTACGGAAATGAGCAGACAAATCACTTCTTGTATGGAATGACTTAATACATTTACCAATCCTATTTCTCTCTCTTACTAGTACAATGTAAGTTAAAATGCCTAGAAGAGCTTCAAATTGTACATAAGGATTGTAAATTACAATTGAGAAAAAAGGAGAAAAGCCTAGACATTTCTAAGAATAAAAGCTGTAATAATTAAATCAGCTTGTTAAATGGATTTTAAAAACAGACAGACAAATAGAACAGGAGAGAGTCAAAAATGAAACCAAGTTCAGACGGGAATTTATTTTATGGCAAAGGTAACATTCAAATTAGTGGAGAAAGAAAAAGATTACTCAAATTGTCTTAGAAAAATCAGACAACCTTAATACTCACAAATAGATGAAATATGTAAGCACATACATGTTGGTAGAAGAAAAATAAACTTGTATTGTAAGAGTTGGGATGACATTTGGAAGCTGGACATGAAACAGATAAGCAAGAGTAGCCTCCCTGCCATTCCTCAGACACATTAGGCCTCCTGGAAACTCAAGGCCTTTACATTTACTGAAGGCTTTTCCTAGACTTCTTTCATCAACCCTGCACCTAACAGCCTCATGACTTGCTCACTTCCTTCACGTTTTTATTCAAATGTTATCTTAGTGAGGTCTGTGGTCTCAAATTGCAACCCACACTAATCTCACCCCTCTATTCTGTTTCCTTGCATTAATTTTTCTACTTTAGCACTTGCCACCATCTAACATATTCCGTATTATTGTACTTATTTATCTTGTTTATCATCTAACTTCCCCAATGAGACTGTAAGCTTCATAAAAGCAAAGATGCTTTTTCTGTTTTGTTCACTTTTCAATGCCTACAAGACTGCCTAAGACATACTAAATGCTCAAAATATATTTTATGAGTAAGAAAAGAATAAAAGGTCAAAGAAATAAGGAAGAAACCTAAAGAAAATGGTGTAAGTGAAGCCAAAAAAAGGACAACGACAATAGTGCTATAAGCTGTAAAGAAGCCTAGTTAGACAAGTAGACAAAAGTGCCCATTAAAATAAAAATTACAATATTACTAATCCCTTTAGCAGGATCAGTTTGGGAAGCAATTCTCCATGGGTCTCTTGCATTTCTACACAGGATAGTAGCAGAGATATTGTCTTTTGTTCCAGACTATCTTTTCAAGGATATCTGTATAGTGACCAGCCTTGGAAGATGTATCTTATAACTTTGGTAGATGGAGATAGTGTCTCCCCTCTGGAGGAAAGGACAGGCATGCTTACTGCCCTTTATTAAAATTTTGGGCTTTCCGTCTCTCAGGATTCCTCTCCTGCAATGTGACTCAGTAAGTGTACAGGGTATCAGCTCGCCCTCATAGTGTTCCCTTATGGAAACTGGGGCTCAGAGAATAGGCGCAAAAGCTGTTGAGACTCTGGCTGCTGCTATGTCTGTGAATAATAAATTGACCTTCATCTCTAATTCAGGAGTCTTGGTCTCCTACTAGCATTCATTACACCATGGCAGGCTAGCTTATTAGTAGTAGGCAAGTGAGTAAAATCTCAGACTTTTTCTAGTTCTAGAGAGATAAATGGCAAAAAAAATAGGACTTTGTATGTATACATCAGCACTAGCAATGATATAGTAATTCAATTCCACTCAATACAATATCAAATAACACCTTAGAAACATTGCCTCAAATTTCCTTTCATCTAGATGATATTTAGTTGTATAACATTTATGTAGGATAATTCACCGTAGTCATTTATCTGGTTATCATCTAACTCTTAGCCACAAGCAATATCAATACTCTGGCTAGCCCTATGTCCCAGCAGAAAAATGAGGGATACATGCAGCAGAACTTACAAGACTACATGAATACAAAACAGCGGTTCAAGCAATTCCTTCAAATGATGAGTAAAAAATAAATGCTTATTTGTTATGCCATTTTGATTTTAATATTATTATTAAACAGAAGCAATAGCTGACTGTTAGAAGACCCAAAATATCAACACCTTCAATGTGATAAAAGTTTATTTCTCCCTCATGTCACATGCTAGAGGGAAGTAATGCAGGGGACAAAAGACAGCTCTGTTGCACAAAATTACCCAAGGACAAAAGCTCATATTATATTTTTCTCTATTTTCCCCCCAAAATCATCTTTATCTCTTGTTCCAAGATAGCTTAATACCTTACCTATGTTTCAAAAAATTTAGTACGGAGAAAGCGAGGCAGAAAGACAATATACTTTACTTTTAAATCCCACATTTTGGCCAAGCACGGTGGCTCACGCCTGTAATCCCAGCAATTTGGGAGGCCAAGGCAGGTGGATCATGAGGTCAGGAGATCAAGACCATCCTGGCTAACATGGTGAAACCCCGTCTCTACTACAAAATACAAAAAAATTAGCCGAACATGGTGACGGGCGCCTGTAGTCCCAGCTACTCAGGATGCTGAGGCAGGAGAACGGCATGAACCTGTGAGGCGGAGCTTGAAGTGAGCTGAGATTGCGCCACTGCACTCCAGCCTGGGCAACAGAGTGAGACTCAGTCTCAAAAAAAAAAAAAAAGACATCCCACATTTTGTACCCATCAAGTTTCCTCACAGCCCGTTTATCAGATATGTCACATGGCCACACCTTGGTTTAAGGGAAGTAAGACAACTTACCATATTTTTGGAAATCCTAACTAAAAATCAGGAGCTACAGGGTAGAACCAAGATGGCTGAGTAGGAACAGCTCCGGTCTACAGCTCCCAGCCTGAGCGACACAGAAGACGGGTGATTTCTGCATTTCTGTTTGAAGTACTAGTTTCATCTCACTACGAAGTGCCAAACAGTGGGTGCAGGACAGTCGGTGAAGCACACTGTGCACGAGCCGAAGCAGGGCGAGGCATTGCCTCACTTGGGAAGCACAAGGGGTCAGGGAGTTCCCTTTCCTAGTCAAAGAAAGGGGTAACACACGGCACCTGGCAAATTGAGTCAGTCCCACCCTAATACTGCGCTTTTCCAATGGGCCTGGAAAACGGCACACCAGGAGATTGTCTCCCGCACCTGGCTCGGAGGGCCCTATGCCCACAGAGTCTCCCTGATTGCTAGCACAGCAGTCTGAGATCAAATTGTAAGGCGGCAGCGAGGCTGGGGGAGGGGCGCCCACCATTGCCCAGGCTTACTTAGGTAAACAAAGCAGCCAGGAAGCTCGAACTGGGTGGAGCCCACCACAGCTCAAGGAGGCCTGCCTGCCTCTGTAGGCTCCACCTCTGGGGGCAGGGCACAGACAAACAAAAATTCAGCAGGAACCTCTGCAGACTTAAATGTCCCTGTCTGACTGACAGCTTTGAAGAGAGTAGTGGTTCTCCCAGCACGCAGCTGGAGATCTGAGAACAGACAGACTGCCTCTTAAAGTGAGTCCCTGACCCCCGAGGAGCCTAACTGGGAGGAACCTCGCAGTAGGGACAGACTGACACCTCACTCGGCCAGGTACTCCTCTGAGACAAAACTTCCAGAGGAGCTATCAGACAGCTGAATTTGTGGTCTCACGAAAATCCGCTGTTCTGCAGCCACCGCTGCTGACACCCAGCCAAACAGTCTGGAGTGGACCTCTAGTAAACACCAACAGACCTGCAGCTGAGGGTCCTGTCTGGTAGAAGGAAAACTAACAAACAGAAAGGACATCCACACCAAAAACCCATCAGTACATCACCATCATCAAAGACAAAAAGTAGATAAAACCACAAAGATGGGGAAAAAACAGAGCAGAAAAACTGGAAACTCTAAAAAGCAGAGCACCTCTCCTCCTCCAAAGGAATGCAGTTCCTCACCAGCAACGGAACAAAGCTGGACAGAGGATGACTTTGACGAGTTGAGAGAAGAAGGCTTCAGACGATCAAACTACTCCGAGCTACGGGAGGAAATTCAAAACAATAGCAAAGAAGTTAAAAACTTTGAAAAAAAATTAGAAGAATGGATAACTAGAATAACCAATGGAGAGAAGGGCTTAAAGGAGCTGATGGAGCTGAAAGCCAAGTATCGAGAACTACGCGAAGATTGCAGAAGCCTTGGTAGCAGATGCGATCAACTGGAAGAAAGGGTATCGCTGATGGAAGATGAAATGAATGAAATGAAGCAAGAAGGTAAGTTTAGAGAAAAAAGAATAAAAAGAAATGAACAAACCCTCCAAGAAATTTGGGACTATGTGAAAAGACCAAACCTACGTCTGACTGCTGTACCTTAAAATGATGGGGAGAATGGAAACAAGTTGGAAAACACTCTGCAAGATATTATCCAGAACTTCCCCAATCTAGCAAGGCAGGCCAACATTCAGATTCAGGAAATACAGAGAACGCCACAAAGATACTCCTCGAGAAGAGCAACTCCAAGACACATAATTGTCAGATTCACCAAAGTTGAAATGAAGGAAAAAATGTTAAGGGCAGCCAGAGAGAAAGGTCGGGTTACCCACAAAGGGAAGCCCATCAGACTAACAGCTGATCTCTCAGCAGTAACTGTACAAGCCAGAAGAGAGTGAGGGCTGATACTCAACATTCTTAAAGAAAAGAATTTTCAACCCAGAATTTCATATCCAGCCAAATTAAGCTTCATAAGTGAAGGAGAAATAAAATACTTTACAGACAAGCAAACGCTGAGTGATTTTGTCACCACCAGGCCTGCCCTAAAAGAGCTCCCGAAGGAAGCACTAAACATGGAAAGGAACAACCAGTACCAGCTCCTGCAAAAACATGCCAAATTGTAAAGACCATCGAAGCTAGGAAGAAACTGCATCAACTAACGAGCAAAATAACCAACTAACATCATAATGACAGGATCAGATTCACACATAACCATATTAACTTTAAATGTAAATGGGCTAAATGCTCCAATTAAAAGACACAGACTGGCAAACTGGATAAGGAGTCAGGACCCATCAGTGTGCTGTATTCAGGAAACCCATCTCATGTGCACAGACACACATAGACTCAAAATAAAGGGATGGAGGAAGATCTATCAAGCAAATGAAAAACAAAAAAAGGCAGGGGTTGCAATCCTAGTCTCTGATAAAATAGACTTTAAACCAACAAACATCAAAAGAGACAAAGAAGGCCATTACATAATAGTAAAGGGATCAATTCAACAAGAAGAGCTAACTATCCTAAATATATATGCACCCAACACTCAAGACAAAATAACCAAGGATATCCAGGGTTGAATCAGTCTGACAAGTATACTTAGCATTTACAGAATTTCACCCCAATCAACAACCACACCACACCTATTCCAAAATTGACCACATAGTTGGAAGTAAAGCTCTCCTCAGCAAATGTAAAAGAACAGAAATTATAACAAACTGTCTCTCAGACCACAGTGCAATCAAACAAGAACTCAGGATTAAGAAACTCACTCAAAACTGCTCAACTACATGGAAACTGAACAACCTGCTCCTGAGTGACTTCTGGGTACATAACGAAATGAAGGCAGAAATAAAGATGTTCTTTGAAACCAACAAGAACAAAGACACAACATACCAGAATCTCTGGGACACATTCAAAGCAGTGTGTAGAGGGAAATTTATAGCACTAAATGCCCACAAGAGAAAGCAGGAAAGATCCAAAATTGACACCCTAACATCACAATTAAAAGAACTAGAAAAGCAAGAGCAAACACATTCAAAAGCTAGCAGAAGGCTAGAAATAACTAAAATCAGAGCAGAACTGAAGAAAATAGAGACACAAAAAACCCTTCAAAAAATTAATGAATCCAGGAGCTGGTTTTTTGAAAGATCGACAAAATTGATAGACCGCTAGCAAGACTAATAAAGAAGAAAAGAGAGAAGAATCAAATAGATGCAATAAAAAATGATAAAAGGGATATCACCACCGATCCCACAGAAATACAATCTACCATCAGAGAATACTACAAACAGCTCTATGCAAATAAACTAGAAAATCTAGAAGAAATGGATAAATTCCTTGACAAATACACCCTCCCAAGACTAAACCAGGAAGAAGTTGAATCTCTGAATAGACCAATGACAGGTTCTGAAATTGTGGCAATAATCAATAGCTTACCAACCAAAAAGAGTCCAGGACCTGATGGATTCACAGCCGAATTCTACCAGAGGTACAAAGAGGAACTGGTACCATTCCTTCTGAAACTATTCCAATCGATAGAAAAAGAGGGAATCCTCCCTAACACATTTTATGAAGCCAGCATCGTCCTGATACCAAAGCCTGGGAGAGACACAACCAAAAAAGAGAATTTTAGACCAATATCCTTGATGAACATTGATGCAAAAATCCTCAATAAAATACTGGCAAACCGAATCTAGCAGCACATCAAAAAGCTTATACACCATGATCAAGTGAGCTTCATCCCTGGGATGCAAGGCTGGTTCAACTTACACAAATCAATAAATGTAATCCAGCATATAAACAGAACCAAAGACAAAAACCACATGATTATCTCAACACATGCAGAAAAGGCCTTTGACAAAATTCAACAACCCTTCATGCTAAAAACTCTCAATAAATTAGGTCTTGATGGGACGTATCTCAAAATAATAAGAGCTATCTATGACAAATCCACAGCCAATATCATACTGAATGGGCAAAAACTGGAAGCATTCCCTTTGAAAACTGGCACAAGACAGGGATGCCCTCTCTCACCACTCCTATTCAACATAGTGCTGGAAGTTCTGGCCAGAGCAATCAGGCAGGAGAAGGAAATAAAGGGTATTCAATTAGGAAAAGAGGAAGTCAAATTGTCCCTGTTTGCAGATGACATGATTGTATATCTAGAAAACCCCATCGTCTCAGCCCAAAATCTCCTTAAGCTGATTAGCAACTTCAGCAAAGTCTCAGGATACAAAATCAATGTACAAAAATCACAAGCATTCCTGTACACCAATCACAGACAAACAGAGAGCCAAATCATGAGTGAACTCCCATTCACAATTGCTTCAAAGAGAATAAAATACCTAGGAATCCAACTTACAAGGGATGTGAAGGACCTCTTCAAGGAGAACTACAAACCACTGCTCAAGGAAATAAAAGAGGATACAAACAAATGGAAGAACATTCCATGCTCATGGGTAGGAAAAATCAATATTGTGAAAATGGCCATACTGCCCAAGCTAATTTATGGATTCAACGCCATCCCCATCAAGCTACCAATGACTTTCTTCACAGAATTGGAAAAAAACTACTTTAAAGTTCATATGGAACGAAAAAAGAGCCCGCATCGCCAAGTCAATCCTAAGCCAAAAGAACAAAGCTGGAGGCATCACGCTACCTGACTTCAAACTATACTACAAGGCTACAGTAACCAAAACAGCATGATACTGGTACCACAACACAGACATAGATCAATGGAACAGAACAGAGTCCTCAGAAATGATGCCGCATATCTACAACTATCTGATCTTTGACAAACCTGACAAAAACAAGAAATGGGGAAAGGATTCCCTATTTAATAAATGGTGCTGGGAAAACTGGCTAGCCATATGTAGAAAGCTGAAACTGGATCCCTTCCTTACACCTTATACTAAAATTAATTCAAGATGGATTAAAGACTTAAATGTTAGACCTAAAACCATTAAAATCCTACAAGAAAACCTAGGCAATACCATTCAGGACATAGGCGTGGGCAAGGACTTCATGTCTAAAACACCAAAAGCAATGGCAACAAAAGCCAAAATTGACAAATGGGATCTCATTAAACTAAAGAGCTTCTGCACAGCAAAAGAAACTACCATTAGAGTGAACAGGCAACCTACAGAATGGGAGAAAATTTTTGCAACCTACTCATCTGATAAAGGGCTAATATCCAGAATCTACAATGAACTCAAACAAATTTACAAGAAAAAAACAAACAACCCCATCAAAAAGTGGGCGAAGGACATGAACAGACACTTCTCAAAAGAAGACATTTATGCAGCCAAAAAACACATGAAAAAATGCTCATCATCACTGGCCATCAGAGAAATGCAAATCAGAACCACAGTGAGATACCATCTCACACCAGTTAGAATGGCCATCATTAAAAAGTCAGGAAACAACAGGTGCTGGAGAGGATGTGGAGAGATAGGAACACTTTTACACTGTTGGTGGCCAACCAATGTCCAACAGATGCCTGGATTAAAAAATGTGGCACATATACCATGGAAACATTCACCATAAAAAGGATGATTCATGTCCTTTGTAGAACATCATTCTCAGTAAACTATCGCAAGGACGAAAAAACCAAACGCCGCGTGTTCTTACTCATAGGTGGAAATTGAACAATGAGAACTCATGGACACAGGAAGGGGAACATCACACTCCGGGGACCGTTGCGGGGTGGGGGTAGAGGGGCGGGACAGCATTAGGAGATATACCTAATGCTAAATGACGAGTTAATGGGTGCAGCAAAACAACATGGCACATGGATACATATGTAACAAACCTGCACATTGTGCACATGTACCCTAAAACCTAAAGTATAATAATAAAAAAATAAAAATAATTAAAAAAAATGGAGATTTTTAAAATCCTAAAAAAAAATAAAAATAAAATAAAAATCAGGAGCTACATCACCGTGAAAGCAGGAGAGAATGGAAATTTCAATGCAGTTAACATTCTTTGCCACAGTCTGTCCATGTTGCAACCCAAGTATCTATGCACAGTCTCTCTTACTTACATGGAACATATTTGTCACCTCCACAGAGAGGAAACTTCCAAATCCCAACAATTACTGCACCCAGCTGAAAGTCCCTCTCATCTGGTGATGTGCAGCTCTTTACATTAAAGATAGTATGTCAAACCTCATGGTTTGACAACCTATAAACTAAAATAAAAGTTTATATTTCCCCAGCATACACAATACTCAAGGCTTGTAAAGAAATTGGATATGGCCATCTAAACTGCCCCTCATGAGCAAAAGGGGAATTGATAGACACATGGTAGTCCCTGGACTGTGGCATTAATCACATCCCACTAGGTAAGAATTACAAATATTCCCTGATCAACCATGGAGTAAGTCCCTTGGTTAGGCCCATCTGGAAGTCTCTGATTCAAAGCCCTTTGCTCAACCCTCTGCAAGGTGCTTTTCTATCGTGTGTGCTCCCTTGCCATGAATCAAGTAGACATTACTGAAATCATTCTTCTTGGAGATTACAATGTTTTTGTAGCCTGCTTCTTGCTGGTCCAAGTTTGGCAGCCCAGAGATTTCCTTAGAGGTTGAACAATTACAGGCTTTTTCAGGCCATGTTGTTGTTCTTTAGCCATACAATTCCCTCAAAAACTTAGTAAGCTTGTAGGCAATTTGTTTTGGATTAGTTCCATACGTAAGTAACTATAGCCAAAGATCTAATTTGAATGTAGTGTTCAAATCTAAAGATGCTTGTCTTTCTTAGTACCCTGTGTGCTTGCTCACCCCCTCTCTGGATGGAAGATACATTCAGGCTACCTGAGCCATTTTGTTTGGGTGGGAAAGCAATACCCTTAATTTTATTTTGCCTCTGGTCTGGCTCCCAAATATGGCAGGGCATTGAGCTTACCTCCTACTAAGGCAGTGGCTTTGAAGCCACCAGTTATAATTCCTTTGGTTTGAAGTACAGGAAAAGTTGCCTTTTTCAACCCTTAAAGTCCTCAAATTATAGTACTCTCAGTGAAATTATTTTGCTAACCCAGCACAAAAAAACCTATTTTAACAGAACTGTATTCCTTTCCACCTAAACTTGCATACTAGCTAACTCTAGACTACCTTCATCTCTTTAAAAAGATTTCACTAAAAGAGCAAGAAGCAGTCAACACATTGAGATTCTGCTGTTTTCCTATGATTTTCCCTAATGTTTGCTCTCAGCTTGTGGAGTGCCTTCTAAAATATTACAACTGACAATTATATCAGTGCTTTGCCTCAGCATCCTTAAGGATCAATCAGCTTTTCTGACTCCAATATCTATGTCTCCTCCTCCCCACTACCAAATGCTAAATATAATACATCACATATCTAGGTGATACGTCTTTATGCACCCAAATTGTGGCACCAAATTCTGTCTTAGGATGTAGGTTTGGCAGAGACTCAATTACAGTTCATAAATAAAACAGAGGTTTGGTGCTTGTTCATTATATTCCAAAAATGGTAGTCCAGGGCTCTTACAGGGGATGCAGGCTCTTTATATATCACATAACTTTGTCATCTCTAAGGTATTGCTCTTATCTACATGGTGGAATATGACTCATCACCACTTTTAAACACCACTGTTCAAAAGTGTTTAAAATACACTTTTTTTTGTTTGTTTTCTGAGACGTAGTCTCGCTCTGTCGCCCAGGCTGGAGTGCAGTGGCGCGATCTCGGCTCACTGCAAGCTCCGCCTTCTGGGTTCACGCCATTCTCCTGCCTCAGCCTCTCTGAGTAGCTGGGACTACAGGCACCCGCCACCACGTCCGGCTAATTTTTTTTGTATTTTTAGTAGAGACGGGGTTTCACCGTGGTCTCGATCTCCTGACCTCGTGATCCGCCCGCCTCGGCCTCCCAAAGTGCTGGGATTACAAGCGTGAGCCACCGCGCCCCGCCAAAATACACTTTTTAAAGCAGCAGGATGAGGAAAGGGCAGCAAAAGACGTAACATTTCCTCTTTTTGAAGATATGTTTGGAAGCTGCACAAATCACCTCCAAAGGAGCTTGGGAAATGTAGTCCTTACTCCATAGCCACAGGTCCTGCTACAAACCAAGAATCCTTTAATTAAGGGAGAAGGGAAGAATGGATATCAAACAGCAAAACGTATTTTTTCTACAATTTTAAGAAAAAGACTTGCTTATTTTAATCTAATATTTTGAAGTATTGTGAACCAATATTTGTAATAACAATAAGAATTAAGTTGAATAGAGCATTATTTTAACAACACCTGCTGCTCTAATGATGTTTATAGAATATTTTTAACATCCAAAATATAAATTTTAATATAAATAAATGTAAGTTTACAGCTTATCTTTTGTATTAATGCCTGATACGTAACAGGCATTTGGTAAATAGTTGCTGAATGAAATAAAGAATGAACTGACCAATTAAAAAAATTGTATCGAGCACTTGCTATGACACTATAAATGTGTCACACATTGAAGAGACTTTTTAAGTATGACATATGATCTCAAACACAAGAGGTTGACAGCATTTTCACCTGATGATACTGGTTACAAAATTCCCAATGAGTGTAGAGAAAATAAACCTTTTCCAAATTAAATTGTTGTCTTAATGTAATATTACAACTTCAAATAATTTTTAATTGAGTATCCTCTTTTTAACTTGCTTGAAAGAAAAAGTTACTCTGAGAGCAAATAAATTAATTACTACTTATTTATAAAATTTTATATTGTACAAAGTTGGTAGCCAAATACTCCATACTTAAGATTTTAGTAAAAAAAATTACATGTGACCTATGATTATTTGCTTAAAATTCGATTTTTTTAAGTAATTTAAAACAGTGACAACCAAGTGAACTACTTATTTACAACCATTAAAGCCATTTGTGCTTTTATTTGAAGAATAAAATATTCAATTATAGTTTCGAGAAACTGAGAAAAGCAGAACTTGAAGTGTTACTTTTTTTAAGGTAAAGTATTCTTTCTATTTTCCCACAAATGTTTCTCTATCTTGTTTTTTCATTCTTAGGAGCAGAATTTAGCTATCACCACAGATCATGTTCAGGAATACACAGCTGTACATATTGAGATATTTAGAAGGTGGTTTATGAATTAAGAGAAATGTATCATCTATACACATAAACTGCTTGTTTTAATTACTCAAGTACAGGGTACCTCCATGGTTTCCAAAATATAACATCTTAGGATAAATCATGTAACTTCAGCCTTTTCTGAATCTTTTTTTTCCCTCTGTGGTTTTTCATAGGTAGGAACTAACAGATGAACAGGATAAATTAAGGACAATGAGTTCAGAAAAATAACTTTTCAATATCTGCCATGTCACACCAAGAACAGGTATCTTTTAAAGTCTTCTTGATGAGAGTAAATCTTTGTTCTCTGAGAGTGAACAAGGTCAATCAGTGCTCTATCAGGAATATAAGATGAGTAAAGAAGGTGAGAGGTATTTTTAATTAAAAATAAACATTGATGAAAATATTCTGGGAAAGATGGGAAGCTAAGAATATTTATTCCCCTCCCTCCAACTCTAGATTCCTATTACCATGCACAGAAAGTATATAAAAAATAGAGTGTAGGCCGGGCGCGGTGGCTCATGCCTGTAATCCCAGCACTTTAGGAGGCTGAGGCGGGCGGATCACGAGGTTAGGAGATCGAGACCGTCCTGGCTAACACGGAAACCCCGTCTCTACTAAAAATACAAAAAATTAGCCGGGCGTGGTGGTGGGCGCCTGTAGTCCCAGCTACTCTGGAGGCTGAGGCAGGAGAATGGTGTGAACTTGGGAGGCAGAGCTTGCAGTGAGCTGAGATCGCGCAACTGCACTCCAGCCTGGGCGACAGAGTGAGACTCCGTCTCAAAAAAAAAAAAAAAAAATTGAGTGTAAATTGCATGTGAACTGAAAAACTTGTGCTAAAAAGACTGTCTTTTAGAAATAGCATAAATAAAACAAATGAAAGGGCCAGGCATGGTTGCTCACGCCTGTAATCCCAGCACTTTGGGAGGCCAAGACAGGTGGATCACAAGATCAGGAGTTCGAGACCAGCCTGATCAACATGGTGAAACCCCGTCTCTACTAAAAAATACAAAAATTAGCCAGGCATGGTGGTGAGCACCTGTAATCCCAGCTACTCAGGAGGCTGAGGCAGGAGAATCACTTGAACCCTGGAGGGGGAGGTTGCAGTGAGCTGAGATGGCACCATTGCACTCCAGCCTGGGTGACACAGCAAGACTCCATTTCAAAAAAAACAAAAAATGAAAGAACTAAGTGTTGACTCCTAATATTTTGCAATCATAAAAAGTTTCCATTTTGATTTTCTTTTAGATTTTCCTAACTATAAGTGAGATTATCACATTAACTTATTCAAAAAATACTTACTGTGTTATTTTTGTGAACCAGGTGGGCCTTGTTATTCAGAAAATGTCCCTATCCTTGTAGAGCTTACAATGAATTGGCATAGAGAACAACAAACTCTTCTGTGAAAGTAGCACAGTATCACAGGAAGTAGAGGAAAGCCATCCAGGACCATGTTGGCATGCTGCAGCCCCAACACTCACTATTAGAACAAGCCACTCCCAAAACAGAATAATTTTTACAGCCACATGTCAGTGGCATTCAATGGCTACTGAGCTGCCAGCTCCAGAGTTTGAACAATAGGGTTAACGGGCGGTGACCCCGAAGGTGGAGAGGCTTCTCTGTGATGTCCTAGTTTGACAATGCCTCAGGAAGACTAGATACAGCTTTTCCCTATAACCAAGTGGCTGCCAATCCAAACAGAGGGCTAGATATAGAAAATTGGCCTTAACTCAGTGGCTTCTCGAAGTCTCTTAAGAAAAATTAAAGGAGAAGAAGGAGAAGGGGAAGGGAAAGAAGAGAAGGAGGAGGGAGAAGAGAAGAAACAGGAGGAGGAGGAGGAGGAAACGGGAAGAAGGGAAGGAGTGAGGGAGGCAAAAAGGGAGGCAAAGACAGGAAGGGAAGAAGGGAAAAAAGGGAGGAAGGAAGAAAAGAAGAGAGGGAGGAAGAAGGGAAGGAAGGGGGAGAGAGGGAGGGAAAAAAGGAAGGAAAGAAGGAAGGAAAAGAACAGAGAAAGGGAAGGAGGAAGAAAAGCCTTGCAAAGATTTGGTTCCTCTGCTACTAGAGGCCCACATTGCATTGAGTACCGGAATGCCAGATACCATTCCAGTTATTGAACAAAACAGATACAACATCCTGCCCAAGGAGGTCACATTCTAGTAGGGGAAGGAGCTAGCAATAACCACAAAGTAAGTACAATATGTACTATGTTAGACAGGGTAAATGCAACCAAGAAAACCTTAACAGGGAATATAGATAAGGAAGAGACAGCTGCTGTGAAGGAAGAGGGGAGTAATTTTTAAATGGATTGGTCAGAGGAGGTCTCACGAAGGTGAATGTGGGAAACAAACCTGAAGGATATAAGGGACTAAGCCATTAGGATATCTGGAAGAAAAGATGCCCACAAAAAAAGGCCCTGATGTTGAACAACATCTGGAAGACCAAAGGAACAGCAAAGAGGCTAGAATGGCTGGAGCAGAGAAAGCTAGAGCTAATGAGGTAAAAAGATGATAGATTAGATAGAGATGTGCTGAGAGAGAAAGAGAGACGCAAATGATAATTCCTAGATGTTTGGCTGGGGATGCCATGTACTGAATGGAAACCTGCAGGATGCGCGGGTTTGGAAGGGATGCTCAGGAGTCTCTATGTACTACAGTCAAGAGGAGGAGTGGAGTAAACTGATAATGAGAATGGAGTTTAGGGGAAAGATCTGATTGAATACTAAGAAGTAGGAAGTTGTTAGAGAGTGTATTTGAAGCCCTGCTAATGAATACATAATCAAACATCCTTGTGACCTAAGTCAAATATGCAATGAAGGCAAGCTAGAGAAGTTCAAGGACTGAGCCCCAGAGCACCTCAACATTAAGAAATTCAGAGGATAAAGAGGAACCAGCAAAGGAAATTGAGAACGATCAGTCAAAGATGAAAACTTGGGAAAATCCCAAAGCTAAGTGAAGAAAGTATTGCAAGGCAGAGAAATAGATCAGCAGTGTCAAATGCTGCCGACAAGTCAAATAAGATGAGGACTGAGAACTGGCCAATGGATTTGTTTGTTTTGTTTATTGTCCTCAATCTCGCTGTGATGAAAACTTCATTATTTCAAGAATTTTTTCTGTCTTTGTCATTAATAAATTCTCAGGGACTAGAACAGTACCTGGTACATAATTCATGTTTAGTAAAAAATATATTATTAAATAAATGAATCTCATTTATGAATAAAAATATGAAAACCCAAAATAAAATATAATGGAAAATGTATAGTCATAAAATGCTTATTAGATTTAAAAATGTAGAAGATTGCTATAGAGCTTCATGTTCTAGATAGCACCAATTGGAAATTCAAAATTCAGAGTGAGTGATGGTATATATAAAAAGAAACCTGGAAATAAACATAAAACTGTTTACTCCTAATGCCCTCTTTAGCATCCAGATTATTTATTTTACCTAAGCCTTGTGCCTTTACAAATATGGCCATTTTTCTTTTTTTTTTTCTTAACAATGACATATTACAAATTACAATACTTAACCCCAAATCAACTTCTTTCAAAAAGCAACATTTCACTCTATTAAAAGACATTAAAGAACTCCACTAGAATCATAAAGAATCATAGTTACGATTACAAATCTGCTGAATAACTATTATATAGTTATTATGATTGACTATGATATAGTTATTCAACATTTCATAGCATGTTCATGTTCTTAATATCAAATTTCAGAGTAATGCTATAATAACCAAGCTCAGTCCACATTATCCAAAGATGTATAAAATTTCCATAAAATTGAGCTCACAGTTAAAAATGACATAAAATTTCAGCACCACAGCCACCAAAATAAATTAAGAAGTGTGGAGTGTTGATGGCACAGTAGAAATGCAACAGAAATGTGTCATTAAATGAAGTTAAAGGAGAAACATTTCTGGAAAGTTCCTAATTAGATTTTATACTAAGATATATAAGGTATATCTTACCAATTTTATAATTGTTTAAAATATTTCTGTTCTCAATGATACAAGTATAATATGTATTTTCTCTCCAATTTATAGGCAAAAGACTACTTGATTCTTTCAACTAAATGTGCCCTTATTGTTTCATTATTGTTTCAACAAGGCTAATGAAGAGTTAATATTATTCAGATAAATAACTCCAGAGCAATTAGTCCCAGCTGATGAGTGATTTTATAATATTCGTTGAATACTGGGTGGGATGTATGGAAACCTACCAGAATTTTCATAGGCAATTTGCCAGAGCAAGCTCGTCAAGAAAAACAGTACTGTAATTTCAACTTTGAACTCTGAACTGTGTGTGAACTTGTCAAATGCTCATCCCATAAATAACCTCATGCTTTCTAAAAATCTTGCCAAATAGAATGAATCTGATTTACTGGAAAAAAAATGTTTAAGGCCAAGAAAAACACACACATTGTGTATAGAGTGTCAATAATTCTGGAAATATTAGTTTACCTCTATTCATGATTTCATTTTAAAAGAATGCAGTGTTGGCCTGGTGTGGTGGCTCACACCTGTAATCCCAGCACTTTGGGAGGCCAAGGCAGGCAAATCATGAGGTCAGGAGTTTGAGATCAGCCTGACCAACATGGTAAAACCCCTATCTCTACTAAAAACACACACATAAAAAAATTAGCTAGGCATAGTGGCGGGCACCTGTAATCCCAGCTACTTGTGAGGCTGGGGCAGGAGAATCACTTGAACCCAGGAAGCAGAGGTTGCAGTGAGCCAAGATAGCACCACTGCACTCCAGCCTGGGTGACACAGTCACACTGTCTCAAAAAAAAAAAAAAAAAAAAGCAATGTTATTCCTGCTGAAATATTTTTAACATTCTAACATAGCTCATTTTTCTCCCGAGGAAACATTTTCTTCATATGTTACTATGTTTATGCATTATTTTCCCAGAGTAATTCAGCTGGTTAAAACATGTTGCTACTAAGGTGGAGGTGCAAATCCTGCACTCCCAGCCATTCCCCGTTCCCATGCAGATTACTACAGATAAAGAATACCCCCTGCCCGTTTCCAATTTAGAATAGGCTTTTTATAAAAAGATATTGAATGAATGGGGATAGTAGCAGAATGAATGTAGGAACTAGGCTGAAATTAAGAATTAAACTAGAGACAAAAGGACAGTCATTTATTAGAGGAGATATAATATGTAGCCAAGGAATAATAGCATCAGAATAGATACCAAAAGAGGTAACAAAAACAGGGGTAAGGTGTAGAACCACTCTACAAACTCTGCCAAAAACTCATTTCTTTGAGTTCTGTTTTCATTGAGCCGCTAGTTTCTGCAGTGGCTTGCTGTCTAGCATATTAACTTTATTGTCTCCTGAGAAATAAAAAGGTTGAAATTGAGAGCTGTTCCTTACAATCACCCAATGGTTCTTTGGTTTTCACTGTATCTAATATGTGGCAAATGGTAGTTATTTAATGACCATTTGTGAATTAATAGATAAAAATTAATAAACATCAAAAATCTGAAGCAATAAAGAAAAATAAAGTTTAAATCACTATTAAATATCTAAAAATAAAGAAATTCTAAGCATTATAGGCAGTTGAAATAAAAATAAAATATCCTGAATGCCTGCACCAATGTATTCTAATGTATTTTTCTATCTTGTTTCAACACTTAAATTGCTGTTTAATGCAGCTCCTTGATTTAGGAAGGGAAAAACAACCTAACAGTGGCAATTACCTCCTATAAAGGAGTGAGTATTAATCTTTCACGGGCCACATAACTCTTTGAGGATCTAATTTTAAAACAATAAGCCCCTTCTACAGAAATGTGCGTATCACACACAAAATGCCACACACAATTTTGGGACTATTCATGTCATTTACTGAAACCTGAAAAGGTCCGTGAGATTCAGGTTAAGAAGACTTCACATAGGAAAGAACAGCAGAGTTAAAGATTTGTTATTACTTTTAAAAGGTAAGAAAAGATTAGTTATATAATTGCATAGTAATAATAATATTTCACACATATAGGCACTAAATAAATTAAATTTATATTTCCAAACCTAAAATTGACCTTAAAAGATAACAGTAGGCTAAAAAAGTTAGTGACATACAAAGTAAAATAAAATAAAATAAAATATGTTGGTGGAAAGGAATTATATGGTTAAATAAGCTGGAGAAATGCTGGATTAAACAAAATTAAGCAGGTGTTTCCTTACTATACAACTTTTCAGTGTTGTTGTTATATGAATATAGAAAAATGAGAGATTACTGTAGCATTTCCTCAAATTCTTTTGCTCGTGATATCCCATCCTCCTCAAAGCATCTGTTGTTGGAAATTATTTTACTGATGACGAGTTTGATAAGAACGATTGCTTTAATTAATACTCATTTTGAATGGACATAAGCCTATAGATCTACATTTTATTACTCTTGAAAGAAACCTGGATATCAACATAAAAGACGAATAATATATCTGGACAGATTGCTCAAAAACTATTTAGAAAATAATTGTTTTATACTCACACACAAAAAGTTTTTTCTTTGAATTAACTACAAGGATTAAGAGTGTCAAGACAGAGTCACAAGTAAAAGGAAGAAAACCGAGGCTTAAAGCTGTTGATACTTTCCCCACAGTACCTTGTTAAGAAGTGGTGAAACCAAGAATCTAACTCAGGCATTCTAATCCAAAACACTTGCTCTTAACCACTATCCAATGTTTGTTAAATTTGTTTGAGCATAAGAATCACCTGAAGTGCTTGCTAAACATATAGAGTCCTAGGCCCCTCTTCCTGGAGATTCTGGTTTGGTAGGGCTGGACGACCCAAGGATCAATTTTAGTAAGAAACCTGTGCAGAAGATTCTTATGAACAGGCAAGTCTGGAAAACCTCAAACCATGCAATGCTGAATCTCTGAAATTCTAATGTATGTATAACCTAAATTCACTGTATTCTAGCTTGTAGATTTACTTTTTTCTTGAGTATGAAGAACAATAGTTTCATTTCCATTCCTTTTAGAAATTCTTAGAAAATTCCACATTCCAATATAAAAACTATTATCAAAAACCTTCCAGAAAACATAGCAAAACATAATGTAATGATCATATTAACATATAAAGTAAATATAAATGGCTATTAAATATCTTTTTTCCTTTCACAGTTCCCTTCAAAAAACAACTGAGAATATGTCTATTAAATAAGCATGAATATGTTTGGATAAATATAGAAATAGTCAACATGTTAAACGTCAGACTGCCTTTTAAAGTCAAACTAAAAAAAAAAACTAAAAGCTCTGGGAACTCTATTAGGCTGTCTTTGGTGGTCAATTTTATTAAACATACTGATGTGCTCAAAATTTCTATATACATAGCTGTTGACTAAATGATCCCTTTCTTTTGTGTACTTGGACAAAAACCCAACTTCATCCACAAATTTAAACACATACATATGCATATTTGAAGCATTTCTGGTGAGATGGGCTTTCATCAAGCTTGTTTACTAGACATTTTCACTTTAACCAGAGTCTGCTATTTTTACACAAGACTATAATCATTCCCCAGTGTAAAATCACTCCCTAAGCTGTTCGGTGGCTTAATTGGCAACACCGCCCTTTTACTAACAACTCCACAAAAAGGAAATGTTTTTAAACAATGACTATGTAACAAGGCAACATGTGATTAAAATTCAGTACATTATCTCTCTCGAATTTTATTACTGCAGGTGCAGAGCACAACTGTTCGGAGGCTTGCTAAAGGCAAGTTTCCCTTTCATGGAAAACAATGCTATTTATATACCTGCAAAAGATTCTAAGTGAAAAGACCTAGGGATGGATAATGGAATGAGAAAATAACACTGAACATTATCCTCACAGAAGCCTGAATTAGTCCTTCCCCAAGGAAAAGGAAGCGGTGAGGATGATCCTTGATCTAACAAAGGTATCCCCAAAGCTACTCGCATTCTCAGAAATTTATGAGTAGTAATAAATGTCTTAGATAAGGGGAAAATAATTTGTATCCTTCCCCAATGGAGAAATCATTACCAGGAGCAAGAGCTAAGAATTTGTTCCATGTGGCTTGTTAGGCAGTTACTCATATGTAAGACCTCAGACTGGGTATACAATGCAGAAAAAAAAAATACCATGTGAAAGAGTATGAGATAGGCCTTGCAAGAGGTTAAAAAATTATTAACAAATAGAAATACTAAGTTAATCTATTTCCTCTGCCTTCATGGCCTAATCACCTCTCATTAGGTCCCACCTTCCAACACTGTTGCATTGGGGATTAAATTTATAACACATGCTTTTTGGGGGACACCTTCAAACTACAGCAACAGACATACCGTATGTCTTAGAGGGCTTGTAAATTCTGGGACCATTAAAAGGGATAATGTCTTCCCACAAGTAGATGGGCACCGAAGAGTCTCCTGGAAGTAATGGACACCGTTCCCTCTACACTATCCGTGGACTATGTGCTGGTTCTGGCTGGGCTCCCCAAGAGTATGCAGGGCCCCTTCCATAAAAACAATTTGATTAAATCCATTAAGAAATCACAAACCTATGCAATGTTTAGTGATTGATGACAGTTTAATATAATGGGTAGAGAAGAGGTTCTTAAATATATTTTTTTGTATCGTCCAGTCAGTGAATGTGAAGACTCCTCCTAATGTCTAGGTAATGATCATCTCTTCCTCAGTAGGTCCAGAAACTGTCTCTTCATGTTCTTTATTGTCATATGCTGTTCTTGGTTAATTTTCTATCACTCTCAGCAAAAAAAAGGTAGCAACACAATTATCACTCATAATGCCATGCTTCTTTGGAACTTGTGTGTATTGAAATAATATAGATCTTCTTGTCTCCACAGTTCCCTAATTTCAGTTCTTTCATATTGATTACATCATCTTTGAGAAGCTGCCTCATCCTCAGTGCCTCCCATAAATGCTGATCGTCAGTGACCCTCAAAAGATGACATTGTGTTTTATTGATGATGACCACAAAAGCAAGTTTACCCAGACAGTGCAGAAAAATGTAAACAATAATTCCTTTTCTGGTCATATGATACTTACCCTGCCTCTTGTTGAAATCTTTAGGTCACAATCACTGCATTCCTAGAATGCAATCCCTTCTAATGTTGAAACTGCAACCTTGCCTTCCACATACCACCACGTGGGAAGGTTAAGGGAAGAGCCATAGTCAGAGAAGGAAGAGTGCCACTGAAGCAAAGAATTTCCCTTCCTCTTCCAAAATGGCTTAAGACTGATCAGGAGGACACACATTCACATAGAAAAGAAATAAGAGAGGATATCCATCAGGAGGGCCCATTGAGAGTTACAGAGCAATGGTCTCTAAAGTTCTTGGAGAGTCTGGGGCATGGCCACCCTGAAGGACCACCTGCAGAAAGGTGAGTGACTGCCTTGGGAGCCAGCAGCGAAAGATCCTCTGTCCGTCAGGTGCAGTAGACTGAAGGTGGCCTTCTCCCTTGGAACACAGACAGCTCATAGGCCCCCTCATGCAGTTCCCGCTCAAAGCTCAGCCAGTCTCCCAGAGCCTTGCATTTTTATACAGTGGGCGAGTCACCCATAATGAATATTTCAGCACCATTCTGGCAGCCCAATCTTGTACACAGTGAGAGAAAGAAACACTGGCGAAGACAGAGGAGAGATCTGCTCACCAGACTGCCTCCTGGAATTCCGGCCCGGCCGCCGGCTCAGGCAACCCCATAGGATCCAGTAACTAAGCAGATATCTCTGAGGACATCTGTTTAGCTTCGTGCATGGAATAGGGGTCAGAGAGCTCCACCAGCAGAAGTCACTGGGTCTGCAGCCCACATAGGTGAGACCTTGGCCCAGTGCTGCCCCAGAAAACAATACCAGCCTCAGTTGGTTCCAGTTCAGGAACAAAACGAGGACTTAGAAAATTTGGAGAAAAGGGCTTTTGGCAACAAATTTAGCTGGACATCTTATATTTTTGCTTGCTAAATCTGGCAACCCTAGATATATTATAGTTTACTTATTTCAGGGATCCCCAATAGTCCAAATGGACTATTATTAATTGTTTAATTTTTGTTGTCTAAAATACATCTTAAAATAATACTTTCTAAACTTTGGCCTATGTGCATACTTCCACTGTTATTTACATATAGATGGCAGTTTGGGTTTGTAGAAATGACTGTGAGGCCTAACTTATGCAGTCATACAGACCACATAAGAAGGTTCTTGTCAACCACAGACCACATATACAAGGGTAGTCCCAGAAGATTATAATAGAGCTGCCTTATGCAAATGTACCTATTTAATCTTTTATCCCTATGTTTACTGTGACTTTTATAAGTTTAGATATGTTTAGATACACAAATATCATTATTACATAACTGCCTACAGTATTCAGTACAGTAACATGCTGTGTAGGTTTGTAAGGGCAATAGGCTGTACCATATAGCCTAGGTGTGCCTAGTACTCCACGCCATCTAGGTTTACATGAGTATATTCTGTGATGTTTGCACAAGGACAAAAATTACCCACGATTTTCTCAGAATGTATCCCTATCATTAAGCAAGACATGACTACAGGTTTTAATGTAAAGAAACTTTTTCTGCCTAAATAATCCTTGAGAAGCTGCCTCATCCCCAGTGTCACCCATAAATTCTTGTATTGTACATTCATGCCAAACATATTGATCATCTACTAATAGTTTATTTAAGTATACTCAATTTAAGCATTTAAGTATACTCACTATGAGTATATACTTACAGTGCTTGCTCCTGGCCCAAGATACTTAATAACAACTGATTGAATGAATAATAAAATTCAATAATTCCATGTAAAAAAGAAAGAACAGGATGAGAAAAAGCAGAAACTTGAAAAAGTACAAGACCTTGCAAGTAATCTCATCTGTCAGGAACTTAGGGTCGGCCTATGGACATAGTAGCAGATGCAGTTAGAAAAGTAACTCACTTGTGGAGGGCTAAACTAAAGAATTTTTTTTTATTTTAGCAGCACTGAAAAACCAATGCTGTGAGATTAGTGAGGGGAAAAGCAACTTATTTTATAAACTACAGAGGTCTGCTTCCCATCTGGTTTGTTATACCAGCAACTTTATAGGACTCTGAACTATGGTGTATAGTTGTAAGTAGAGACTTAGTGGAATGAGAGCATCATGTCTGCAGACATTAAACAATATAGTATTTTTTTAAAATCTCTTTTAGTATTTAAGGAACACATCACACTGTCTTTCATAATTATCCATCAGCCCTTAGGTCTGTTGACTTCATAGTCATGTACTTTATCCCATGAAGATGGTGGGAAAATAAAAAACAAAACTACCCTTGACATTCACTTGTCTTACTAACTAGTAGTTTCTATGTCATGGAGTTTTGCTGACAACCATATTAATCTCTAAAATTAATTTACATATCGAACTTAGTTTTTAAAAAGCCTTTCATATATAGTGGCATTCTTTGAAATGCCAGAAGAAAGTAAATGGATAAAGAAAATGAATTATAACACTGGAGTTTTATTTAGTTTTGGTTTTGTGTAAAAGATCTCTTTGAGAATTAGATGACAACTACTGACTCACCCTGAAGATTTGCATCTAACTTCACAGAGTTCCAAGACCTCCTCAAGTTCATTCATGAAGTCCTGCTTCTAAGGGGTCTGAGAAACCCAGCTTCAAAAACTAACTTAGTGTACGTTAAGTTATTTCATCTTGTTGTTTTTGCTCCTCCTCCTCCTTCTTCTTATGTAAACATTTTAAATAAGTAAGAGCCAGAGGGAAATAAAAATTCATTTGACTGTAAGTAATAAGAGGGAAATAAAAATTCATTTGACTGTAAGTAATAAGTAAGTGCTAATTATTCTAAATAATTCTAAATAATAATTTTGAATTATTTAGAATAATTCAAGACCAGATAACACTGTAAAGTAAATCTACTGGTTTTCTAAATTTTCCATGTAGAAATCAGTGTGTATTTAACTGGTTTAAAATCTAGTCTTAGTTCTTTGTTCCACAAATGCTTAAGAGAAGTTGCAAAATCCCATGCTAGAGATGATAGGGGAAGAAGAAGGACTAACTAAAACAAAGTCTGTGTCTTTAATGAGACTGTAATCTAATAGAGGCACTTACATAAGTAATGAGAATGCAAAACAGAATGTGACATATTAGAAAAATACAGATCATATAATAAAAGGTCATGAGATCCCAGAATTGGAGAATAGGGCTGTTAGTATATATCAAGGAAGGCTGCATGAAGTGTTTCAGCTGGGCTATGAATAATGGATAAGATTATATATAAGGAAATAAGAAAAGGGGTCATTTTCTTCCTGGTGGAAAGAACAAACCAGACCCTGGCACCAAACAGGCCCCAATATATAGTTATGCCACAAATGAACAAGCAAAGGAGCATGGAAAGGCCAAGAAGGGGGCAGTCCAAGGCCTTTTGTGCAGCACAGTGAGCAATTTTGGTGAAAGTAAATATGAAAGGAGCTGCAGCAAAATTGATGTGTGAAGTGGGCTGAAGCAACAGGTGAGGGAAACCTATTAAAGGGGTTGGAGCTACAGAGTAGCAAAACCAGAGCTCTGTTTTACTGAGAACAGAACAAGATATAAGAATCAAAGGACACACATCAAAGGAAACAATTAATAAAGTGAACAGACAACCTCCAGACTGGGAGAAAATATTGACAAGCCATACATCTGATAAGGGATAAATATTCAAAACATGTAAGGAACTCGACTCCATAAAAAGAAAACAAATAATCTGATTAAGAAATGAGCAAAGGACCTGAATAGACATCTTAAAAGAAGATATACAAATGGGTAACAGATACATGAAAATAAACTCAACATCACTAATCAGTATGTAGGAAGATGCAAATTAAAACCACAAAGAAATATCACTTCACATTTGTTAGAATGGCTGTTATCAAAAAGACAAAAGACAACAAGTGTTGGTGGTGAAAAAAATAAAAATATCTCACCCAAAATATACTTCCTTGACATATTTTGAGATGACTGTTCAGAGGGCCTGCAAACAGAAGCACCCCTGCAAACTTGCCTTCTGTGGGAGAGATTTGCATCTGTAGAGAATCTGCATTGATGGAAACAGGTTTTCTTTGAGGCTTTTCTTTGTCCAGATCTAGGAAAGATTAACTGAGAGTCTGACACCTGTAAAAGTCTGAAAGAAACATTTACCATCTATTCCCTCTGACAGCTGCTACCTGTGAGGTTTCATTTACATCACAAGACCACATTTGCTAGACAGGCCTGCTCTTCTCCCCCTCCCATGACGTATTCTGCCACCATAACCTGCTTGGCTATGATCAGGCCCCTACTCTTTCTGCAACCTCAAAATGGTATATAAGCTTCTGAACCCCATGGGGTGGTGATAATCACTTTGTGCTTCTCCCCTATGTGCATGTCAATAAATTTGTATGCCATTTATCCAACTAATCTGCCTGTTGTCAGTTAATTTCCCAGCAAACTTTCAGAGGGCAAAGGTAAAGTTTTCTCTTGCCTCCTAAGAAAAGGTTGTGGAAAAAACAAAACCCTTATACAGTGTTGCTAGGAGTGTAAGTTAGTACATCATATAGAAAACAGTATAGAGGTTACTCAAAAAGCTAAAATAGTACTAACATATGATCCAACAATCCCACTACTAGGTATGTTACAGTAGGTAGGTAGTCAGGCATGAGAAGGGCAGGAGAGGCACCCCACACCGGGAATCTCAGGAGACCATCAGGTGATGATCAGGTGATTGTTAACGGTCTCTGTAAAATAATAATTGGCCACAGCCGGCACCAGGGAAAGGCAGGCTTCCAATAGATAGAAAAAACCTGATCATAAGCTTCCTGATAAGATCTCAGGAGTTAGGCAAGTGGACTCAAACATGTGCATTAAGAGGCAAAATGGCAGAGTTTCACTGCTAAATGACCTTCTTCTAGGAATGCTGAACTGGTAAGGAATGAACACCTCAAGTGAGCATGTGGACGATTCCAGTAAACACAATGCTCATGCATTCTTCCCTTCCCAAGCACTAGCAGGCCACCGCACATGTGAACAGCCCACCCCAAGGGAAGAATCAGGGGAGATGGAACGCAAGACCCCAGAAGTATGCCAACATATAAAATCCCAAGTCAAAGTTCAAACAGCACACTTAAACTCTTAAGTTGCCCCCTTGGCCCGCTTCCAAGTGTACTTTACATCTTTTCCTTTCTGCTCTAAAGCTTTTTAGCAAACTTTCGCTCTTGCTCTAAAACATGCCTAGGTCTCTTCTTCTGCCTTATGGTCCTCAGTCAAATTCTTTCTTCTGAGGAGGCAAGAACTGAGGTTGCTGCAGACCTGTACAGATATAGATTTGCTGCTGGTAACAGGTATACACCCAAAAGAAAGGAAATCAGTATATCAAAGAGATATCTGCACTCCCATGCTTATCACAGTGCCATTAACAATGGCCAAGTTATAGAATCAACCTAGGTGTCCATGAAGGGATGAATGAATGAAGAAAATGTGGTATATATGCACAATGGAATACTATTCAGCCTTAAAAAGAGAAGGAACTCTGTCGTTTCTGACAACACTGATGTAAATGGAGAGCATTATGTTAAATAAAATAAGCCAAATACATAAGGACAAATACTGCATGCTTTCTCTTCTGTGGGGTATCTAAAGCAATCGAACTCAAAGTAGCAGAGAGTAGAATGGTGCTTACAAGAGGCTCTTCCACCATGGAATGGGGGGAATGGAAAAATGATAGTCAAAGGATACAAAGCCTCAGATAGAAGGAATAAGTTTGATTGTTTTTAGGTCAATTGAACAGTGTGATGAATAGAACTAATAATCGAGTTCTGTACATTTCAATAACACTAAAAGTACATTTCTAACGTTCTCATCATACAAATGTTAAATGTTTGAGGTGATGGATATGTTAATTAGCTTAATTTAATATTTTCACATTGTATTCAAAATTCATAACACTATTTCATATCCTATAAATATATACAACTGTCATTTGTCAATGTATAATACTTTTTTTTAAAAAAAAGGAAATTCTTTAGGTGAAATAGCAAACATATATATATATACACATGTACATATACATAGAAGAGCAGAGACAGGTGTGGAAGCCATAGAATGGTGGGGCTTGTTATACATCTTCCAGAATCACAAAATTTACAGTGATTCAAGAGTTAGTTATTTCCATGTATATTGTCCCAGACTGTCCAGTGGCCTAGAATCTCTTTCTAATTGGCTTTCTAAATTAGTCCTGGCAAATGTGTATGCACATATCTGGCTTTGTCCACTTATGCTGCTATAACAAAATACCACAGACTGTGTGATTTACAAATAATATAAATTTATTTGCTCAGTTCTGGAGGCTGGGATGTTCAAGATCAAGGTGCCAGCAGATCTAGTGTCTGCTGAAGGCTGTGTCTGCTTCTAGGATGGTACCTTGTCGCTATTTCCTCTGGAAGGGAGAAATGCTGTGTCTTCACATGGTGGAAGAGACAGAAGGGCAAAAAGGCCCTGGGATGGTGAAATAGCAAACATATATATACACATGTACATATACGTATACATATATATATATATATACACACACACAGAAGAGCAGAGACAGTTGTGGAAGCCATAGAACAGTGGGGCATTACAATCACTCCTTGTCAAAACCTACCCAAATCACAATGCATCATCCTTCATCTGAAGTGGGATGCAGCGTAAAGTGTAATAGAACAGGAAATATGATTGTATTTCAAATTGACACCCAATTGTGAAACAAAGGGCTAATCCATCTGTTATAGGAAAAGTGGCTTATTATCATCAAAATGGAAACCTAAGAGTAACCATTTCAAGGAAAGAGCTACAAATACCACGCTGAGGACTCCTATTTAACCTCACATCCAGGGATAGTGTAAGAGGTGTTTGAATCAGGGCAACTCCATCTTGAATAGGGGCTGGGTAAAATAAGGCTGAGACCTCCTGGGGTGCATTCCCAGGAGCTTAGGCATTCTAAGCCACACAATGAGATAGGAGGTTAGCAAAAGATACAGGTCATAAAGACCTTCTGATAAAACAGGTCGTGGTAAAGAAGCCCGCTAAAACCCACCAAAACCAAGATGATAAGAGTAACTAACCTCTAGTTGTCCTCACTGCTCATTACAATGCATTAGCATGCTAGAAATCACCCCCACCAGCGCCATGACAGTTTACAAATGCCATGGCAACATCAGGAAGTTACCTTATGATCTAAAAAGGGGAGAAACTCTCAGTTCTGGGAATTGCCCACCCCTTTTCCAGAAACCTCATGAATAATCCACCCCTTGTTTATCATATAATCAAGAAATAACCATTAACATGGCAAACCATCAGCTCAGACTGCTGCTCTGCCTATGGAGTAGCCATTCCTTGTTCCTTTACTTTCTTAATAAACTTGCTTTCACTTTACTCAATGGACTCGCCCTGAATTATTTCTTGCATGAGATCCAAGAACCCCCTCTTGGAGTCTGGATAGGAACTCTTTTCCAGTAATAATAAGACCACTTTACTGTTGGTGAGCTGCTGTGGTAGACTCCTGCCCCATACCTCCTTTTTCAGAATGTCAGTGTTACGAACCTTACCAAATCCCCAACCTGCTACATTTATATGCAAGGAGATTATTATAAATGAGTCTTTAAGTAAATAGTTATAATACAATGATGCAATGTATAAATTATCTTTTATCTAATTAGCTTATTATAATGGCATCTTTTTGAGAGTTACTCTCATTTTACTCAAATCAATAATTGATAAGATAAATATATGAAAATATCTTAAAATGTCATAGAGAAACTTGCTGTATTTCTTTTATTTCTGATGGGCAGAAATATATAGATTTACAATATCAGACAAGTAGCCCTACTATTTACACTTACAGTAAAATTGTGTATTAGCTATATCTGCTTTTAATGCATTTTCAGCTACATGTTCTAAATTATAAACCTTTGAGGAAAGGACAGTAGGTCTTTTGTGAAAACCTAACAAAATTAAATAATGTAAAAATAAAAATAATATAAAATATATATAAGGTAAATTATGATCAGGACATGAATTCATAACATGTTTGTTACATAATAAAAGCACAGTTTTAAATTTCAACGCCAAGTTGGCCATCACAAACACACCCTACAGTCAAGATATTTTCCATATAAGCCTACATTTTAACAACCCCAGTGCCAGATTTCCAACAGGATGGGTGTCACCTGGTCTTCTAGCATGTATACTAATAACAATCTGTGCTTGCTTTCAACAGCTTTTCAGGAAAGGATGCTCTTCAAAAAGCCTTTAGAGTAATTTCTCCTATTTGCTTTCTTACTGTTTATTTCAGCAGAAATTATGCCCGCTTTAATCCTGTCCATAGAAAACTCAACCTGCTCTAAATGCTCAGTTCTGTATAGCGCTGTATAGCCCTGTAGCTTTGTGAAAATCAAACAAATCAATTTCAGCCTATAGTAATCACCCCATGTATGTATGTATGTCAGACTTTTAAACATAGCCTTTCAATATTTTTCTGAGATTTAAGGAGCAAATTCAACTGCTACAAATCCTTTCAGCAGAGAGACATTCCCTATAATATAACACATCCTCAGAAAAGTCTAAAATTGGACAGTGGGATTTTAGTTTGTTTTTACTAAAAATTAATTTATAAATATCTATTTCTGAGATTTGAATTTATATCTATTGATGAAATGATAATAATTGGAACAAATGTCTGTAGCATAAATATATGCATTAACTTTTTTACAATGTATATATTTCAAAGTAAACCAATATTTCCCATGTATATATTAACTATTTTTATATGAAAATTATATAAACTACCAACTAAACTGCTATTTTAGCAACCAGATTAAAAATGTAGATGAAAAACAAAATCAAAAATTTATTTCATTCAGATTCAATATGTTGCCATAGATTGATACACAAATTAGTACTTGACTATACTGTACAAGAGGCAATGATTTTTATGTAAATAGTAAATGTTTACAAGAGTATTTTTTTATTTGACCTCCTTTGCAATATAGACTTATTTGGGGGAATACTCAGAAACAGAAAATTAGTAGCAACTTCTAACTTTGTAAGTCATTTCTTAGGCCTGACCACACATTAGCTCACCCAGAAAGCCTGACAAAATTTTGTTAGCTATGTTGTCACTGCCACAATTGTAACATTACCAAGTTAATATAAATGATAGAGGTTATATTTTCATTTTTAAGTTGACTTAATTTAGCAAATATTTATTGCAAAACCACTAGACTTTTGTTAGGAGACTCTTTTTAAAAGGATGAGGTTGTCCCCATCTATGTAATTTTGTTAATTTATATATATTCACACAGTACAACTACTGCTTCAGGGCCTCTGTTTCAAGCAGTGGTTTGGATAGATAGGGTCACAATGGTGAACCAAAAGCGAATAGTCCAACCCTTAGTGGTATTTAACACAAATGTGTATGAATCTTTTCACATAAAATACATGTGTCAAAAGGAAGAGTACATGTATGTAAATAAATATGCCAAGAAGAGAGGAAATTTCCCTAAGGTAACTCAAGAGTAATTCCATGTGGATGTTGTGGGTACAGAGGGGGTTAGTAATAGAAGTATAAAATGGAGTCTGTTAGAATATAATATATGTCCTTCAGGGGATGGGCAGGGAGGATTCCATGACCCTTGACAATACTTCAGCCATAGCATCCCCCTTGAATCTCTTTTATCTTGAGGAGGTGCACATGAGATTTCATTTGCAAAAATATTCTGCTGAAGGAACAACAACAAAACGGTTTGAAAATCATTGACCTAATTATTGTGCTTCATTTTATTTCTTAAACTTGATGAAAAACTACTTTAAAACTAGTACAAATCCTTTGATGTTCTAAGTGAACAAAAGTTTTAAACTGGCTTCTATTTAAAAATTGGATTGGGAATGATACTCTTCTCTAGTTGTGTTTCCCAGACACGTCTCACTACATTAGAAATGCCCATTTGTTTCTTGCATGCCTTTCAGACCTGGCTCCAAGAAGATAACTGAGTCTTCTTTTCAGAGATGATATTCATGCTTATAAAGATGAACATGCGCCAGATGATTCTGCCCTCTTAACCAGAAGTGACTGAAACTGGATCAATCACATTTTTTTCTCCTGGAAATTTGCAATTATGACTCACAACTTTTATCAATTTCTAAGTGCTTGGACAGAAAGACAAAACACTGCAACAGTCATTTTATGGCATAAACACAGAGAAATAGAGAGGCAGGTTTGCAGTTAAAAGCAAAAAAAAAAAAAAAAAAAAAAAGAATGACACAAACATACAGACAAATGAAGAAATGAGTGGCCATGAGGCTCCGGAGAAGAAGATTCAACTTTATTTCCCGACTTTGAGGTCTTGGACTCTCGTGCCTCGTGAGACACAGACGAAAAGTGAATTTCTGTTTCTTTCATCTGGAATTGCTAACACATCCACTCTATAGTTCCTCCAGTTTCTTGTTCCCTTCACTGTCCCAGATTTTCTTTCCTTTTTGTTTTTACTCAAGTAGAGTAAGTCTAAGCTTTAAAGTCTGTAGGTACAAATAAGGCTTCATTAAAGGTAATAAGCTAAATTTGCAAGTGTTAGTTTCCATCTACCTAGCTGTAAACATCTCCAGCTCCTGGGTCCCACCCTGACAGGTGTCACAGGTGAGCTCACATACAGTCTTGTTATCTTCTCTCACTCTGATCCCTCTCTGGGATGCCTGCTGCTTTCACAATCACCTAAGGGTAAGGCTTCAAAGCCACAGCCAGCACCATAGTCAATGCTCAAGGAATGACAGCAATGTCTGGCTCTATACTTGGATCTATACTTGCTGTGCAATTTCACTCTTTCCAGTCTCTGTTAAACCCACTCCAGTTAAGCTTTCACCTATACTTTTGATGTTATTGCACAGGTGGCTTTGGGATACAAACAAGGTCCACTCTCTTCTCACACAAGTTGAGAACACTTTCTCAATTGTACATTTTAACTTAACGTTATGAGGCCACCATTCAAAAAGACTGAAATCTCTTATTTTATGCATATATAATAAATTCTAAACCTGAGCAGAGTCTTCCATAACACACAAATATCAATGCTAAAATCCTGAGTCTTAAACACTTTTGTACTACATTCTAAATCTTCTTGAGGCTGAAGGATGCATACCCATTAAGGAAGATAATTGCCATCCCTATGAACTGAGATTACTTTAACCAGTAATTTGGTGAAAAAATGAATAGACAGGTGAATGAATAGATATGTGTGTGTGTCAAGGCATCATTTCTTGATATGAACAATCCAACAATAATTGAGACACATATCTACATGTTGCTGCATTTCTTCAGCCTCCTCAGTGAGCAAAGATGCTGGAAAAATGTGCTCATTTTCTATACTACACATTGCCTATGCCCATGTCTCGCAGTTATCTTACTTAATACAAATCCTTCAGCTTTCTCTCTCTGAGGCAAGGTGCACAGCACCATACTCACCAAATAAGAATTAATCACTTGCTCCTCTGTGCTATTGGACTATGTTGTTTATGTCAGCACATTCCACTTTGAGCAATATATTTAGTTGAGTTTATGCGTTATTCCTCTCTGAACCACAAGCTTCTTAATTAAAGGGGCTTTTTCTTGCTTATCTGTTTATCCCAAAATGTGTCATGAAAACACATTCATTTAGGAGTAGCTTATCATATGCACATATATATTTGAATTACAATGCTTTTATGCTTAGTGTTTAATAAGCAAAAAAAATAAAAAAGGACTATATGTGGATTCAGACTATTGATCAGAAATGAAGTGCAGAAGCTTGGAATAGTTCAAATGATGACCGTGAAATTTTGCATAGGCAAGTGGTCTCCAACAGAAGGGAAGCACAGTACAAGACTAAAAGCATGGTCACTAGATTGCTTGGTTATGAATCCTAACTCCTCTATTTACTAGCTGAGGGACCTATGTAAGGTACTTAACCTCTCTGTGAGTCACTCTCTTTTTTTTTTTTTTTTTTTTTTTCTTGCATACTTGTTGCCTTTTTTTTTTTTTTTAATTTTTTTTTATTATACTTTAGGTTTTAGGGTACATGTGCACAATGTGCAGGTTTGTTACATATGTATCCATGTGCCACGTTGATTTCCTGCACCCATTAACTCATCATTTAGCATTAGGTATATCTCCTAATGCTGTCTCTCCCGCCTCCTCCCACCCCACAACAGTCCCCGGAGTGTGATGCTCCCCTTCCTGTGTCCATGAGTTCTCATTGTTCAATTCCCACCTATGAGTGAGAACATGCGGTGTTTGGTTTTTTGTCCTTGCGATAGTTTACTGAGAATGATGTTTTCCAGTTTCATCCATGTCCCTACAAAGGATATGAACTCATCCTTTTTTATGGCTGCATAGTATTCCATGATGTATATGTGCCACATTTTCTTAATCCAGTCTATCGTTGTTGGACATTTGGGTTGGTTCCAACTCTTTGCTATTGTGAATAGTGCCGCAATAAACATACGTGTGCATGTGTCTTTATAGCAGCATGATTTATACTCCTTTGGGTATATACCCAGTAATGGGATGGCTGGGTCAAATGGTATTTCTAGTTCTAGATCCCTGAGGAATCGCCACACTGACTTCCACAATGGTTGAACTAGTTTACAGTCCCACCAACAGTGTAAAAGTGTTCCTATTTCTCCACATCCTCTCCAGCACCTGTTGTTTCCTGATTTTTTAATGATGGCCATTCTAACTGGTGTGAGATGGTATCTCACTGTGGTTTTGATTTGCATTTCTCTGATGGCCAGTGATGATGAGCATTTCTTCATGTGTTTTTTGGCCACATAAATGTCTTCTTTTGAGAAGTGTCTGTTCATGTCCTTTGCCCACTTTTTGATGGGGTTGTTTGTTTTTTTCTTGTAAATATGTTTGAGTTCATTGTAGATTCTGGATATTAGCCCTTTGTCAGATGAGTAGGTTGCAAAAATTTTCTCCCATTCTGTAGGTTGCCTGTTCACTCTGATGGTAGTTTCTTTTGCTGTGCAGAAGCTCTTTAGTTTAATGAGATCCCATTCGTCAATTTTGGCTTTTGTTGCCATTGCTTTTGGTGTTTTAGACATGAAGTCCTTGCCCACGCCTATGTCCTGAATGGTATTGCCTAGGTTTTCCTGTAGGATTTTAATGGTTTTAGGTCTAACACTTAAGTCTTTAAACCCTCCCAAGACTAAATCAGGAAGAAGTTGAATCTCTGAATAGACCAATAACAGGTTCTGAAATTGTGGCAATAATCAATAGCTTACCAACCAAAAAGAGTCCAGGACCTGATGGATTCACAGCCAAATTCTACCAGAGGTACAAGGAGGAACTGGTACCATTCCTTCTGAAACTATTCCAATCGATAGAAAAAGAGGGAATCCTCCCTAACACATTTTATGAAGCCAGCATCGTCCTGATACCAAAGCCTGGCAGAGACATAACCAAAAAAGAGAATTTCAGACCAATATCCTTGATGAACATTGATGCAAAAATCCTCAATAAAATACTGGCAAACCGAATCCAGCAGCACATCAAAAAGCTTATCCACCATGATCAAGTGGGCTTCATCCCTGGGATGCAAGGCTGGTTCAACATACGCAAATCAACAAATGTAATCCAGCATATAAACAGAACCAAAGACAAAAACCACATGATTATCTCAATAGATGCAGAAAAGGCCTTTGACAAAATTCAACAACCCTTCATGCTAAAAACTCTCAATAAATTAGGTATTGATGGGACATATCTCAAAATAATAAGAGCTATCTATGACAAACCCACAGCCAATATCATACTGAATGGGCAAAAACTGGAAGCATTCCCTCTGAAAACTGGCACAAGACAGGGATGCCCTCTCTCACCGCTCCTATTCAACATAGTGCTGGAAGTTCTGGCCAGAGCAATCAGGCAGGAGAAGGAAATAAAGGGTATTCAATTAGGAAAAGAGGAAGTCAAATTGTCCCTGTTTGCAGATGACATGATTGTATATCTAGAAAACCCCATTGTCTCAGCCCAAAATCTCCTTAAGCTGATTAGCAACTTCAGCAAAGTCTCAGGATACAAAATCAATGTACAAAAATCCCAAGCATTCCTGTACACCAATAACAGACAAACAGACAGCCAAATCATGAGTGAACTCCCATTCACAATTGCTTCAAAGAGAATCAAATACCTAGGAATCCAACTTACAAGGGATGTGAAGGACCTCTTCGAGGAGAACTACAAACCACTGCTCAATGAAATAAAAGAGGATACAAACAAATGGAAGAACATTCCATGCTCATGGGTAGGAAAAATCAATATCGTGAAAATGGCCATACTGCCCAAGGTCATTTATAGATTCAATGCCATCCCCATCAAGCTACCAATGACTTTCTTCACAGAATTGGAAAAAACTACTTTAAAGTTCATATGGAACCAAAAAAGAGCCCGCATTGCCAAGTCAATCCTAAGCCAAAAGAACAAAGCTGGAGGCATCACCCTACCTGACTTCAAACTATACTACAAGGCTACAGTAACCAAAACAGCATGGTACTGGTACCACAACAGAGACATAGATCAATGGAACAGAACAGAGCCCTCAGAAATGATGCCGCATATCTACAACTATCTGATCTTTGACAAACCTGACAAAAACAAGAAATGGGGAAAGGATTCCCTATTTAATAAATGGTGCTGGGAAAGCTGGCTAGCCATATGTAGAAAGGTGAGTCACTTTCTTATTCCATAAAAGGGACCTAATACAAGCCCCTAGTTCATTGGATGACTTGAGGATTTGAAGAGACAACACATGAAAAGCTTTCAGAGTAGTACTTAGAGAAGGCAAGCCACTGCACAGAATACACCGTAGATGATGCCCTCTGTGGGCACTGAGAGTGAATGTTCAATAAATGTTATTGAATGCAAAAGAGAATATGGGCAAAGAGAAATCTTATCCTAGAAAATAACATTCAAGGGCTCTTGACACCTATTTGTCTCATAAGCTTCCAAGGATCAGAAAATATCATAACAACAAAACAGTAACAAAAAAATGGTGAAAGAATTCACGTTTTTACTAACAAATCAATAGTGCATAATATATAGCTTCGGGTCCTAAAATGTTGTTTATTAAATAAATAAGGTACAATTTTTCTAAAGACAATAAATACTATAGCACATAAATGTCTAATCTTTCAATAAAAAAATTAGATTGTTTACATTCCTTTCATCCTTCTAGATTTTTCCCAGAAGTACTATATATTTTACTTGAAATACAAAGACTCAGAGTAAGTTAACTCTAAGCAAACCTTAGGCAGTGATAAAACTAAATGAAGTAATGATTGAGGATGACTGAGGACAACTAAGAATTAATGAATTAAGTGCCAATTTATACATATGAATTGCTGTTTCTTCAAATTTCCTCTAAAATGTAAGTTCACTGTGGAAATTTTCAATATCCTATGTCACTCACGGCTTTTGAAAATCTAGATGCTCAAACTCCATGGCTTATTTGAAATGTAAACCTTTTATGATTCAACAGGCCAGCATTCAATTATCCCAATAATGGGTCGAATAGCCAAAGGAAATAAATATCTCTGGTTACATACAATGCTGCTTTAGTGGAGAAGAGCAACTTAATTATGACACATATAATATATTACCGAATTTTACCTAAAACCTAAGTCTTGGTCTTCATTCATTTAACACACATTTATGTTCTCCTAATGCAGATGATTACTTTTTGGAGCCAACCTAATTCTTATTAACAAAAGCTGCCAGTATTAAGGAAGGATATTTCTAAATATGTACAACTTCTTCCTAGAATAGAAAAAAAAAGACAAGCAGGCCACGGTTTGAATTCTGCACTCAACTGTTGAAGGACCTTAAGCTAATGATTAAATTTCTCTTAGTCTATTTCTTTATCTGTGAAAGGAGAAACATATCACCACCCAGTGATAAGTGAGATAATCAATGCAATGCTTCATCTTCAATATAACATTAGCTGTTATAATTTCTTGAATGATCACTGCTGATTCAGAAAGTTTAGAGAAAAAGGCCACATGCGATACAGTTCTATACATGGACGGGTAAGAAACACTTTCTCTTCCCTGTTCCAGTCACCAATACCTGTTTAGTTAGGAGGAGATCAGAGATACCCATGGAAATACCCTTTGATCTCTGCTTCTGCTGAATTCTAGCTTCTATCCTTGGATACATGGTCCTAATTGACTATCTTCTAGGTAACTCCCACCAGGGTGAAAAACACATGCATAGAATCTCAGAGTTGGAAGAGTTTCAGAAGGAGATACAGGGTGGTTCCCTGCACTGAGGTGGGAGGACATGTAAATCATCCAAGGCGATGGCTATCTATTCCTGCTTTTGAAAACCTCTAAGGATTAAACTTCCCCATATTCCTTGGTTACCTGTTTTCAGTGTTTAATCCCTTCTTTATACTTATGTCCATCTTTATGACCAACTGAACTTTTTCTCTTGCTACAATTTAAAAGTATTTCCTTTTATTTGGTCTCCTGTGGAAGTAAAGAACATCTGTTCTGCATCTTCCCTATAATAACCTTTCAAATACTTGAAGACAGTTAAATCACCCCTTCGTCTTCCCTTCTCCAAGTTAAACACTCCTGATCCCACTGAGCCCTCTCTTAGGAGCTAGTCCCCATTCCTTACATCACTTCTGCTGATCTTCGCTGGACCTTCTCCAGAGTCTCCATACTCTTGCCAAACTCAAAGACCAAAATCGAACACAGAAACAATGCCAAATAAAGCACAGAGATTACTTTTCACTTCTGTATCCCTTTCTTGATAAAACATTCCAAGTGAAGTGGTGTGCTTGCTCTTTTTTTTCCAAAAATATAGTGCTCTTTCTAAGTCTTGCTTTGTACTCATATATGTTATCATCTGTGATACTTTTGTCCAAGGCTCATATCAGATTTCAGGTGCTTCAAATAATTCCTGTCAAGAAGGATCAAATTTGGAAGTGCACTGCTTCAGAGCATTTTTCTACCTTCTGTAAGTTAAAATAGTAAAGCCGTGAAAACAAAATAAAAATCCATGAAATCCATGAAATAACCATCAATACATCTTGATGATATTTTAAAAACATGTTTTCTTCATGATACCTATGTAGAAATTCATTTTTTTCTAATTTGAGAATGATATAATCCAACAAACTTTGTAGGAGTGTTTTATGTGCAAACAATAGCAACAACAAAACAAAAGGCTAAAATGTATGGGGAACTTTATCAATACATTTGTAAAAACGGTGAGTCCCAGTACATTTTAAATCTAATTTGAATTCTATAATTTTAATTTGTACTTTATAATACTACACATTACAAACACATTTTCTGACACCTGCATTAGTTTAAATACTTGAATGTTTTTATCTAGTGATACATTTCTGAGGGTTTTAGGGTTGCCAATAACTCAAATATTTTAATTTGACCTATTATAAATAATAATATTTGAAACCAGCAAAAATTTCTCATTTTTTTTTCTTTTTCTGTTTACCTTCATGAAGATACCTAACAATGTACAAATTCTTAGTTCACAAACAGGTTAAGTCAGAATTATATAGTTTCCTAACAAATATATTTATCAGTTGTTTATATTTTTCTTTCTTTTTTTTTTTTTTTGAAAGAGTCTCATTACAACCCTACTGCCCCCTGGGCTTAAGCGATTCTCCCACCCCAGCCTCCCAAGTAGCTAGCACTACAAGCACACACCACCAATGCTTGGCTAATTTTTCAAGATACCACTTCACCATTTTATTCCTTAGGAATGCAGAAACTCAAAGATATAAAAATAAAAATGTTACAATGAATTGGAAAAAAAAAAGCAAAAGTTATGTTTTTGTTCTAAAAATTCAATTTTTAACAAAGTAAGTAATTTTCTTGCCCATTTCTCCCATTTACACCAGAGCCCTTCTCAGTGTCCACCATTCTTATCCACTTCCTCAAATGGCAGTACATAACCTAGGGCATGTGTGGAGAAGAGGCCAGTATGCACATGTCTAACTTACTCTGTGACTCCCAATAATCTCATGCCCAAGTTAATTTCACATTCTGACTGTCAAAGCCACTTTAAATAAAACAAAAAGACAAATTACCAACTGGGAGAAACTATTTGAAATATAGATAACAAAAAGTATAAATAAAATGTTCCTCCAAATAAAAAGGAAAAGCACAAATAATAGATTTTTAAAAAGGGCAAAAGACATGAACAAGCCTTTCACAAAAGAGAAACACAAATGACCAATAATCCAAGAAATGACCAAATGACTGAGAAATCTCCAATTCAACATATTTAGTGATTCGGAACATAAATCAAGAGCACAATGAGAAAGTACTTTTAAAATAGTTGAATGGCAAAAATAAACCAAATTAGGACAAGTACTAGGATGTAGAGTCAAAAGATATTTTATTAATTGATGTTAGGTGGGGAAATTGGTTTAGCTACTTTGGAAGTAAGGTTAAATATTCACATAATACTCTACAACTCATATATTCCAGTGTACAGCATGCGCCCAGTAGAAACTATTGCCTATGTGCATTAGGGGACATGTACATGGCAGTACTGTTCACCAGGGAAAAACCTCTAAGAAATCCAAATATCCATCAACAAGAAAATGTGAGACTCCATGGTAATACATTCAACAGAATGTTATACAGACAGCCAAACAAATAAACAATAGCAGCACACAATAATATGAATGATTCTTAGTAATTAAATGTTACATGAAAAAGTAAGTCCCAAAAGATTACATCTAGTACTATCATTTCTTTGTAAAGTCAAAACAACTAAAATTTAAAATATACTTTTTAGGAACACTTATAAATATAATAAATTATATAAAAAGGAAAGTAAAAGGATAAGGAACACAGAATTCACAATGTTGGTTAATTTGTGGAGGTAAAAATGGCCCCAATTATTTTTAAAATGTGCTCAATTTTTCATACATGTTTCCCTGTATCTACACCTTTTGCAATATAAATTTTCAAGTTGTGTTATAAAGAAGTGGAATCTATTTCTTCACCCTTTGCATCAGGGCTAGCCTTGTGACTTGCTTTGGTGAACAGACTCGTGCAGAAAGAACGGGGTTCCAGTTCCAAGCCCAGGCCTTTCTCCATTAGATCCCTGCCTCTGCCGGAAGAACATGTCAGGCTAGCCGGCAAGAAGTTAGGAGGTCATATGGAGCAGATTTGAGTCATCCCAGCCAAAGCTATTCCAGACCAGGCAGCCCCAGCCAACTCACAAATTGACCACAGACTGAGGAATAAGTCCAGCCAAGATCATCTGAGCCAGTTCTACAGCAGCAGGACTGAGCCCAGCCAACCCATAGACTTGTGAGCTGAATAAATGGTGGTTGTTTTAAGCCACAGAGTTTTGGGGTAGGTTTTAATGCAGCATTTTCGTGACCGTAGATACCTGATACGCCTTGGGTTGAAGTAGTCAGGGCTATACTCTGTTTGCTTTTATTATTGTGTGTTCTACTGTTTTTTCTTAAAAAAACCTATACTTTCATTCATTGACATTGCTTGACAATGTTTATTTATTTTGTTTTATTCCATCTCAGTGATAACACCTGTTAATTTAACCTCATTGACTACTTAGGCAGCATAACAAAGTTGCTCATATCTTGAGAATATTAACCTAGAGTAATTTAAAATTTTGCTATTGTGGTTTAAAAAAAAAAATACATGTAGATACAGTATTGGCCAGATTTTGGAAACATACAGAGCCCTACCACTAACTGACTGATTTTAGGTAAGTTGTTGCTTACCTTGCTTACTATCACCTATGTGATGGAGATGAGCACACTTACCTTTCAAGGTTGTTGTGGGAGCCAAATGAGATGCTTATCAATAGCTTTAACACAATAGATAATCAACAAGTTGCATATCAATATTGTGAAGGGTTTCACTAGTATTGGACTTTGAAATTTTTTTTGACCTGATAGATGTAAATGATATATAACATTAAGTTTGTACTAGGGGCTGGGCACAGTGGTTCATACCTGTAATCCCAGCACTTTGGGAGACTAACTAACGTGGGAGAATCTCTTGAGCCCAGACATTTGAGACCAGCCTGGGAAATATGGTGAGACCTCATCTCTACAAAAAGTAAACAAAATGAGCTGGGTGTGGTGGCATGAGCCTATGGTCCCAGCTACTTTGATGGCTGAGGTGGGAGGATTCCTTAGGGCTGAAGATCAAGGCTGCAGTGAACCATGATTATATCACTGTGCTCTAGCCTGGGTGACAGAGTGAGCCTTGTCTCAAAAAATAAAAATTAAACTTAAAAAAGGTTTGTATTAGGAATGGATAGAGTATGAATCTGACACCCACTAAGAAATGCAAAACTTCAACCAACACCACATATCTCTACTTGAGATTTAAGGCTCTGTTGAACTAGGCCTTTGACATTTTGAAGCATATGTATAAAGTCCATCACATACTAGTTTGACACTTTGGAAACAAATGTACAAGGTTTATTAAATAATCTTTCTACTGACCATACCCTAAATCAATATACTAACATTTTTATTTCTATCAAAAATCATTCCTCTTTGGTCTTGTGTGGGACATTAGCTTTTTTGTTGTTGTTTTGTTTTGGAGTTTTATTCAGTCATGACATGATCTATCCTGAGGAGTAGATACAGTAAAAATATAACCCATGATGCTATCATTTTCTATGAGCTAATAATAAGAATGTGTGAGTTGATATCATTAATAACTACTGTCAGGGCTGTATCTAATAACTATATCAGAAACAGCTAATAATTTTTCAGGAGCTGAAAAGGGACTCTAAAATGAAGAAAAGTAATGTACTCTTCAGAAAATTATATAATCTACTTCATCTAGTGAATTTTAGAATCAGTTCCAGTTTTATATTCATATTCCTTGTATAAATTGTATGCCGGTTGGCATATTTGAAGCACTGCTACTAATTTAGATATTTGCAGAAGGATGTGCTTAAATACTAATATACTAATAATACCAAACAATATATTAGTATATATACTAATATAAAAACCATAAGAAGTACCCCATTCTAAATGTGCAAATATGTACTTAATGTGTTTTTGCTCTTTTCCTTATTTTTTAAAATTACAAATCGAGAGAACATAAGCATTATACACACAAACTACATTCTGAGATAAAGTAAATTATATATTTGAGTGACCTCAAAAGTTATTAATGAATATTTAAAGATTTAATGGGAAATGTATTATTATTACCATTTCATAAAGAGAAAATCAAAAGCATACAACATTCCTGCAAATTATATTTAAAATATCAAGAGAAAGCAAAGCATTTAGTCATGATCTAACACCATACAGTATTAGAGTTTTGTAATCTCCATCAGGAGTCTTCTTAAGATCATCTAAACACTGATTCTTGAGACTACCACAGGCAAGACATGGCATCAGTCTACTTAGAAGAACAGAAGCCACACTGCTAACAGGCCAGCGTCTAGTATTTTTTTCCTGCAGAAGTTCTTGCAGCTCAGGTGCAAAGAAATGAGATCCATATTGGGCAGGTATGGAAACTGGCCATGTTCAAAGCTTCATGTCCCACAATTGTCCGTACCTCCTATAACAACTCTAGTATAATTTCCAGGTTCTACTAAGAGACATTTGTTTGACGATATATGTCAGTATGTAACTGCTACTCCTCACACCCATCAGAATGGTTACTATTAAAATATCAGAAAATAAGAAGCGTTGACTTGGATGCAAAGAAATTGGAACACTTGTGCACTGTTGGTGGAAATGTCAAATGCTGCAGCTACATGAAAAAAGTATGATGGTTCCTAAAAAAATCTAAAATTAAAAATACTGTGATACAGCAATCCCACTAACAGGCATATATCCAAAAGACTGAAAGCATGCTCTCAAAGAAATATTTGGACCTCTATGTCCATAATAGCATCATTCACAAAGGCCAAAAGATAGAAGCAACCCAAGTGTCTATTAATAAATGAATGGATAAACAAAATGTAGTATATACAAAGAATGGAATATTATTCGGCCTCAAAAATGAAGGAAATTTTGGTAGATGCTACAACATGGACAATCCTTGAGGACATTAAGTAAAATAAGCCAGTCACAAAACAAGGCAATACTGTGTGATTCCACTTAGATGAGGTACCTAGAGTAGTCAGATTCATAGAAATAGAAAGTAGAATAAAGTTGCTAGGAGCTGGAGAACAAACAAATGAAGAGTTGTTGTATGAACAACAACTCCTATGAAGGTAAGAAGTTTTAGCTTTACAAAGTGAAAAGCTCCAGAGATAGGGTGCACAACAAGGTGAATATAATTAACACCACTGAACTCTGCACTAAAAATGGTTAAGATGGTAAATTTAATGTTACATGTGTACTTCATCACAAATAAAAAATAGGAATTATATTGTGTGTGTGTGTGTGTATATATATATATATGATAATATTATATACTTAGATTGCTACAATTGCTATATCACCATTGACCCAGCAATTTCACTTAGGAGCAATTTTCCCAAGCACATAATTATACATTGAAATAAGTTTTTAAAAGATATATGTAGGTGTAGGTTTTTGTAATGTGATTTTTAAAATCATGTGTGTTCAAACTGCATAATTTAAATCATTTACTTCTTAGGCTAGGCCACGGGTATCATACGTAGGACCCCATTGTCAATTCTGACTAAACATTAGTGTTGCAAAATGAATGACAAATAATCTTACTGCTACCTTGTTCATAATACATACAAAAACTGGCACTCTCAAGTCTTAAATCAAAAAGTGATTTACCTACTAGTAGTTGACAACCTAATATTTAACAGGTGCTATGACTGATTCTGATAAGACAGAGGTGAGCAAAGAGAAAAGATATTTGCTTGTATGGAGCTTAAATGCGGTTAAGGAGAAAAACATTGCATATATTAATCAATCAATGCAAACAAAAATATATAAAGTAATGAGACCTCAGAGAAAAATAAAATAGAGCAATGTTGTAGTATGTGACTGGGGGGCTGGTTTAGATGAACAGTTGGGAGAACTGATTGAAAGATGACATATGAACTAAAATCAGAATGACAAGAAGGAGCCAGCCATACACTGATGGATCAGACAGAAGAGCTTTTCAAGCAGAAAGAATAGCAAATGCAAAGGGCCTGTGTTAGGAACAGTCTTCATGTTCACAAATGAATTAAAATCAGAGCTAACAGTTTGTATTGGAGAAAAAAGGATGAACAAGATCCAAAACAGCAGAATCATTTTAAACTTAGGGATAACAGCCTTAGAATCCACAAATAACTTATTTCCTATACTGTATCTTCTTTGCTTGAAGATTATTTGCTTATTGCAAAGAGCAACTATTTCTATTAAAAGGAAATTTTTTTCAGCACTTGTGTAAACAAATTTATTTATTGTCGTGAGCTTCTCCAAGGCTACTTAGAGTTAAAACATTTTGAAATCACAGAGAAAAATTTTAAGTCAGAGTTCCGGTTTTTTCTTAGGCTCAGAAAGTTTGTTATCGCTGTCCAAATCCAAGTGCAAAAACATTTTTGCTAATGTTGCAAATTCACTACTTAGAGAGAAAAGCTACCCAAACACACCTGCACCTTTTCAAAACTGATTTAATATTGTGTTAAATAAACATATTAAGGACATGAATGCTTAGTCACCAAAAGCTCCATTGCCTAATCTCCTATTTAGAGTGAATTAAACAGGCTACTTAGATTCTGATAAAGACAAACCTGCATTTCATGACATCCTTTTCAAGCCCAATATTGTCAGGTGGTACTCAGTGCTTATAATTTTACCTTAATATTGTTTGGTCATATGACTTCTATGATTGAGAATACATGGAATAATGTCTAAGCAAGAGGCTACAATCTGAAGATAGATTATATATTGTCTAATTTTGTTATATGAGGCAAGAGAATATTGTTAGAAATCCAGAGCAGTTTGCTCTGATATCAGAAAGCTAGAGTCTTCATCCTACTTCTGCCTTTTATTGGTTGTACAAACTTGGATATAAACTCTGTGTACTCAAGTATTAGTTTGCTTTCATGCTGCTGATAAAGACATACCCAAGACTGGGAAGAAAAGGAGTTTTAATTGGACTTACAGTTCCACATGGCTGGAAGGCCTCAGAATCATGATGGGAGATGGCAGGCATCCTTACACGGTGGTGGCAACAGAAAATGAGAGAGGCAAAAGCGGAAATCCCTGATAAACCCATCAGATCTCATGATACTTATTCACTATCATGAGAATAGTATGGGAAAGACCAGCCTCCATGATTGAATTACCACCCCTCTGGGTTCTTCCCAGCACACGTGGGAATTCTGGGAAACGCAATTCAAGTTGAGATTTGGGTGGGGACAAAGCCAAACCATATCATTCCACCCCTGGCCCCTCCAAATCTCATGCCCTCACATTTCAAAACAAATCATGCCTTCCTAACAGTCCCTCAAAGTCTTAACTCAGTTCAGCATTAATCTAAAAGTCCACAGCCTAAAGTCTCATCTGAGACAAGGCAAGTCCCTTCTGCCTATGAGCCTGTAAAATCAAAAGCAAGCTAGTTACTTCCTGGATACAATGGGGGCACAGGTATTGGGTAAATATTGCCATTCCAAATCGGATAAATTGGCCAAAACAAAGGGGTTACAGGGCCCGTGCAAATCCAAAATCCAGGGGGGCAGTCAAATTTTAAAGGTCCAAAATGATCTCCTTTGACTCCAACTCTCACATCCAGGTTACAATGATTCAAGACGTGGGTTCCCATGGTCTTGGCAGCTCCATCCCTGTGGCTTTGCAGGGTACAATCTCCTTCCCGACTGCTTTCATGGGCTTGAATTGAGTGTCTATGGCTTTTTCACGTGCACAGTGTAAGCTGTCTGTGGATCTATGATTCTGGGATCTGGAGGATGGTTGCCCTCTTTTCACAGCTCCACTAGGCAGTGACCCAGTAGGGACTCTGTGGGGGGGAGCTCCAACCCCACATTTCCCTTCCACACTGGCCTAGCAGAGGTTCTCCATGAAATCCCTGCCCCTGCAGCAAACTTTTGCCTGGGCATTCAGGCGTTTTCTTACATCTTCTGAAATCCAGGTGGAGGTTCCCAAACCTCAATTCTTGACTTCTGTATACCCACAGGTTCAACACCATGTGGAAGCTGCCAAGACTTGGGGCTTCCCCTCTCTGAAGCCACAGCCCAAGCTGTACATTGGCCCCTTTCAGCCATGGCTGGAGCAGCTGAGACACAGGACACCAAGTCCCTAGTCTGCACACAGCACGAGAACCCTGGGCCCAGTCCACGAAACCATTTTTACCTCCTGAACCTCTGGGCCTGTGATGGGAGGGGCTGCTATGAGGGTCTCTGGCATGGCCTGGAGACATTTTCCCCATGGTGTTGAGGACTAACATTAGGCTTCTTGCTACTTATGCAAATTTCTGCAGCTTGAATTTCTCCCCAGAAAATGGGCGTTTCTTTTCTATTGCATAGTCCGGCTGAGAATGTTCCAAACTTTTATGCTCTGCTTCCTTTATAAAAGTGAATACCTTTAATAGTACCCAAGTAATCTCTTGAATGCTTTGATGTTTAGAAATTTCTTCCACCAGATACCCTAAATCATCTCTCTCAAGTTCAGTGTTCCACAAATCTCTAGGACAGGGGCAAAATGCCACCAGTCTCTTTGATGTAACATAACAAGAGTCAATTTACTCCAGATCTCAACAAGTTGCTCATCTCCATCTAAGACCATCTCAGCTTGGACCTTATTGTCTATATCACTGTCAGCATTTTGGGCAAAGCCATTCAACAAGTCTCCAGGAAGTTCCAAACTTTCCCACATTTTCCTGACTTTTTCTGAGCCCTCCAAACTGTTCCAACCTCTGCCTGTTACCCAGTTCAAAAGTCACTTATATATTTTCAGGTATCTATTCAGCAACACCCAACTTTACTGGTACCAATTTACTGTATTACTTTATTTTCATGCTGTTAATAAAGACATACCTGAGACTGGGAAGAAAAAAGAGGTTTAATTGGACTGACAATTCCACTGGGGAGGCCTCCTAATCATGATGGGAGGTGAAAGGCACTTCTTACAAGGCAGCAGCAAGAGAAAATGAGGAAGAAGCAAAAACAGAAACCCTTGATAAACCCATCAGATCTCATGAGACTTAATCACTATCACAAGAATAGCAAGGAAAAACAAGCCCCCATGATTCAATTACCTCCCCTTGGGTCCCTCCACAACACGTGGGAATTCTGGGAAATACAATTCAAGCTGAGATTTGGGTGGGGGCACAACCAAGCCATATCAACTCAGTTTCCCCATTTGTGAAATGGAGAAAATTTCATGTCTATCAAGATGGTTGTGAGCATTAAACAAGTTAAAACATGTAAATTCCTCCCCAGTGCCTGACACACATCAGAAAAGGATAGTTAAAATACTACTACTATTATATCATATACAAAATACACTTGGATCAGTCAACTGTCAAATTATTCACTTCCATGAAACTTTATATATCTAATCGCATCTATATCAACATATAGACATAAAGAGACAGACAATATATAAAGTGAGTAAAGCACACATTTAAAAAGTTATAACACTGCAAGTTGGCAAAAATCCAACAAATACAGGAATTAAATTTTAATTTTAAAAGTCTAGTATTTCTATAATGTTAATTACTTTCAAGGAGGTAATACATACTCTTTTAACCTCTTAAACCAAAAAACGCCTCTGGTTTAGAATGTATAAGTCATGCCAAATCAAGAAATAAGTCCACATTTGAAAACGGTCACAACATTTAAATTTGTTTTATTATACTTTAAGTTCTAGGGTACATGCGAACAATGTGCAGGTTTGTTACATATGTATACATATGCCATGTTGGTGTGCTGCACCCATTAACTCGTCATTTAGCATTAGGTACATCTCCTAATGCTATCCCTCCCCCCTCCCTCACCCCACAACAGACCCCAGTGTGTGATGTTCCCCTTCCTGTGTCCCAGTGTTCTCGCTGTTCAATTCCCACCTATGAGTGAGAACATGAGGTGTTTGGTTTTTTGTCCTTGTGATAGTTTGCTGAGAATGATGGTTTCCAGCTTCATCCCTGTCCCAAAAAGGATATAAACTCATCCTTTTTTATGGCTGCATAGTATTCCATGGTATATATGTGCCACATTTTCTTAATCCAGTCTATCATTGATGGACATTTGGGTTGGTTCCAAGTCTTTGCTATTGTGAATAGTGCTGCAATAAACATACGTGTGCATGTGTCTTTATAGCAGCATGATTTATA